>NC_053025.1:178888551-179235151 GCF_003073215.2 Triticum urartu | reverse complement strand
GCACAAGTCAAGACATACCAAGTACCCATCACAAACTCTTACCCCTCGCATTACATTATTTTCCATTTGCCTCTCATTTTCCTCTCCCCCACTTCACCCTTGACGTTTTATTCGCCCTCTTTTGTCGTTCCCCTTCTCTTTTCCAGTTTGCCTCTTTTTGCTTGTCTCTTGTTTGCTTGTGTGTTTGATTGCTTGCTCGTCATGATGGCTAAAAATAATACTAAGTTGTGTGACTTTTCCAATACCAATAATAATGATTTTATTAGCACTCCAATTGCTCGTCTTACCGATGCTGAATCTTGTGAAATTAATGTTGCCTTGCTGAATCTTGTCATGAAAGATCCGTTTTCTGGCCTTCCTAGTGAAGATGTCACTACCCATCTAAACAACTTTGTTGATTTGTGTGATATGCAAAAGAAGAAAGATGTGGATAATGATATTGTTAAACTGAAGCTATTCCCGTTTTCCCTTACAGATCGTGCTAAAACTTGGTTTTCGTCATTGCCTAAAATAGTATTGATTCATGGAATAAGTGCAACGATGCTTTTATCTCTAAGTATTTTCCTCCCGCTAAGATCATCACTCTTAGAAACGATATTATGATTTTTAAGCAACTTTATCATGAACATGTTGCACAAGCTTGGGAGAGAATGAAATTAATCATACGTAATTGCCCTACACATGGTTTGAATCTTTGGATGATTATACAAAAAAATTATGCCGGATTGAACTTTGCTTCCAGAAATCTTTTAGATTCGGCCGCGGGAGTAACTTTTATGGAAATCACTTTAGGAGAAGCTACTAAACTCCTAGATAATATTATGGTTAATTATTCTCAATGGCATATTGAATGATCTACTAACAAAAATGTGCATGCTATAGAAGAACTCAATGTTTTGAGTGGAAAGATGGATGAACTTATGAAATTGTTTGTGAAAGTGCAACTATCCCTAGGTGGTTTTGGTAATTCATAACAACATATAGCTCATTGAGCTAATGCTATTCCAAGATGATTATTTCAGGAAAGCTCAATGATTGGCATGGCATGGATGTGAAAGTGGAACCCTCAAAATGCTAAGGACAAAGGATTGGCTCAAGCTCAAAAGCTCAAGACTCTTCATTTTACATTTTAGTGATCCAAGATCACATTGAGTGTTTAGGAAAAGCCAATACTATCAAGGAGGGATGAGGTGTTGCTTAATGAGCCTCTTGCTTCATGTGCTTAGTGATATGCTCCAAAACCCTCAACTACTTTCCCATATCCACATATGACCTAAACCCTAAGCCAAACTCGGTCCTACCGATTCTTTCTATCCGGCGCCACCGAGTTTCACTTGTCATAAGCCACTGCCAAACCCTAACAATTCGGTTCTACCGATAGGGATCTCGGTCTCACCGAGATGGGATTGCAAACTCTCTGTTTCCCTTTCGTAACTTTTCGGTCTCACCGAAAGAGCGAATCGGTCCCACCGAGATTGCAATGTAAATTCAGTGTTTCCTTTTTGTAACTTTTCGGTCTCACCGAAAGAGCAAATCGGTCCCACCGAGTTTGCCTGACCAACTCTCTGGTTAGCTAATTACCAAATTCGGTCTCACCGAGTTTGTGTAATCGGTCTCACCGAGATTGTTATGCCCAAACCCTAACCGGTCCTACCGAGTTGCCTGTCAGTCCCACCGAAATCTCTAACGGTCACTAGGTTTACCTTTTCGGTCCGACCGAGTTTGTTGATTCGGTCCCACCGAGATTGGTAAAATGTGTGTGTAACGGTTGGATTTTGTGTGGAGGCTATATATACCCCTCCACCTCCTCTTCATTCGTGAGAGAGCCATCAGAACACATCACAATTCCAACTCATATGTTCTGAGAGAGAACCACCTACTCATGTGTTGAGATCAAGACATTCCATTCCTACCATATGAATCTTGATCTCTAGCCTTCCCAAGTTGCTTTCCACTCAAATCTTCTTTCCACAATCCAAATCCTATGAGAGAGAGTTGAGTGTTGGGGAGACTATCATTTGAAGCACAAGAGCAAGGAGTTCATTACCTACACACCATTTGTTACTTCTTGGAGAGTGGTGTCTCCTAGATTGGCTAGGTGTCACTTGGGAGCCTCCGACAAGATTGTGGAGTTGAACCAAGGAGTTTGTAAGGGCAAGGAGATCGCCTACTTCGTGAAGATCTACCGCTAGTGAGGCAAGTCCTGTGTGGGCGATGGCCATGGTGGGATAGACAAGGTTGCTTCTTCGTGGACCCTTTGTGGGTGGTTGCTTCTTCGTGGACCCTTCATGGGTGGAGCCCTTTGTGGACTTGCGCAACCGTTACCCTTTGTGGGTGGAGCCCTGTGTGGACTCGCGCAACCGTTACCCTTTGTGGGTTGAAGTCTCCATCAACGTGGATGTAGGATAGCACCACCTATCCGAACCACGGGAAAAACATCCGTGTCTCAAATTGCGTTTCAATTCTCCAAACCCTTCCCCTTACATTCTTGCAAGTTGCATGCTTTACATTCCGCTGCCAATATACTCTTTGCATGCTTTCTTGAATTGTGTGATGATTGCTTGACTTGTCCTACAATAGCTAAAATCTGCCAAGAACTAAAATTGGGAAAAGGTTAAGCTTTTATTTGGTCAAGTAGTCTAATCACCCCCCCTCTAGACATACTTTCGATCCTACAAGTGGTATCAGAGCTTCGGTCTCCATTTGCTTTGATCTCCATAGCTTTTGGTAGTCATAGCCTTGGTTTCATAACCTAGGAGAGTATGGCGTCTAGCGAGGGAAATTATCACCGTAGTCCTTACTTTGATGGTACTAATTTCGCTAGTTTGAAGCATAAAATGAAAATGCATATTCTTGGACATAACCCCGCCGTTTGGGCTATTGTGTGTGTTGGTTTGCAAGGTGACTTCTTTGATGGGAAAGAACCAAACCGTGAAGCTATCGCGGATGAGTTGAAGATGTTGCAATACAATGCCCAAGCTTGTGATATTCTCTTCAACGGATTGTGCCCCGAAGAATTCAACAAAATCAGCCGTCTTGAGAATGCAAAGGAAATTTGGGACACTTTGATTGATATGCACGAAGGTACCGACTCCGTCAAGGAATCCAAGTTGGATGTGCTTCAAAGTCAACTTGACAAGTTCAAGATGAAGGATGGTGAATGTGTCGCTGAAATGTACTCTAGGCTTGCTCTCATCACAAATGAGATTGCCGGCTTAGGAAGTGAAGAGATGACTGATAGATTCATCATCAAGAAGATCCTAAGAGCCTTGGATGGAAAATATGATACCGTGTGCACATTGATCCAAATGATGCCCAATTACAAAGATCACCAAGCCAACGGAGGTGATTGGAAGAATTGTTGCTCATGAGATGTCACTCAAGGATAAAGAGGAACTTCACAACAAATCAAGTGGTGCCTACAAAGTCTCATGTGAAGCCCCTACATCATCAAGTGAGAAACAAAACTTCAATGAAGAATTGAGCTTAATGGTGAAGAACTTCAACAAGTTCTACAAGAGTAGAAGCAAAGATAGAAGCTTCAAGTCAAGGTCCTACAATGACAAAAGATCTTCTAGTCGAGAGCGAAACTGCTACAGTTGTGGAAGACCCGGACACTATTCCAATGAGTGTACGGCTCCCTACAAGAGAAGAGAAGATTCTCCAAAAAGAAGAAGCAAAGAATCACCACCAAGAGAGAGAAGGAGTAGAGATGATCGTTATGAACGAAGATACTCACGGAGAAGCAAGGATTCGGAAAGGAAGGAAAAATCATCAAGGAGCTACACAAAACGAAGACATCAAGCTCATGTTGGTGAATGGGTATCCGGCTCCGACTCCGACAGCCACTCCGAGAGAAGTTATCACTCCGACTCCGAAGATACTCAAGATGAAGGTGTTGCCGGTCTAGCACTTGTGTCAACCAACTCCTACGACATAGTTGACTCACCAAATGAAGGAATTGGAAGATGCTTCATGGACAAAGGTCCTAAGGTAACACACCCCAAGTATGTTGATTTCGATAGTGATGAAGATGACTTGTTAGGTGATGATTTGCTTGTTGACAACTCTAGTGATGAATACTATGATGAAACGTCAATTAATCATGCTAATCAAGATAAAACGAATGACAATGATAAGGAGAAGATTGAGGCTCTAACTAAAGAACTAAACACTCTTAAGTCAGCTCATGAAACTATCTTCGAAGATCATCGAGAACTTTTAAGAGCTCATGAGAAATTACGCTTTGAAAAGCTCAATCTTGAGCAAGAGCATGAGTTCTTAAAAGCAATCAATGATGATCTCCGCAAGAAAAGTTCTTCTTACATTGCCAAGCGTTTACTCTTATCCACTTACATGCCTCAAGTCAAGTCTAGTAACAAGAACGAGAAAGATTCTTCCTCTAGCAGTAACAATGATCATGCTAAATCCAATATTGTTGCTTCTAGTAGTTCTCTTGATTCCACTAATGACTCTCTTAGCCAAGTTACACTTGAGCAAGAAAACAGCTTATTGAAGGGAATTATAGAGAAAGGAGTGTACAAAAGCCTTGCCGGGAGTAAGCAATTCGAGGAAATTGTGCGCAAGCAAGGAATGCACCGGAAGAATCAAGGTGTTGGTTTTGAACGAAAGTTCGATGCCAATGGAGTTGAGTGGGAAGAAGATCAATAACCCAAGACAAAGTTTGTTCCTCAACAAGAGAAGTATGATACTTCCTTCAAGGGGACACAAGCTCAAGATGATCTTCCACCACAAGACTACAAGCAAAAAGGCAAGGACAAGCTTCAAGAGGAAATTGATGCATTTGAAGAAGCTCCTAAGACCTTAGTCAAGTGGATTCCCAAGACTACTTCAAGTTCCACTTCATCAAGTATGACTACAACTCCAAGGATTCCCATCAAGATGGTGTGGATCCAAAAGAAGAAGAACTATAGAGTTCTTGAGGGTGACTCCGCCAACATACTTCACTCTTATCATTTTGGCAAGAACAAGTGCAATCAACTTCCACATCTTGCACTAGTTCAAGGAGTCACAAACCCTCTTGTTGGTAAGACAAGGGACAAGGTAACTTAAAAGTTTTCATGGACATCATCTTGTGTGTGCATCACTCTATGTCTATGGATATCCTTGTTTGTTCCTTGCGGGACTAACCCATGTAGGTATTGAAAGTGAAATTCACTCAAAGGGATAGCTCCAAGTGATCTACATCAACATTGAGCATCCACATCTTCAACATCTACATGAAGTCATCATCGACAAAACCCGAGGTTAGTTCATCCCTCTAAGGGGGGATATCACATCTAGGGGGAGCTTTACTCTAAGACTTGAGCTAAAGCAACTCTAAAGATGTGAACACAACAATGCTTTATGTAAAAGTGGTAACCCCACTTGAGCTTAAACGATGAGTATGACCTATGATCAAGTGTTCTCACTTGACTCCTAAGTCAATATACTCATATATAGATGACCTTGTCATCGCAAATTGCTTGGTAGATGCTAGAATTGGTTGTGCATGCCTTGTCACATATTTCATTTGCCATCTTATTGTGTGAGCATGCTGGTTGTATATTTTACTCATTCAAGGACATCCACTTGTTGTTTTGATTGTTTGGTCTTATTTCCTTTTGCCAAGTGGATGGACAAGAATGCCTAAGAACCTCCTCTAGCTATCTATGATTTTCTCATCTCAAACTCTATTCATGCTACATCACAAAATTTGATCAAGTCAGATTCGAACCACTCTGTGTGAGGAGCGCTCGGAGTCCCCGATTCGTCATAGACTTAAACTTCCAAAACCTCTTTATGATTCTCGGTCTGACCGATACCCCACTTTCGGTCCTACCGAGATCATTAAGTTGATCTAGGTTTTTGATCTCGGTGCAACCGATTTGAACTTTTCGGTCACACCGAGTTTCAGTAACTGCTTGCAGTTATGAATCTCGATGCCACCGAGTAGTTCCACTCGGTCACACCGACAGGGTCGGGCTATATATAGTCACGGGCAAAAAATTGGAAATTTCTCCGAACCCCTTCGCCCGCGCGATAGCCTACTCTGCCAACGTGGTCTCTGGATCGTCTTCTCGCCGCCAGCCGCCTCCAGTCGCTGGTCTCCATCGCCGTCAACGGAATTCTACCCCGCCGTAGCAAGTCTCCGCCGAACTAGGGTATGGACTCGATCTTTGTGCTATTCCCCAATCCGATTCTTAGCACATTGTGATCATCATGATTCTTGCCACGATTGAAACACTCCTATCCAGTCAATGCGTTCGTAGATTAGTTTTGATTCGAAAATTCTAGGTTTAGGTTTCCGCTGAAACCATCTCGGACCCACCGATTTGAAAAACTCGGTCCCACCGATTTGGCTTATGCCATTGCACAAGTGAGACTCGGTCTGACCGAGAATTACTTATCGGTGTGACCGATTTTGGAACTTTATGAAACCCTAGCAGTCTCGGTGCCACCGAACTGTGACTCGGTCTGACCGAGTTCACTAGTTTAGGTGCCAAAACTGCTTCGGTATCACCGAGTTTGAAAATCGGTAGATCCGTGATGATTTCAGTGGGAAACTAAAACTAAGTTTTTGGATCATTCTTTTGCAAAAATCTCTGCATTTTGTGATGCTCATCTATTCTACCTCATCTATAAACTATTCACAGGGTCAGCAGTCAGAGTTTGCATCATGTCTGATCAGAGTGACAGCCAGAATGTGTCAGAACAGCAAGTGCACATGAGTGAGGGCACTAGTCCCTCCAGCTCTTCAGATGATGGCAGCAGGAGTACCCCAAGCAATCTGCCTAAAGCTGCCACCAGACAGAGGAAGAAGAGAACTTCAGATTCTGAGGATGAAGATTATGTGGCAGAAGAGGAAGCAACTTCCAAGAGAGTTGAGCCAGCACAAGGCACAAAGCCAGGGATGAAAATCAAAAGGCCAGCAGGCAGGCAGCCTATGTCAAAGACCAGAGCTTCAACTGAAAAGCCTGCACCCAAAGAGACAGTTGCTGCTGAAGGCAAGAAGAGGAAGGAAAGGGTCAAGAAGACCGTAGACAAAGTGCTTGGAAAGGCTTCCATCATGGAAGAAGAGGAAGAAGAAGATGTTGCTGCACCAGCACCTAAGGCACCCAAGCTAATGGATGATGCCATAAGATCAGGGTCAACTGCTTCTAAGGCCAAGCCAGCTCCAAAGCCAAAGCCAAAGAGAAATACAAGGAGAATACCTGCAGCTGAGAAGAACAAGGCCCCAGTGCCTGAGACTGTTGTTGAAGAAGATGATGAAGAGCAAGTACTCAGAAAACTCAAGCCCAAGATCCCAGACCACAATGATGCTCATCCTGTGGCTGAGGACATGAAGCTCAGGAGAGACTCAGGGCTGAGGAAGTGGAGAGAAGCAGATCCGTATGCTTCAAGGAGAAGAACTGCTGTGGATTACAGGTTTCACACCAAGGAGCAGCAAGATTTTTATGAGACAGTGCTGCTAGACAAGAAGCCAATTGTTTGTGATATGAGATGGGTTGATTGGGAGTACATCAAGGACAACGAAGAGTACTACCCTGGTGTGATTGACAGCTTTAGTGCTTGTGGAGTTGCAGACTTTGTTGGGCAGAAGCTCACAAAGTGGAACGAGGAGCTCATCATGCAATTCTACTCCAAGGCACACTTCTATCCAGATGGTAGGATCACATGGATGTTTGAAGGTACGAGGTACCAATCTACAGTTGCTGAGTGGGCACAGCTCATCAATGCCCCTGAAGAGCATGAGGATGACTTGGATATCTATGCCAAGAAGAAGATGGACCACAACTCTATGTACAATATGTACAAGGAAATTCCAAACGAGGCACTTGACACTTTCAAGTTTGGGTCTGTGCATTATCTTCTGTCAGGGCTGCCAACTATTAATTGGATTTTGAGGCACACTCTCTTGCCCAAGTCAGGTGATCACAAGATGATCAGAGGCCATGCAATCAATTTGCTTCATGCGTTTGATGTACCTCAGAAATTCAAAGTCATGAGCCTCATAGTGGAAACTATTAAAAGGACTGCAGCAGATCAGAAGAGGAGCTGTGGATATGCCCCTCAAATTCAGGAGCTCATTAACTCAAAGATGGGCACGGGCATATACTTATTGGACAAGGAACACCTGCCCATCCGTCCAGATTTTGAGGACAATCAAGTTGTGATGACTGAAAATGAACCATCATCAGCACAAGCACAAGCAAAGAAGGAGAAGGCAAGAAAGGAGAAAGCTGCCAAGATGCCAACTCAAGAGGAGGCATCTGAGTACTTCTTGAAAACCAAACAAGAGCAGCTTGGTTACCTAATTGCATCCACCCTACGGATTGAGAAAGGACTAGACACCCTAACTCAGAACCAGGCAAGCCTAGAGAGAATCATGGAACAAAAGTTCTATGACTTGGATGTCAAGGTGAGAGAGATTCAGACTGCAGTGGAGCAGCTCCAGGATGACATGCAGGAGAGGAGAGGCGGAACTACAACTGATGCCTTTGCCAGAGTGCCACGAGGTCCGAGGTCGTCTGCAGTGCCAGTTGCTGACACCAGAGCCACCACTTCTGCACCAGCTACAGCCTCAGTTCCACCAGCTCCAGCATCTACTTCAGCTCCAACTCCAGCATCTACTTCAGCGTCTACGGAAGCCTTCGTCCTTGGAGTGATCCGGACTCCACCACCACCTGAAGATCAAGCCTGAGCGTCGACTTAGCACTATGCATTTTCTAGGAACTTTTTGGTAACTTGTTGCCAAAGGGGGAGAAAAATGTATAGATCATAGGCTTCGAGAGAGAGTGTGTTGCTTTTATTCTCTCTTGCTTTATTTGGTGGTTTTTCGAACTTTGTTGCTTTTGAGTGCTTGAGATACTACGTCATTATCTGTGAGACATTGATGATCATGTGTTTGATCATAAGCTACACTTATGCATGCTTGATATATCTTATCTATCTTATGTGATCATTCACTATTCTTGGTGATGAGTGCATGTGTTTCATTCTTATCTTTTTAAGCGCTCCACCAAGATGTATGTGACATGGAAGAGTAACCCATGACTCTAACTCCTTGTGCATTTGCAGTCCAAAGCAAATTTTAAATATGCACAAATTTAGGGGGAGCTCTTACTTGTCACATACTTCTCAAAGCGACGATATATTTCATGCTTATTATCATTTGTCGAAGCTTTGATCTATATGTTGTAATCAATTACCAAAAAGGGGGAAATTGAAAGTGCAACTATCCCTAGGTGGTTTTGGTAATTCATAACAACATATAGCTCATTGAGCTAATGCTATTCCAAGATGATTATTTCAGGAAAGCTCAATGATTGGCATGGCATGGATGTGAAAGTGGAACCCTCAAAATGCTAAGGACAAAGGATTGGCTCAAGCTCAAAAGCTCAAGACTCTTCATTTTACATTTTAGTGATCCAAGATCACATTGAGTCTTTAGGAAAAGCCAATACTATCAAGGAGGGATGAGGTGTTGCTTAATGAGCCTCTTGCTTCATGTGCTTAGTGATATGCTCCAAAACCCTCAACTACGTTCCCATATCCACATATGACCTAAACCCTAAGCCAAACTCGGTCCTACCGATTCTTTCTATCCGGCGCCACCGAGTTTCACTTGTCATAAGCCACTGCCAAACCCTAGCAATTCGGTTCTACCGATAGGGATCTCGGTCTCACCGAGATGGGATTGCAAACTCTTTGTTTCCCTTTCGTAACTTTTCGGTCTCACCGAAAGAGCGAATCGGTCCCACCGAGATTGCAATGTAAATTCAGTGTTTCCTTTTTGTAACTTTTCGGTCTCACCGAAAGAGCAAATCGGTCCCACCGAGTTTGCCTGACCAACTCTCTGGTTAGCTAATTACCAAATTTGGTCTCACCAAGTTTGTGTAATCGGTCTCACCGAGATTACGTTATGCCCAAACCCTAACCATATCGGTCCTACCGAGTTGCATGTCAGTCCCACCGAAAATCTCTAACGGTCACTAGGTTTACCTTTTCGGTCCGACCGAGTTTGTTGATTCGGTCCCACCGAGACTGGAAAACTGTGTGTAACGGTTGGATTTTGTGTGGAGGCTATATATACCCCTCCACCTCCTCTTCATTCGTGGAGAGAGCCATCAGAACACATACACAATTCCAACTCATATGTTCTGAGATGAGAGAGAACCACCTACTCATGTGTTGAGACCAAGATATTCCATTCCTACCATATGAATCTTGATCTCTAGCCTTCCCAAGTTGCTTTCCACTCAAATCTTCTTTCCACAAAATCCAAATCCTATGAGAGAGAGTTGAGTGTTGGGGAGACTATCATTTGAAGCACAAGAGCAAGGAGTTCATTACCTACACACCATTTGTTACTTCTTGGAGAGTGGTGTCTCCTAGATTGGCTAGGTGTCACTTGGGAGCCTCCGACAAGATTGTGGAGTTGAACCAAGGAGTTTGTAAGGGCAAGGAGATCGCCTACTTCGTGAAGATCTACCGCTAGTGAGGCAAGTCCTTCGTGGGCGATGGCCATGGTGGGATAGACAAGGTTGCTTCTTCGTGGACCCTTTGTGGGTGGTTGCTTCTTCGTGGACCCTTCGTGGGTGGAGCCTTCGTGGACTCGCGCAACCGTTACCCTTTGTGGGTGGAGCCCTCCGTGGACTCGCGCAACCGTTACCCTTTGTGGGTTGAAGTCTCCATCAACGTGGATGTAGGATAGCACCACCTATCCGAACCACGGGAAAAACATCCGTGTCTCCAATTGCGTTTGAATTCTCCAAACCCTTCCCTTTACATTCTTGCAAGTTGCATGCTTTACTTTCCGCTGCCAATATACTCTTTGCATGCTTGCTTGAATTGTGTGATGATTGCTTGACTTGTCCTACAATAGCTAAAATCTGCCAAGAACTAAAATTGGGAAAAGGTTAAGTTTTTATTTGGTCAAGTAGTCTAATCACCCCCCCTCTAGACATACTTTCCGATCCTACAGTTTGCTAATAAAATTGTTTCTTCTGATCCTAATGATATGCCTTTTTCTACTTTGATTGAGAATAATAATGAATCTATGGATGTGAATTTTGTTGGTAGGAACAATTTTGGCAATAACCCGTATAGAGGTAATTTTAATCCTAGGCCGTTTCCTAGTAATTCCACTAAAAATTATGGTAATTCCTACAACAATTCTTATGGAAATTTTAATAAGATGCCCTCTGATTTTGAATCCAATATTAAAGAATTTATTAGGTCGCAAAAGAGTTTCAATGCTTTGATTGAAGAAAAATTGTCTAAGATTGATGAGTTGGCTACGAACGTGGATAGAATTTCTCTTGATGTTGATTCTTTGAAACTTAGATCTATTCCACCTAAGCATGATATCAATGAGTCTCTAAAAGCTATGAGAATTTCCATTGATGAGTGCAAAGAAAGAACCGCTAGGATGTATGCTAAAAAAAGATTGCTTCATAAAAGTGTGTTCTTCTAGTTTCCATGGTAATAAGGATGAAGATCTAAAAGTTATTGATGTGTACCCTATTAAATCTTTGTTTTGCAATATGAATCTTGATAATGATGGGACTGCAGATGAGTCAACTTTAGTTAAAAGGCGTCCCAATGATTCAGAGTTTTTAGATCTTGATGCACAAATTGATAAAAGTGGGATGGAAGAGGTCAAAACTTTAAATAGCAATGAACCCACTATGTTGGATTTCAAGGATTTTAATTATGATAATTTTTCTTCAATAGATTGTATTTCCTTGTTGCAATCCATGCTAAATTCTCTGCATGCTTATAGTCAAAATAAAGCTTTTACTAAACATATCGTTGATGCTTTAATGCAATCTTATGAAGAAAAGATTGAATTGGAAGTTTCTATTCCTAGAAAACTTCATGATGAGTGGTAACCTACTATTAAAATTAAGATTAAAGATCATGAATGCTTTTCTTTATGTGATTTGGGTGCTAGTGTTTCCACGATCCGTAAAACTTTGTGTGATTTGCTAGGTTTCCGTGAATTTGATGATTGTTCTTTAAACTTGCATCTTGCGGATTCCACCATTAAGAAACCTATGGGAAGAATTAATGATGTTCTTATTGTTGCAAATAGGAATTATGTGCCCGTAGATTTCATTGTCCTTGATATAGATTGCAATCCTACATGTCCTATTATTCTTGGTAGACCTTTCCTTAGAACGATTGGTGCAATTATTGATATGAAGGAAGGGAATATTAGATTCAATTTCCGCTAAGGAAGGGCATGGAACACTTTCCTAGAAAGAAATTTAAATTACCTTATGAGTCTATAATGAGAGCCACTTATGGATTGCATACCAAAGATGATAATACTTAGATCTATCCTTGCTTTTATGCCTCGCTAGGGGCGTTAAAGGATAGCGCTTGTTGGGAGGCAACCCAATTTTATTTTTGTTTATTGCTTTTTGATTCTGTTTAGTAATAAATAATTCATCTAGCCTCTGTTTAGATGTGGTTTTATGCTTTTAATAGTGTTTGTGCCAAGTAGAACCTTTGGGAAGACTTGGGGAAAGTCTTTGCGATCTTGCTGTAAAAAACATAAACTTTAGTGCTCACGAGATTTGCTTCCATTTTTTTATTGGAGAGTGCTATTTAGTTAATTATTTTTCCAGATGATTAATAGATAAATTCCTCACGTCCAGCAATTTATTTTAGAAATTTTGGGGTTCCATAAGTATTCGAAATCTACAGATTACTACAGACTATTCTGTTTTTGACAGATTCTATTTTTTGTGTGTTGTTTGCTTATTTTGATGAATCTATGGCTAGTAATAGAGTTTATAAACCATAATACAGTAGGTTCAACACCAATATAATAAAGAATGAGTTCATTACAGTACCTTGAAGTGGTGGTTTGTTTTCTTTTACTAACGGAGCTCACGAGATTTTCTTTTAAGTTTTGTGTTGTGAAGTTTTCATGTTTTGGGTAATGATTTTATGGATTATGGAACAAGGAGCGGAAAGAGCCTAAGCTTGGTGATGCCCAAGGCACCCCGAGGTTAAATCCAAGGACAACCAAAAGCCTAAGCTTGGGATGCCCCAGAAGGCATCCCCTCTTTCGTCTTCGTCCATCAGTAACTTTACTTGGAGCTATATTTTTATTCGCCACATGATATGTGTTTTTCTTGGAGCATCATTTATGATTTGATTTTTTGCTTTTTAGTTTACCACAGTCATCCTTGCATACATACCTTTTGGGAGAGACACACATGAATTGGAATTTATTAGAATACTCTATGTGCTTCACTTATATCTTTCGAGTTGGATAATTTTTGCTCTAGTGCTTCGCTTATATCTTTTAGAGCACGACGGTGGTTTTATTTTATAGAACTAATTGATCTCTCATGCTTCACTTATATCATTTTGAGAGTCCTTTAGAACAGCATGGTAGTTCACTTTGGCTATAAATTTTAAATGCTAAGAGAAGTTGGATGCTTGATAGATGGTTTTGAGATATAAAGGTGGTAATATTAGAGGAATCCGCAAGGTGCAAGTTTAAAGAACAATCATCAAAATTACGGAAACCTAGAAAATCACACAAAGTTTTTGGAATTGTGGAAACAATAGCACCCAAATCACACAAAGCATATCACTCATGATCTTTAATTTTAATTTTTATTGTAGGTTCCCACTCATCATAAAGTTTTCTAGGGATAGAAACTTCCAAATCAAGTTTTTCTTCATAAGATTGCATCAAAGCATCAACGATATGTTTAGTAAAAGCTTTATTTTGACTATAAGCATGAGGAGAATTTAGCACGGATTGCAACAAGGAAATACAATCTATCAAAGAGCAATTATCATAATTAAATTCCTTGAAATCCAAAATAGTGGGTTCATTGATATCAAAGTTTTGACCTCTTCAATGCCACTTTTACAAATTTTTGCATCAAGATCTAAAAACTCTGAATTTTTGGAACGCCTTCTAGGTAAAGGTGGCTCATCTTCAGTCCCATCATTATCAAGATTCATATTGCATAACAAAGATTTAATAGGAAACACATCAATCACTTTTAGATCTTCATCTTTATTATCATGAAAACTAGAAGAACACGCTTTCACAAAGCAATCTTTCTTAGCACGCATCCTAGCGGTTCTTTCTTTGCACTCATCAATGGAAATTCTCATGGCTTTGAGAGACTCATTGATATCATTCTTAGGTGGAATATATCTAAGTTTCAAAGAATCAACATCAAGAGAAATTCTATCAACGTTCCTAGCCAACTCATTAATCTTAAGCAATTTTTCTTCAAGCAAAGCATTGAAATTCTTTTGCGAATTCATAAACTCCTTAACACTAGTCTCAAATTCAGAGGGCATCTTATTAAAATTTCCATAATAATTGCTGTAGGAATTACCATAATTATTAGAGGAATTACTAGGAAACGGCCTAGAATTAAAATTACCTCTATACGTGTTATTACCAAAATTGTTCCTACCGACAAAATTCACATCCATAGATTCATTACTATTCTCAATCAAGGTAGACAAAGGCACATCATTAGGATCAGAGGAAACACTCTTATTAGCAAACAATATCATAAGTTCATCCATCTTTTCACTCAAAACATTAATTTTTAGCAAACAATATCATAAGTTCATCCATCTTTTCACTCAAAACATTAATTTCTTCAATTGCATGCACTTTTTTACTAGTAGATCTTTCGGTGTGCCATTGAGAATAATTAACCATAATATTATCTAGGAGTTTAGTAGCTTATACTAAAGTGATTTCCATAAAAGTGCCTCCCGCGGCCGAATCTAAAAGATTTCTAGAAGCAAAATTCAATCTGACATAAATTTTTTGTATAATCATCCAAAGATTCAAACCATGTGTAGGGCAATTACGTATCATTAATTTCATCCTCTCCCCAAGCTTGTGCAACATGTTCATGATCAAGTTGCTTAAAATTCATAATATCGTTTCTAAGAGATATGATTTTAGCGGGAGGAAAATACTTAGAGATAAAAGCATCTTTGCACTTATTCCATGAATCAATACTATTTTTAGGCAAAGACGAAAACCAAGCTTTAGCACGATCTCTAAGGGAAAAAGGAAATAGCTTCACTTTAACAATATCATTGTCCACATCTTTCTTCTTTTGCATATCACACAAATCAACAAAGCTATTTTGATGGGTAGCGGCATCTTCTCTAGGAAGGCCGGCGAATTGATCTTTCATGACAAGATTCAACAAAGCAGCATTAATTTCACAAGATTCAGCATCGATAAGAGGAGCAATCAGAGTGCTAAGAAAATCATTGTTGTTGGTATTGGTAAAGTCACATAATTTAGTATTATCTTGAGCCATCGTGACAAGCAAGCAATCCAACACACGAGCAAACAAGAAGAAAGCGAAAAAGAGGCGAACGGAAAAGGAGAGGGCGAATAAAACAGCAAGGGTGAAGTGGGGGAGAGGAAAACGAGAGGCAAATGGCAAATAATGTAATGCGAGGGATAAGAGTTTGTGATGGGTACTTGGTATTTCTTGACTTGTGCGTAGACTCCGGCGATGGTGCCAGAAATGGCTCGTTGTCAAGAGTCAAATCTTGACTTGACTTGGCGCGAATCTCCCCGGCAACAGCGCCAGAAATCCTTCTTGCTACCTTTTGAGCACTGCGTTGGTTTTACCTTGAAGAGGAAAGGGTGATGCAGTAAAGTAGCGTAAGTATTTCCCTCAGTTTTTGAGAACCAAGGTATCAATCCAGTAGGAGGCCGCACGCGATCAAAGGGGTTGTCAATCCCTTCACGGTCACTTACGAGAGTGAGATCTGATAGATATGATAAGATAATATTTTTGGTATTTTTATGATAAAGAGAAATAAAGATGCAAAGTAAAATAAACAACAATAGAAATAACTAAGTGTTGAAAGATTAATATGATGGAAGATAGACCCGGGGGGCCATAGGTTTCACTAGTGGCTTCTCTCAAGAGCATAAGTATTACGGTGGGTAGACGAATTACTGTCAAGCAATTGATAGAATTGAGCATAGTTATGAGAATATCTAGGTATGATCATGTATATAGGCATCACGTCCGCGACAAGTAGACTGAAATGATTCTGCATCTACTACTATTACTCCACACATCGACCGCTATCCAGCATGCATCTAGAGTATTAAATTCATAAGAACAGAGTAATGCTTTAAGTAAGATGACATGATGTAGAGAGATAAACTCATGCAATATGATATAAACCCCATCTTTTTATCCTCGATGGCAATAATTCAATACGTGCCTTGCTGCCCCTGCTGTCACTGGGAAAGGACACCGCAAGATTGAACCCAAAGCTAAGCACTTCTCCCATTGCAAGAAAGATCAATCTAGTAGGCAAACCAAACTAATAATTCGAAGAGACCTACAAAGATAAACCAATCATACATAAAAGAATTCAGAGGAGATTCAAATATTGTTCATAGATAAACTTGATCATAAACCCACAATTCATCGGATCTCAACAAACACACCGCAGAAGAAGATTACATCGAATAGATCTCAAACAAGATCGAGGAGAACTTTGTATTGAGATCCAAAGAGAGAGAAGAAGCCATCTAGCTAATAACTATGGACCCGTAGGTCTGAAGTAAACTACTCACACATCACTGGAGAGGCCATGGAGTAGATGTAGAGGCCCTCCATGATCAATGCCCCCTCCAGCGGAGCTCCGGAAAAGGCCCCAAGATGGGATCTCTCGGGTATAGAAGGTTGCGGCGGTGAAATTAGGTTTTCGTGGTGCTCCTGGATGTTTGGGCTGTACGTGGATATATATATAGGAGGAAGAAGTAAGTCGGTGGAGCAACGAGGGGCCCACGAGGATGGAGGGCGCGCCCAGGGGGGTAGGCACGCCCCCTGACTCGTGGCTTCCTCGATTGTTTCTTGACGCCCACTCCAAGTCTCCCGGATCATGTTTGTTGAGAAAATCACGTTCCCGAAGGTTTCATTCCGTTTGGACTTCATTTGATATTCCTTTTCTGCGAAACACTGAAATAGGCAAAAAAACAGCAATTTGGGCTGGGCCTCCGGTTAATAGGTTAGTCCCAAAAATGATATAAAAGTGTAAAATAAAGCCCATTAACATCCAAAATAGATAATATAATAGCATGGAGCAATCAAAAATTATAGATACGTTGGAGACGTATCAGCACTCTATGTCTAAAACTCCCCATCGTAGACTCATCCATCTTCCTCCAATGGTGATTAAACCAAGGAAATGATGACCAA
This sequence comes from Triticum urartu, assembly GCF_003073215.2. Taxonomy (NCBI): domain Eukaryota; kingdom Viridiplantae; phylum Streptophyta; class Magnoliopsida; order Poales; family Poaceae; genus Triticum; species Triticum urartu. The sequence goes on along the minus strand of NC_053025.1, from coordinate 179,217,902 downwards.
TGCTCTGATACCAATTGAAAGGATCGAGAAGAGGTGTCTAGGAGGGTGATTAGACCCTCAACAAAGAAAAGTAGCAGTTTTTAAGTTCTTCAAGCCAGGGTGGAGCTTTAACACAATTTTAAACATTCACAATACATTTCAAGCAAGAATTGCAAGACTATATGAGCAGCGGAAACTAAAGCATGCAAGTTGTAAGAAAGTAAAGAGATGGGATTGGAGTGTGCAAACGCAATAGGAGACACAAATATTTTTGGCGTGGTTTCGATAGGTGGTGCTATCGTACATCCACGTTGATGGAGACTTCAACCCACGAAGGGTAACAGTTGCGCGAGTCCACGGAGGGCTACACCCACGAAGGGTCCATGAAGAAGCAACCTGGTCTATCCCACCATGGCCATCGCGCACGAAGGACTTGCCTCACTTGGGTAGATCTTCACGAAGTAGGCGATCTCCTCGCCCTTACAAATTTGTTGGTTCATCTCCACAATCTTGACGGAGGCTCCCAAGTGACACCTAACCAATCTAGGAGACACCACTCTCCAAAAAGTAATAGATGGTGTGTTGATGATGAACTCCTTGCTCTTGTGCTTCAAATGATAGTCTCCCCAACACTCAACTCTCTCTCACAGATTTGGCTATGGTAGAAAGATGATTTGAGTGGAAAGCAACTTGGGGAATGTGACGCCCGGATAATTAAGCTACATTAATTCCCTGCTAATGATGCCACTTCACCACGGTTACTTTTGTCGATCTCGCGATGGTTCAAAATTGATACAAATTTAAATTTAAAATAGAGGCAAACAATAAAAGTTTTTAAATAAAAAAACTAAAAACTAAAATGTTCAAAATGTAGCAAATAAATCATGGATGATTGTGGTGGAGAAACCACATTTTGATAAAATGTTTAGATGCAAGAAATTAATTAAAACATGGGCTAGACAATTACTTAAAGGCTTTTAAAAAGAATAAACTATTACAAACCATTTTATTTTGAAGAGCTAAATTAATAGTGGCACAGGCACAATTTGTAACACTAAATTAGGTACCACTTTTGTATTTTATTAAAACTAAAATAAATAGAAACTAAAATAAATCAGGAAAGGATAAATAAAAAGAAAACAAAAAAGAGTAGGACCCCCTGGCCTCTAGGCCGCCAGGCCAGCCCACGGCCCACCCCACTCTCTTTGGCCTACAAGGCCACTCCCCCGACCCCAAACCCTAAATCACCCAACTCCCCTCGATCCCCTCCCCTCCTTGACGAGACCTAGGTGATGACGCCACCCTGCCGCCTCTCACCGGCGCCCCGACGCTCACCGCTGTCGCCGGACCTCCCCGCGCCTCTCCCTCGCCGGACCCCCCGCGCCTTGATGCCCCCTTCTCACTAGCGCATGTGAGCGCACCGGCCTCCTCTCCCCCTCTCTGCTCCTACTCGGCGTGGCTGATCGCACCTGCAGGCCACGCCCTGCCGCGTCTCCCTACCCGCCGAGGCCTATGGCCACCACCAACGTGGCCTCCCCGCGCCCCGCGGCCGCTCGCCGCCCCACCGCAGCCCCACGCTGCATGCTACCGCCGTCTGCCGCACACGCGCAGCCCGCGCTGGCTCGCCTAGCCACGACCCCCCTGCTCCGACCGGCTCGCAGCCCGCCGGAGCCACACGTCGGCGCCCCGCGGCACCTTGCGCCATGCCACTTGGCCCCAGCCATGCCCGGGCGCCTTGAGCGCATGCACGCGCCCCTAGCCTCGTCCCGGCTCGCTCGCACCCCGTGTCGCCCCTGGCCTCCACTCTGTCCGCCCTGGTGCCGCCTCGCTCCCGGGCTGTGGCCAGCCCCTTGCTGCTGCTTTGCACCAGGCCACGTCCGCGCTCGATGCGCTGCCCGTGCCCCCTGCTGCCCGCGCGCCCCGCGCCCCCTGCTCGCCGCTGCGCTGCTGCGCGCCCAACCAGCGCCCGTGCCGCTCCTTTTCTTGCTGCTACGCCCGCTCCTCTCGCCAGCCCGAGCGCTCGCCATCGCCGCCGCGTGCTCCCACTACGGCTGCTCCGCGCTGCCACTCCCCGCGCACCGCCGCTGCACCGCGCCGCCTCCTACGCCCGCTTCCGTCTGCCGTGGCCGGCCGATGAGCCCCACCTTGGCCACGGCCTCACCCTGCGTCCGGGCGGGCAACACCCTGCCCGTGCCCATCGGGTTCACCCTCTAGCACCCGCTCAAGTGGCCTCCTGGGCCACTGGCAGTAGGGGCCCGCCCCCCTTTTGTTTTATAAGAAAAGCTAGCGGGTGCACCCGCGCATTTGTGCAGCTACACTTTATTTTTTTTGCCACAGTTTAATTTTTTTCTTATCTTCATACGATTCCATTAGTTTAAGTTCTTGGTTTATTTATTTTGATGAATTTTTTAGCTCATGCAGTTAGTTTCAATTATTTCAAGCTATTCTTTTAGGTTTCCTCAATTTTTTACTTACATGCCCATCCACTACATGGTCTATGTATGAAAGCAATACAAAATTCTATACTAAACAAACCCAATGTTGTAAAACTTGAATTAAAAAAGCCTATATACATTTTTTTCTTAGAATACATAGATTATAGACTTTTTACTTTCAATCCATATATTTTAGTTTTGATATTTTTATTGCTTCAATTATTTATTTATTTCATTTTAAATTATACATTCCTATTTGTTAAGATACATTTGCAACATTTTTTTTGCTTTGTGAATTTCAAAAAATATTTGATCTATTATGTGTATTTGGGCAACCATCCATATTTTACTCACTTATTTGTACGTTACAGATTTACATCCGTCTGATCTGATTCTTTACTAAGATTTGTGCATACTTAGAAATTAAGGTTATAATATTATTTGAGCTACCACATGATACATGTGGTAACCAATCGAAACTATTTGTAAAAAATAATTGACTGGGCATTGATCTTTCTTCTGAATTTTCTTTCACAACATCACCATAGCTAATCGTTCTAGCTTCCTGTAGTTATACATACCCTTCAGTTTGCATTTTGGCCAAACATTTTTTTTTGAGGATCAGACATCTTTTTTCTGATGTTGAAGTATTAGGGAATGTTACAAAAAAATGTGGGCAGGGAATGTAATTTTTTTTGGGAAGGGCAGGGAATGTAATATATGGGAAAACAAATCTGAACTCACTTTTACATAGCCCATGTACCAAGACTATACATGCCCATGTGTTTTGATGCAAGCCACCACTCCGTAACATCCCTAAAAAACACTTCGTAACATCTTGCTTAAAAGAAAACACTCCGTAACATTTATTTCTCCAAGTAAAACAGCCCGTACAGTTCTCTCGTCATCTCGTTGGATACCTCCACCAGCTCTCATCTCGTTCGACCCCCACCAGGCTCATCCAAATGCGTCATTTCTCCTGATTTGCTGCTGGCGAAGAAAGATGTCGTTGGTACCAGCAGGAAACTAATTCCTAGCCTATTCTCTAGCATGTGGATCGAGTCTGCCTGCGCGACCACGGGGAGGGCAAGGGAGAACGTGGCGTGCTGCTCAACCTCATCATGGCCGGCGGCGAGCTGTCATAGCTGAGGTGCTGGATGTGGGTGGATGCGTTGATGGAGCTTACGGAGAAGGCTGCACCAATTTGTGAATTTCCCATGGGAACGCATGCGACGGAGAATGGTTGGATCTAAAGGCACAACGGATGGCACCGTGGCTATGGTCCATGATATCTATGGGGTAATGTAGGCAAGTCTTACACCGCGGACTGCTCAGCACGGTGGTTCTCTTATTAGCCCAGGCGCTGGAGAAGAGATAGGTATTAATCCCTTCCTATTCTCTCATCATTCTATCGATTCTCCTCTTGCTTGGAAGTACATATGTACGTAATCAGTTATTCAGTTTCAGAGTAAAACTTATTTGTAAGGAATTTGAGAATTTTAAAGCTTAATTTTTCTTAGACACCTGGTTTGACAATGAAGAATTAAGTATGTACGTGTACTTGTAATCTAGGAAATATCCTAGTACATAATTGTTGTAAATGCTTTCATTTATTAATTGGAATTTGGTTCATATGTGTTAATCGACGTACAATGGTTGAATTTTTTACATATATTGTCGGTGCTGTGTATGATATTGAAGTATTTTTTTTCATGGTTTCTCTAAACTTAAAAGGCCATATGAGAGATATAATTTTTGTTAGTAAGGACAATAAACTGATGAAAGTAGATGCATGAATGTTTTAAAAAGTTAGAATATGCCCTACTTTTGATAGTCTTGTATCAATGTGATTTCGTGCTATTTGAGATGTTAAGGAACCTGGTGTGAAAATAAGTTTGGTGGGTGACTACTAATTCCGAAGTAATGTGATTAGTTAATGGATTTGCTTTGCTTCAAGGTCTAAATATGGGAAGTTTTTTTGTAGTCAGAATGGCGACATCGGGCTAATCTAGCCGTATGTGGAACACTAGAGAGCATGCGATCGGCGTTTATCATGTTTTTCTATTAATAAGTTTGTGAAGCAAGGTATGTTCCGGTCTATTGTGCTTCCATCATTCTACATATTAGGAAAAACATAATTTCTTCAAGTATAAAGTGAGGCGTAAGTAATTTCTAGAACTCTGGTTTGTAGGTATATCTGAGCTGAATGCTACTTAGCAAAAAATAACCGTAAATTATAACAATATGAAGAAAGTATTCAAATTGTTCTGGATTAAGGACATCATGGTAAGATTCACATGTTATCAACTTATCTTGCTATATAGCATTTGCCAATGCAAATATATTGCATTTTGTGGATTCTGCAACTTTAAAATTGCTAAATGCGTAAATAGTCTGCCCATTGATCTTTGATTAGAAAGTTTCTATCAAATTCTTCCAGATAGTAGTATGAATTTTTTAAACTTGGGAAAATGATTAAATATACTTAGTAATTGTTGTTTGAAAGAATAAAACAATTTGCAACTACATATATAAAGAATAGACTTGTTCTTTGTCAGGAACTCATGATCATATCTAGGCAGACAAACTCATTTGTTGTAGGATTGATCGAATCCAATTCTCATTACTTTCACTTGAATGTTCCAGTTTTGTCCCCTTGTCGATAAGTCGCTCAACTTCTTGTACTCAGATCTTTTGCTTCAGAAGGAATGTACAAATAGTTATCAATGGATGAAGTTACTCTGAAATTTTTATCCATAATGATTGAGCTTACTAAGTACGTAATAATTGCCAAACTTGGTGATTTACGTGAGATATAGTTGAGCAGGACTTCGTCCGACGCCAAATTGCTTGTCCTGTGAAGCAGTTGGGCGTGGCTTTGTTTGGTGTCAACTGTTGAGTTCCATGTCGTGATTGCCTCGTCATTTGGCTGACTTCAATTTCTTCGGTGGTGTATTCATGATGTAGTTTTTGGATGGCATCTACTCTTTCGGGCGTGAGCATGGATTGTTGGTTGGAGATGTTTATATGGGTTGTTGTGGCTGACACCATTGGAGTTCTAATCAGATCTGTAATTTGCATGCATATGTGTGTTTAGATATCTGAGCACGTGAGGTGCGCGTCTTGTTTGATTGGGTATGCATGTTGGAGGCCGACACCATCTAGAGTTATGATAATATATTTTTCATATTTACATGAGACGTGCTGCTTATTTGATTAGGTATGCATGTTCGAGTCCTATTCATTGTTGTCTCTTATTCATTGCTGCGAAATAGACATATTTAATAATAGGAAGACACGAGGGCAATCGAAGGCATGTTGAATCATTTGGACGTGTACATGACGGGCCGAGCTATGTATATAACAATATTTGTATGTAATGTGCGATGTGCGGAAACGTCTTAACCTCGGTGCGAGGGGACGTGCTGCATGTTATAGGCAGGGGCGCAATAACCCTGAGGCGCATACAGTTGAGACCTTTACAAAAGACATAGAGAGGAAGAGATAGAATAGGTTATAAGAGATAAACATAAACCAACTACCTAACTATCTCTACCAATATTCTGGGACTCCTGATGCGGCTCAATGAGATGGTGCGGCTTAGCCAAGGCAACGTGACAAGATATTGTTTAACACCCTCCCGTAATCACAACTTCATCAAGTTGAGATTATGCTTGAAGTCTTCAAAGCTTTTTGTAGGCAACGGTTTTGTGAGTCCATCCGCAATTTGATCTCTGGAATGCACAAACCGAATGTCAAGTTGCTTCTTGGCAACTCTTTCTCGCACAAAGTGGAAATCTATCTCGATGTGCTTTGTTTTGGCATGAAAAACTGGATTAGCAGACAAGTATGTTGCACCTAGATTATCACACCATAAACATGGAGCTTGAGTACCCTTAATACCAAGTTCCCTCAGAATGGATTGTAACCAAATAATTTCTGATGTGGCATTTGCTAATGCCTTATACTTTGCCTCTGTACTGGACCTGGAGACAGTAGCTTGCTTTCTTGCACACCATGATATCAAGTTAGGACCAAAAAAATACTGCAAATCCACCAGTAGATCTTCTATCATCCAAATACCTGCCCAATCAGAGTCTGAGAAGGCACTTATAAGTGTAGATGATGACTTGCAAAAATTCAGACCAATATTAAGAGTGTTCTTGACATATCTAACAATGCGTTTGGCAGCTGTCCAATGAACTGTAGTGGGTGCATAAAGAAATTGGCAAACTTTGTTAACAACAAATGAAATATCAGGCCTGGTATGTGTCAAGTATTGAAGAGCACTTACTAGACTTCGATACTTTGTACTATCATCTTGACTCAAAAGCTGACTCTCAGTAAGAGACAATTTTTCTGTACTTGACAAAGGAGTAGGTGAGAGTTTACAACCTTGTAGACCAGCCTTTTTTTACCAGATCTGCTGCATATTTCTCCTAGGATAGATGAAGTCCATCCTCATGCTTATTCACCTCAATCCCTAGGAAATAATGTAAGTCTCCAAGATCCTTGAGAGCAAACTCTGTCTAAGATCCTTCAAAAGTCCTGTAATAGCCTCATCTGATGAACTGGTGACAATTATATCATCACCATATATGAGTACAAATATGTGTGTGTTGTACTTGTTGTAAATGAACAGTGAGGTGTCAGACTTAGAAGGAACAAAACCAAGCATTTGCATTTTTTGACTGAGACGTGAGTACCACGCCCTTGGAGCTTGCTTCAACCCATATAATGACTTGTCAAGTTTGCACACATAAGAAGGTGCATTTTTACTCACAAACCCAGGAGGTTGCTTCATGTACACATCCTCTTCCAGAACACCATGGAGAAACGCGTTCTGAACATCTAGTTGTCTGAGACTCCAGCCCCTGGATACAGCAATAGATAAAACGAGACGGATAGTGGCAGCCTTTACAACATGACTAAATGTGTCCTCATAGTCTATGCCATACCGTTGTTTAAAACCTTTCGCAACTAGTCTGGCCTTGTAACGATCAATGGTTCCATCAGACTTTCTTTTAATCCTCAATACCCACTTGCAATCAATAAGATTTTTTACCTTGTTGTGGAGGAACCAGATGCCAGGTTTATTTTTCTGTAGTGCCTTGAATTCCTCATTGATGGCCCTTTTCCATTTGTCATCACTAAGTGCTTCTTCAAGCGTATATGGTTCACCTGGTTCACCTGTAGAGCACACCATTCCATACTTAGTTACACGTTTATAATCAACAGGCTGTATTACCCCTTTTTGTAGTCGTGTACGGCGTGGAGATGATGCAGCGTCTGTTTGTGACACAGAAGATCCCGCAGTAGAATCTGGACCAGCAGCAGCAGCAGCATCGGTGTGCGCTGGATCTTCTGTGGCGGTTGGTGAAGCAATGGATGTTGCAGCGGGCGCAGAAGATCCCGTCCCGCGGGCCTCATCATTAGTGCATGATGGAGCGGGCCGGCCATCAACATGGGATCCCACGCCTGATAGACCAGCAGCGGTCGGGTGGCGCAGGTCTTATCTCTTGTAGCAGACCGGCTGGACCGAAAAACAAGTTGAGGGCCCACCGACAGCTGCCCGCCAAGTGTCGGTGCCTGATTGGCGCGGAGCAGGGAGGGCGCTCTCAAGTAGCATCGCGCAGCGTGGCTGGCGTGGAGACGACGCGCGGTGGGTCGCGCCCGACCGCGCCTGGCGAGGCTGTTAGCGCAGAATCGGAGGCGGATTCGCCTGGCGGATCTGGCGCTGCTGGCCGCCCAGATCCCGAAGGAGATGCGGCTGGCGCATCTGACCGTGCGGATTCCGAGAGGGATTTGTTCCCTGCGCCGGAGCACATGAAATATGGCTCTGTAGGGCGCGTTTCTTCATCATTTTTGCTTCCTTTTTTCTGTATAATCTCTTGCATCATTACAAGGCTCACACAAGGCATCAATAGGGTCAGTCAATATTTGATCATTGCAGTTATTGCCCCCGTGATCAAAACTAGTGAGATGAGAGGGAAGAAGGAGAATTTCCTTGCGAAGGAGTGCACCGGCATTAGGGTGAAGGTCGGAGAAAGGAAATTTTTTCTCGTCGAACACAACGTCACGAGAAATATAAACACGACCGGTGGATACATCAAGACACTTGACACCCTTGTGTTGAGCGCTATACCCAAGAAAGACGCACTATTTGGAGCGGAACATGAGCTTGCGATTGTTGTAGGGGCGAAGATTGGGCCAACAGGCGCAACCAAAAACACGAAGAGACTTATAGTCTGGTTTGGTGTGAAGAAGTATTTCAATGGGAGTTTCATTATTGATGACGCGACTAGGAAGCTTGTTGATGATATGGACAACGGTAAGAAACGCTTCATCCCAAAACTTAAGAGGCATAGAAGCACCAGCAAGGAGAGCTAAACCAACTTCAATGATGTGTCTATGCTTGCGTTCAGCAGAGCCGTTTTGTTGGTGAGCATGTGGGCAAGACACATGATGAGAGATGCCCAAAGTTTGGAAAAAGGAATTGAGTTTTTCGTATTCCCCTCCCCAATCAGATTGGACAACAATGATCTTGCTGTCAAACTTTCTTTCAACGAGTGCTTGAAAGTTTTGAAACACTTGAAAAACCTCGGATCGTTTCTTGAGAAGATAGATCCACGAGAATTTGCTATAGTCATCAATGAAGCTTACGTAATAGGTGTGTCTACCAACCAAACTAGGGGCAGGACCCCAAACATCCGAAAATATTAATTGTAAAGGTTGAGTAGAAACACTAGTAGAAATAGGATAGGGTAATTGATGACTTTTTGCTCTTTGGCAAGAATCACAAATGGTTTCAACATGACGCTCACCAACAACGAGAGCTTATTATTTCTAAGCAAACGTTCTACTAAGGAAAAAGAAGCATGTCCTAGACGATCGTGCCATCGTGTGGAGGAAAGCTTGACAGCACCATGGGCTTGTTTATTGAATCTTCGGAGCTCCGGAAGCAATGGGTAGAGCCCTCGAACACATCTACCTCCATATAGGATTTTGCTCGTGGCCTGATCCTTAATCAAGAAGAAAAAAGGATGAAACTCAATGAAGACATGATTGTGAAGCGCAATTCGATGAACATAAAGGAGATTTTTGTTGGCACTAGGAACATGCAAGATTTTCCTAAGGAGGATTTTACGATGAGGGGTATGAATAACTGAATGACCAATATGACGGATCCTCATACCTGCCCCACTTGCAGTGTGGATTTGGTCCTTGCCGGGGTACTTCTCACAGAGGGTTACTTTCTCAAGTTCACCCGTGATATGGTTGGTTGCACCGCTGTCAAGGTACCAGTTCGTGTCGACGCCGTAGGCACCATCAGCAACGGCAGCAACCTTTTCCTCATCTTCGGACGAAGCCTCGTCTTCTTCAAAGCGGTACCAGCAGTCTTTGGCCGAGTGCCCAAGTTTACCACAGATCTGGCAACGCACGGCATCCCGGCGAGACTTGCTGTTCCCAACGCGGCAACCCCTAGTGTTGTTGGAGGAGGGGCGCCCGCTACGGGAGTTGGAGCCATTGTTGTTGCTGCCACCGCCACCGCCAGGCCTGCCCTTGGCGCGAGGAGGACCACGGTGGCGAGAGGAGTAGCCGCCATGGCCACGGGTCGCAGCGTTGGAAGAAGATTTGAAGCCGCCCGACCCTGGGTACATGGCCACCCGCTGGTCGAAGTTGCTCAACATAGAGAAGAGTTCATCGAGGGAGACTGTCACAACCCTAGAATTGTTTGGAATAGTTGCATAAGAGAGCATCCATGCATCATGTCTAAATTCTGAAAGTTGAATTGAGGTTAGTTGAAACCCTCAGAAGTCACTTCAGAAATAATCAGCATTAAAAATCTTTTCAAATGAGTCCAAGGAAATGTTCTTGTTATTCTGTAAAAATATTGGCAAGAGGTAAAATTCAAACCAATATTTTTGGAGTCTCAGAAATATTTATTTTGGGCATTTGAAATTAATTCAATAACTATTTTAATTGGATATATATTTATTATATAAGAAATATATGTTGAATAATTCTGAAAATTGTTGTGTGGCTTTGGATAAGACCACTTAGCTCACACAATTATTTCCATGAAGTTTCAAATTGATTTGGTATTTAGATCAAATCAAAACAAATAGCAGAAAATAGAAAACAAAAATAAAAAGAGAGAGAGGGACTTACCTGGCGCCCACCAACAGGCCAAGTGCTGTAGCTGGCGGCCCAGCCCACCACCGCTGCCCCCTGTCGTCTTCCTCCTTGGACAGAAGGACACGGGCGCATGCTCGCCGCCTGCTGGCCACGCGTAGGCCACCTCCACCCTGCCTGCTTCACTTCCTCGACGCCCTGAACACGCCACGCAACCCCCTGACCCCTCTCACTCTTCCTCGTGGCCCTCCTCTCCTCTGCTCTCGCTCTCTCTTCTGAAGCCGAGCGGAGCCGTCGCCGCCGCTCGTCATTGTCGCGGCCACCGCCTCCCCCTTGACCCCTCGTCGTGCCTGCGAGCTCCGTCTCAACATCCCCGACCCCCTCGACGAGCCACGAGGCCCCGGACGCGCTGCAACGCCACCACCGCTGATGTTTCCTTCGGCGGCCATCGGAGATCGTCGCCGTCAATTCGCCGCCTCCCGAGCTTCCCCGAGCCTGCTTTGACGCCTGCTGCAACCGCTGTGAGCTGCTACTCCTCCTCCCCCTCTCCGTTTTCTCGTTTGCACGCCGTAGCTACCGCTTCACCGATGACCGAAACCCGCCGCCGCAAGAGCTTGTCGCCGGCATTGCTCCGGCGACCATTTGGTCACCCCAGCATGTCCAGCAAGCTCGCCACACACCGTAGAGCCTCTCAAGCACTTCGATTCGTCCGTTAGCACGCCGTAGCCTCGACTCCAAGCACGCCCGAGCCCCGGCCGCCGCTGTTGATGTCGTCGTCGTCGCTACCGTCCACCTCGGGCCTTCCCGAGACCATCGTCGGACGCGCCGCGATGCCAGCTTCCCGTAGAACCCAGCCACGCATCCATCCATCGCCGGAGTTGGCCAAAAGGGCGACTTCGCCGCGTCTGTGTGCTCGCCGGCGATTAGCCGCCGGTGACAACCACTGTTAGGGGCTAATCACCCCTAATTAACCCCCCTTGCTCACTGACAAATGGGCCCCACGCCCTACTTAACCCCAACTTTATTTCTGCTTAGATTAGTTATAACCGTGCGGGACCCACGCGTTAGCTTTGACCGTGCTGACGTGGCTGTTGACCTGGCCCCACAAGTCATCCTCTGTTTCTGCCCTGTTACACTGACGTGCGGGCCCCACAGGTCAGGTTTGACCTGGACCGCGCCCTGTTGACCTGCTAACGTCATGATGAAGCAGTGCTGACGCAGTAAAGTTTTCTGGAATTAAAATAAATCAGAAATGATTTATAAATTTCAGAAAATACCCCAAACTTCTAAAAAATCATAGAAATTCAACCGTAGCTCAGAATGAAATAAATTATATATGAAAAATTATCAGAAAAATTCAATCTATCCATCTGTACTAGTTTCATGCATGAAAAACCAACCTAAACCTGCTGTATAGATGAAAACACATAAAGGGCATTTCAAATGCTTAAGTTTGGAGTAGCATTTGAATCCTTGATTCAAATGAGCTCCATTGAACTTGTTGCTGTTTGCATTAGCACAAACAACATCACATATACATGCCATGATCATGCATCATATTGTCGCATTTGCATTGATTGTGTTCTTGTCTATTGCCGGTGCTTGTCCCCTCTAGGTAGGAGTATCCCGAGGATGAGTTCGATGACACCGATGAAGAGCTATAATATCTTCAGAAGTGCCAGGCAAGCAAAAACCCCTTGTTCATTCCGATACAATCCTATTCGCTTGCCACTGCTCTCTTTTACTGCATTAGGACAACAACGATTCAACTGTTACATGCTGCGGTAGTTGAACCCCTTTCCTCTGCATGACCTGTCATTGCCACAGTAAATAGATGAAACCCACTAGCATGAGTAGGAATTGTTTGAGCCCTGATGTGCCTACTCATTCATACTTGTTGTCATGCCTGCTACTGCTTAGAGTTGAGTCGGGTCTGATTCATCGGGAATGAATTGGAACATGGTGAACATGTCCTACCGTTGAGAGCTAAGTATGTGAACACGATTTGGTAAAGGTAGCGGTGAGAGGCCATGTAGGAGTACATGGTGGGTTGTTTCATTGTAGCCGTTCTCAGGAACTGAGTTCTGTGTTTGCGATCCATGAACAGTTACTACCACACATTGGGTTCCGGTAACTTGGCCCCTCTCGGCTTATTAATCAACTCGATCTCTGTCCAGGAGTTGCAACTAGTTTCTGGTGTTTGTAGGTAGTGTTAGTAGTCTACCAAGTGGCACCCGGTACAGGTGGGCTTAGGACAGACTAGGCACAGTGGCACGGTGTACCAAGTGGCACCCGAATGGTGGGCTTGGGAACCCTCCACACATCGTTTGGGGCCGTGAGCGACACCCCGGCCGGGTCTCCTTGCGGATGGAACCCGAATAGGCGATAAACCTGGACGAGAGACTTGTGCGATTAGTCAGGTCGTGGCCGACTCCCTCACCAGGCTTTCGCTTGAAGGTTGCCGAGATACACGACGTGTACATGGTGGTAAGTGGCGAGAGCATGTGTGAAGAAGTACACCCTTGCAGGGTTTTCATTATCTATTCGAATAGCCGGATTCCTCGGATATGGAAACTTGGACCCCTTGCATGATAAGCGTGAGTGCTATGGATGGCGTTCCCGTAGGGAGACGGGAGCGGATCCATAGTGGTGTATTGGTATGGTGAATTTGTGGACTCGTGTGCGCCACCTCAAAATAGTTACTTGTAGTCGTAGTTCAGGTTAGCCACTGAGTCAAAGCTGCCTTGCTGCAGTTAAACTCCACCACCCCTTTGATGATACCGATGCATATGTAGTTTAGTTCTGATGTAAGTCTTGCTGGATACATTTGTACTCACGTTTGCTTAATTTATGTTTTGCAGAGAGAGTTGAGTCTCACTAGTAGTATCGCGTGGACTTCGAAGTTTAGCTTGTTACCTCAGCTACGATCTTGTACCCTTGGGAGGGTCTTGTAGATAGTTAGGCTTCTCAGCCTTTTTCATTTGTAGTTGTCTGTACTCAGACAAGTTATCCTTCTGCATGTGCTTGTTGCTTGTATGCTCTGTATGTTGGGTCATGAGACCCATGTTTGTAATTCTTGGCTCTTTGGAGCCTAATGAATATATACTTTGAGTCGTAGAGTTTTGTTGTGATGCCATGTTGTATTACACATATCGAGCATATTGTGTGTATGATTGAAATGCTTGGTATGTGTGGGATCCGACAACCTAGTTGTTTATCCTTGGTAGCCTCTCTTATGGGGAAATGTAGTCTTGTGCTTCCATGAGCCATAGTAGTCCGCTACAGCCCGATTCACCGGAGTCCTGCTAGCCCAGCACTACTGCTCCAGAACACTTAGACTAGCCGGCATGTGATTCACTTCGTTCCTGTGTCTGTCCCTTCAGGGAAATGTCACGTGGTGACATCCGGAGTCCTGCTAGCCTGCTACAGCCCGGGTTCCCGGAGTCCTGTTAGCCTAGTTGCTACAGCCCGGATTCACACGCTGCTGACCGACATGCTCGATGTCGTTTCATGTATGCCTGTCCCCGTAAGTTAGTGCCACTTTTGGTTCACGACTAGTCATGTCGGCCCGGTTTCTCTGTCATATGGATGCTAGCGACACTATCATATACGTGAGCCAAAAGGCGCAAACGGTCCCGGGCCATGGTAAGGCGACACCTGTGGGAATACCGTGTGTGAGGCCGCAAGGTGATATGAGGTGTTACAGGCTAGATCAGTGTGACTTAGAATCGGGATCCTGACAGCTATGGTATCAGAGCCTGACTGACTGTGGGATTACCAAGCCAAACTGGTCGAAGTCGAGTCTAGAAATGCTTTAGTTATATAAAGGAATTGATTGTGGAAGGGAACGTAAGGCTCTTTTTACTCCTTTACCTTATGCCTTCTGCTCTGAGTCAACCTCTTCTTTTCTGCAGGGGTTAAGAACTAGGCTTCTCTTCTATCTCTCAGGATGACGTGTTACTAAACCGTAGTTGCCTAGGATTGTTGAGTTCAAGCCTCAGTTCAGTTCCTACTACTTCCATATGTTCATAGCTGGCCTCAGAACCTTGATATTGTGATGTTGAGTGGTTATGCCACCATTTTTGCAGGATGTCTCAAATCATTTTGAGCATTTACAACCGTTATGCTATCCGAGTCATCCCAGGTTTCTAAATAGTCTGATGCACTTACAAATCTTTCCTCCATGTTCCCGTTGTATTTTTGGGCTAGATTAAGCACACTAATCGGCGTGTTGAGGTACTCCGTTGCCTTGACGTGTATGTTGGAGTTAGTATTATGACCCTAGGTGTCCTCGAGAATTTAAGAATGCTTTCGTATCCCCAGTGTGATGATTCTGGCCATCATTCTTGAAAGCATCCCGTGATGCCATTTAGTAGTAGGTATTCTACTCCTATGTTCTTGACCCAAGAATCACTCTGTTCACTTCCTGTTGATATTGTTGCTAGTTCCTTTAGAATATTAGTAACCTTTGCGATAGTCCTCGAGGTCTGTGGTATTTCCGTCTTCCAAATACCATTAACCATTAAGGCAGAAGTTCGTTGAACCAAAAGATCACCATTAGAGTACTCCTGAGGAGTTCTCCATTCATAATTGTGATTCTGCCAGTTCTACCTTTCTGCATGGGTTATCCGGAAGAAATATGTTGAACTCGTTCGACATACTAATCTATGCATCCACAATTCGGAAAGTTATATGTTCCTTTGAATTGTCCCCCCCCCTTCAGTTGTATTCCGACCTTCATCAATCAATTGATAGTCAAGAGTATGTGTGCCATCGTGTTCATCGATGCCTACTATTCTTGTGGTCCGTCAAGCCATTCTATTCCGGAATGACTGGGAAAAACAAACTCCAGTACCTCATCCATATCTAGGATTGGGTCAAAGCAGTTGTATTCCACAGATCAAAATGCAAATCCAGTTTTTGTTCTGTTCTACCTTGGGGTATTACCATCTTTATATCAAGAATGTCATGGGAATTGCACACCATCTTATGAATTCCTGCTACAGTGATACTTCTCGCCATCATTATTCATTTCTCGGTCTCTGTGTTGTTGTGACCGGAATGCCGACAAGTGAATTGAGATGTGTGAAATCAATACTCCTAGCAACTCCGTTGCTTGGTAGTTAATGGACAATACTCTCATTCTTAGCATGCTGGTTATTGAATCATCATTCTAAGATTGATCGTGCTACCTAGTACTTATTTCAGGTGCACTCTTTGATCAATGAGTTATGATTGTGTCAATCCCCCGCTCCCTTGATCATATCGTCTTGCCCTGAAAAGCAAGATTGTTCTCAAGCTTAGAGACATATCAGTGGTTTGTGATTTTCCGGATATCTTCTTAGAAGTATTACCAGGTTTTCCCCTGACTATTATGTTGAGCTCGTGATCATGTTGGTTTTCCTCTAAGCCACCCATTCTCCAAGATTCTGTGTTGGATACCCGTGAACTAGTTCAATAAGCTAAACAATAAGTTGGAGAGTTGGAAGATGAAAGCTTGTCCCACTTAGTTCATTTTCAAAGGGATATCCTTGTGTTCGTGTGGCTGTTGAAGAAAGATGATATCTTCATCGATTGGTCCCTGTGATCAGTTGTTGGACCTATCGTCTTGCCCCAAACCTTGATTTGAGTGTGGGCCATCGTCAAATCAAATCACAACAAACGATATTCGTAATGCTATCTTACTCGTGGTTGATCCCTCGAGCATACACCATTATATCTTTTGGGTCTGACCAATGCTATCACTTGTCCACATAATTATGGAATTCCATCTCCATGGAAACCTGGATGAATTGTTGTTGAGCCCATCAGCAACACTGCTACCTTCTCCATGATTCGTGTTGAACATCCAGCTAGTATTGGAAACCTTATAAGCATTATCTTCATGTTCCGTTCATGAAGCATATGTCCGGTTGAAAGATGTGACTTCCTCTAATTCATGTGCATCCGATGCAAGTTGCCGTCGTGGATTCGAGAAAGCTTGTTCTGCTTCCTTTGGAATCATCCCAAGTTAGTCATGCATGTGCGAAGTATTCTATGGTTTGATAGGCTCGCTACCTCCAATCCATATGTGTCCCTAGCACACCAAGCCACTAACTAATTTGTTCTAGGAGAAGGAGTTAAGTGCTAATCCATGGTAATGCACAAGAATTCGATATCCTCGATGATGGTTCCCCACCTGAACTTGGTAGTATTTTATTACAAGACTACTATGTGGTCATGTTGTCTGGGACAACGTGTTCACATGCGAGTAGCAGAACCCGCTCATGTCTTGGAGCTTGCTATCGTAGTTCATCTCCCGAGAATATCGCAACATCATCTCGTCGATTTGGGTTGCAACTCTTCTTTTCAGACATGTTGAGTCTGAAGTATCCTGTTTCTAACCAGATCTGAATCTCGGGCAGATATGATGGTTGGAACATTCCCACCATTTGCATTTTGTTCCCAGCTTGCACCCCATTGTGCCAATCCTACCATGGGTTGCCCTCTCGGTACTTACTACTCAGGATTATCTTCAAAGTGGGCTTACCATGGGTCCATCTATCTCCAATGATAAGCAAAAATCACTCATTGCGTTGTCTTCAACAAGGTAGTCCACATTATCCATTCTAGTGTGAGTATGCCATCTTTTTCCGACTCCTTCAAATGATCAATTGTGATTGCCTTAGGCTGGTATAAAGAGCTTCAATGATCTTTGTATCAAAAGTAATTCTTTTTGCCACCTAAGGGGATAATTCTACGAGTCACCTTCCTTAAGGTATCACGTTACGAAATCATGGCAATTATCTCCTTGCTACTTTGAAATTCATGCTCCATCTTAGTCAAGTGTGGATTTGTATCCTCCCAAATTGAAACCTCGTCATTTGTTTCTTTCCTCCCCTCTCGATATGTGTTTTGTGTCTCAGCTCGAGAGATGTTCCTACATCTCACCCCATAAGTTGATCGTGAGTTGTTCGATCTTCCAGAAGATCGATTTTGGTAGAGTCTCTTTCCGTCATCATCATGTTCGATGAAGATCTCGAAAGCAAAGACGTCAAGGTTAATTGGAGCAACGAATCAACATCTCCGAGAAGGGCAATTGGATCACGAAGATCATGTCGGCTTTGTGTCCCCTCTGTCTTCTTACCACACATCTTGAATCTCGGGACAAGATTCTTGTTTAGTGGGGGTGAGTTGTCACAGACCTAGAATTTTTTGCGATAGGTGCATAAGAGAGCATCCATGCATCATGTCTAAATTCTGAAAGTTGAATTCAAGTTAGTTGAAACCCTCAGAAGTCACTTCAGAAATAATCAGCATTAAAAATCTTTTCAAATGTGTCCAAGGAAATGTTCCTCTTATTCTGTAAAAATATTGGCAAGAGGTAAAATTCAAACCAATATTTTTGGAGTCTCAGAAATATTTATTTTGGGCATTTGAAATTAGTTCAATAACTATTTGAAATGGATATATATTTATTATATAAGAAATATATGTTCAATAATTCTGAAAATTGTTGTGTGGCTTTGGATAAGACCACCACTTAGCTCACACAATTATTTCCATGAAGTTTCAAATTGATTTGGTATTTAGATCAAATCAAAACAAACAGTAGAAAATAGAAAACAAAAATAAAAAGAGAGAGAGGGACTTACCTAGAAGAAGCTTACCTGGCGCCCACCAACAGGCCCAGTACTGTAGCTGGCGGCCCAGCCCACCACCGCTACCCCCTCTCGTCTTCCTCCTTGGACAGAAGGATAGGGGCGCATGCTCGCCGCCTGCAGGCCACGCGTAGGCCACCTCCACCCTGCCTGCTTCACTCCCCCGACGCCCTGAACACGCCACGCAACCCCCTGACCCCTCTCACTCTTCCCCGTGGCCCTCCTCTCCTCTGCTCTCGCTCTCTCTTCCGAAGCCGAGCGGAGCCGTCGCCGCCGCTCGTCGTTGCCGCGGCCACCGCCTCCCCCTCGACCCCTCGCCGTGCCTGTGAGCTCTGTCTCGACATCCCTGACCCCCTCGACGAGCCACGAGGCCCCGGACGCGCTGCAACACCGCCACCGCTGCTGTTTCCTTCCTCGGCCACCGGATATCGTCGCCGTCGATTCGCCGCCTCCTGAACTTCCCCGAGCCCGCTTCGACGCCTGCTGCAACCGCTGTGAGCTGCTGCTCCTCCTCCCCCTCTCCGTTTTCTCGTTTGCACGCCGTAGCTGCCGCTTCGCCGATGACCGAAACCCACTGCCGCAAGAGCTTGTCGCCGGCGTTGCTCCGGCGACCATTTGGTCGCCCCAGCATGTCCAGCAAGCTCGCCGCACACCGTAGAGCCTCTCAAGTGCTTCGGGTCGTCCGTTAGCACGCCGTAGCCTCAACCCCAAGCACGCCCGAGCCCCGGCCGCCGCTGTTGATGTCGTCGTCGTCGCTACCGTCCACCTCGGGCCTTCCCGAGACCACCGTCGGACGCGCCGCAATGCCAGCTTCCCGTAGAACCCAGCCATGCATCCATCCATCACCGGAGTTGGCTGGAAGGGCGACTTCGCCACGTCTGTGTGCTCACCGGCGATTAGCCGCCGGTGACAACCACTGTTAGGGGCTAATCACCCCCTAATTAACCCTCCCTTGCTCACTGACAAATGGGCCCCATGCCCTAATTAACCCCAGCTTTATTTCTGCTTAGATTAGTTATAACCCTGTGGGACCCACACGTCAGCTTTGACCGTGCTGATGTGGCTGTTGACCTGGCCCCACAAGTCAGCCTCTGTTCCTGCCCTGTTACACTGACGTGCGGGCCCCACAGGTCAGGTTTGACCTGGACCGCGCCCTGTTGACCTGTTGACGTCATGATGACGCAGTGCTGACGCAGTAAAGTTTTCTAGAATTAAAATAAATTAGAAATGACTTATAAATTTCAGAAAATACCCCAAACTTCTAAAAATCATAGAAATTCAACCGTAGCTCAGAATGAAATAAATTATATATGAAAAATTATCAAAAAAATTCAATCTATCCATCTGTACTAGTTTCATGCATGAAAAACCAACCTAAACCTGCTGTATAGATGAAAACACATAAAGGGCATTTAAAATGCTTAAGTTTGGAGTTGCATTTGAATCCTTTATTCAAATGAGCTCCATTGAACTTGTTGTTGTTTGTGTTGGGTTTCGTAGTAATTTCAAAAAAAATTCCTACGCACACACAAGATCATGTGATGCATAGCAACGAGAGGGGAGAGTGTAGTCTACGTACCCTCGTAGACCGACTGCGGAAGCGTTGGCACAACGTAGAGGAAGTAGTCGTACGTCTTCACGATCCAACTGACCAAGCACCGAAACTACGGCACCTCCGAGTTCGAGCACACGTTCAGCTCGATGACGATCCCCGGACTCCGATCCAGCAAAGTGTCGGGGAAGAGTTTCGTCAGCACGACGGCGTGGTGACGATCTTGATGCACTACAGCAGCAGGGCTATGCCTAAACTCCGCTACAGTATTATCGAGGACTATGGTGGCTGGGGGCGCCGCACACGGCTAAGGAATAGATCACGTGGATCAACTTGTGTGTTCTAGGGTGCCTCTGCCTCAGTATATAAAGGACTAGAGGGGGGGAAGTTGGCCGGCCAAGGTGTGGCGCGCCAGGAGAGTCCTACTCCCTCTGGGAGTAGGATTCCCCCCCCCCAATCCTAGTTGGAATAGGATTCGCGGAGGGGGAAAAGAGAGAGAGGGGGCCGGCCACCTCTCCTAGTCCTAATAGGACTAGGGGAAGGGGGAGGCGCGCAGCCCATGTAGGGATGCCTCTTCTCTTTTCCACTAAGGCCCATCATGGCCCATTTAGCTCCCGGGGGGTTCCGGTAACCTTCCCGGTACTCCGGTAAAATCCCGATTTCACCCGGAACACTTCCGATATCCAAACATAGGCTTCCAATATATCAATCTTTACGTCTCGACCATTTTGAGACTCCTCGTCATGTCCGTGATCACATCCGGGACTCCGAACAACCTTCGGTATATCAAAATGCATAAACTCATAATATAACTATCATCGTAACCTTAAGCGTGCGGACCCTACGGGTTCGAGAACAATGTAGACATGACTGAGACACGTCTCCGGTCAATAACCAATAGCAGGACCTGGATGCCCATATTGGCTCCTACATATTCTACGAAGATCTTTATCGGTCAGACCGCATAACAACATACGTTGTTCCCTTTGTCATCGGTATGTTACTTGCCCGAGATTCGATCGTCGGTATCCAATACCTAGTTCAATCTCGTTACCGGCAAGTCTCTTTACTTGTTCTGTAAATACATCATCCCGCAACTAACTCATTAGTTGCAATGCTTGCAAGGCTTATGTGATGTGCATTACCGAGAGGGCCCAGAGATACCTCTCCGACACTCGGAGTGACAAAACCTAATCTCGAAATACGCCAACCCAACATGTACCTTTGGAGACACCTGTAGTACTCCTTTATAATCACCCAGTTACGTTGTGACGTTTGGTAGTACCCAAAGTGTTCCTCCGGTAAACGGGAGTTGCATAATCTCATAGTTATAGGAACATGTATAAGTCATGAAGAAAGCAACATACTAAACGATCGGGTGCTAAGCTAATGGAATGGGTCATGTCAATCAGATCATTCTCTTAATGATGTGATCCCGTTAATCAAATAACAACTCATTGTTCATGGTTAGGAAACATAACCATCTTTGATTAACGAGCTAGTCAAGTAGAGGCATACTAGTGACACTTTGTTTGTCTATGTATTCACACATGTATTATGTTTCCGGTTAATACAATTCTAGCATCAATAATAAACCTTTATCATGATTATAAGGAAATAAATAATAACTTTATTATTGCCTCTAGGGCATATTTCCTTCAGTTTGCATTAGCACAAACAACATCACATATACATGCCACGATCATGCATCATATTGTTGTATTTGCATTGATT
Source organism: Triticum urartu (assembly GCF_003073215.2). NCBI lineage: Eukaryota > Viridiplantae > Streptophyta > Magnoliopsida > Poales > Poaceae > Triticum > Triticum urartu. The sequence goes on along the minus strand of NC_053025.1, from coordinate 179,196,426 downwards.
GTGTTCTTCTCTATTGCCAGTGCTTGTCCCCTCTCGGTAGGCGTATCCCGACGATGAGTTTGATGACACCGATGAAGAGCTATAATATCTTCAGAAGTGCCAGGCAAGCAAACCCTTGTTCATTCCGATACAATCCTATTCTCTCGCTGCTGCTCTCTTTTACTGCATTAGGACAACAACGATTCAACTGTTACATGTTGCGGTAGTTGAACCCCTTTCCTCTGCATGACCTGTCATTGCCACAGTAAATAGATGAAACCCACTAGCATGAGTAGGAATTGTTTGAGCCCTGATGTGCCTACTCACTCATGCTTGTTGTCATGCCTGCTACTTCTTAGAGTTGAGTCGGGTCTGATTCATCGGGAATGAATTGGAACATGGTGAACATGTCCTACTGTTCGGAGCTAAGTGTGTGAACACGATTTGGTAAAGGTAGCGGTGAGAGGCCATGTAGGAGTACATGGTGGGTTGTCTCATTGCAGCCGTTCTCAGGAACTGAGTTCTGTGTTTGTGATCCATGAACAATTACTACCACACATTGGGTTCCGGTAACTCGGCCCCTCTCGGCTTATTAATCAACTCGATCTCTGTCCAGGAGTTGCAACTAGTTTCTGGTGTTTGTAGGTAGTGTTAGTAGTCTACCAAGTGGCACCCGGTACAGGTGGGCTTGGGACAGACTAGGCACAGTGGCACAGTGTACCAAGTGGCACCCGAATGGTGGGCTTGGGAACCCTCCACACATCATTTGGGGCCGTGAGCGACACCCCGGCCGGGTCTCCTTGCGGATGGAACCCGAATAGGCGATAAACCTGGACGAGAGACTTGTGCGATTAGTCAGGTCATGGCCGACTCCCTCACCAGGCTTCCGCTTGAAGGTTGCCGAGATACACGACGTGTACATGGTGGTAAGTGGCGAGAGCGTGTGTGAAGAAGTACACCCCTGCAGGGTTTTCATTATCTATTCGAATAGCCGGATTCCTTGGATATGGAAACTTGGACCCCTTGCATAGTTCATAGAAAAGTGAAAGTGGATACTCTAAAATGCGCAAGATAAGCGTGAGTGCTATGGATGGCGTTCTCGTAGGGAGAAGGGAGCGGATCCATAGTGGTGTATTGGTATGGTGAATTTGTGGACTCGTGTGCGCCACCTCAAAATAGTTACTTGTAGTCGTAGTTCAGGTTAGCCACTGAGTCAAAGCTGCCTTACTGTAGTTAAACTCCACCACCCCTTTGATGATACCGATGCGTATGTAGTTTAGTTCTGATCTAAGTCTTGCTGGATACATTTGTACTCACGTTTGCTTAATTTATGTTTTGCAGAGAGAATTCAGTCTCACTAGTAGTATCGCGCGGACTCTGAAGTTTAGCTTGTTACCTCAGCTACGATCTTGTACCTTTGGGAGGGTCTTATAGATAGTCAGGCTTCTCAGCCTTTTTCATTTGTAGTTGTCTGTACTCAGACAAGTTATCCTTCTGCATGTGCTTGTTGCTTGTATGCTCTGTATGTTGGGTCATGAGACCCATGTTTGTAATTCTTGGCTCTTCGGAGCCTAATGAATATATACTTTGAGTCGTAGAGTTTTGTTGTGATGCCATGTTGTATTACACATATCGAGCATATTGTGTGTATGATTGAAATGCTTGGTATGTGTGGGATCCGACAACCTAGTTGTTTATCCCTGGTAGCCTCTCTTATGGGGAAATGTAGTCTTGTGCTTCCATGAGCCATAGTAGTCCGCTACATCCCGGTTCACCGTAGTCCTGCTAGCCCATAACTACTGCTCCAGAACACTTAGACTGGCCGGCATGTGATTCACTTCGTTCCTGTGTCTGTCCCTTCGGGGAAATGTCACGCGGTGACATCTGGAGTCCTGCTAGCCTGCTACAGCCCGGGTTCCCGGAGTCCTGTTAGCCCAGTTGCTACAGCCCGGATTCACACACTGCTGACCGACATGCTCGATGTCGATTCATGTATGCCTGTCCTCATAAGTTAGTGCCACTTTGGGTTCACGACTAGTCATGTCGGCCCGGGTTCTCTGTCATATGGATGCTAGCGACACTATCATATACGTGAGCCAAAAGGCGCAAACGGTCCTGGGCCATGGTAAGGCGACACCCGTGGGAATACCGTGCATGAGGCCGCCAGGTGATATGAGGTGTTATAGGCTAGATCGGTGTGACTTAGAATCGGGATCCTGACAGAGACCGGGGTGGTGCGGACGTCGAGGGCAGAGACCAAGGGTTGGTACTCCATGTCGAGGCCGTGAAGGATGTAGCTGATTAGCTCGTCGTCCTGCAGAGGCTTGCCGGTGGCCGCTAGCTCATCGGCGAGGCCACGCATATGGGAGAGGAAGGTGGCGACCGATTGGGTGCCCTTCTGCGTGCTGAGCAGGGCCGTGCGGATATTATTGACACGGCTCAGAGACTGCGAGGAAAACATACCTGCGAGCATCGTCCAGAGCACGCTCGCCGTGGTGATCGTGGTCACCTGCAGCAGGACCTCCTTGGTGAGGGTGCTGAGGAGATAGCCTAGCACTTGCTGGTCCTCCCGGACCCAAAGAAGGTGGAGAGGGTTGGGCTCAGAGGTTTCCTTCCCATCCTTATCTTTGGTGGTGAGGAACTTGGGCGGCTCCGGTGTTGTGCCGTCGGCGTACCCGAAGATTCCCGCGCCCCTGAGCTGCGGCATCACCTGCGCGCGCCAGAGGACATAGTTGGTGCAGGTCAGCTTCTCCATGACTTGGTCGCTGAGGTTGGTCTGGGAAGCGCCGGAGGAAGACATGCCTGGAGATTGGATCGCTAGATGGCTTTGGAGAGGATCGCTCTGATTACCATGTGCGATGTGCGGAAACGTCTCAACCTCGGTGTGAGGGGATGTGCTGCATGTTATAGGCAGGGGCGCAATAACCCTGAGGCGCATACAGTTGAGATCTTTACAGAAGACTTGGAGAGGAAGAGATAGAATAGGTTACAAGAGATAAACATAAACCAACTACCTAACTATCTCTACCAATATTCTGGGATTCCTGATGCGGCTCAATGAGATGGTACGGCTTAGCCAAGGCAACACGACAAGATGTTGTTTAACATGTAAAACTTGCGCCTTAAAATCTGGATTGTTAAGATCTAAGATTAACGATTGAGTCTTTTAGCATATGTGGATATGCATACTTTTGATAGTCCTATATCAATGTGATTTCTTGCTATTCAAGATGTTAAGAAACCTAGTGCGAAAATAATTTTGATGGATGACTACTGATTTCGAAGTAATTTGATTAGTCAGTGGATTTTCTTTGCTTCTAAGTCTAAATGTAGGAAGCTTTTTGTAGTCAGAATGGCGACACGGGGCAAATCTAGCCTTATATGGAGCACTGGAGAGCCTGCTGATCAACTTGTATCATGTTTTTCTATTAAGCTTATGAAGCAAGGTAAGTTCCCGCCTATTTTTCTTCCATCATACATATTAGGAAAACATAGTTTATTCAAGTTGTGAAGTGAATCATCGGTAATATGTAGAACTCTGGTTGGTAGGTGTATATGTGCTGAATGTCCAGCCTTTTCACGAACGCGCTGGTAATGGTGAACTAATATATGTTCAGGTAATTGTTACTTAGAAAAAATAGTAGTAAAGTATATATAAAAATAGAAAGAAAGTATTGAATCTTTTCTATATTAAGGACATAGTGGTAATATCACATGCTATCAAGTAATCTTACTATATATTTATATTGCATTTTTTTATTCCACAACTTTAAAATTGCAGAACATACAATTCAAAAAAGTGTATGTCTGAATGTATTTCAAAATTTACAACATGACATGGTTTTGATAGTGCTGACAGACACTATCTCAGTATATTAATTATTTATCTAATAGGTGTCGTTGTTGGTAGATGTTAAGTATGCTTTCTCTATCTCAGTAAATAAAATAGTCCTTAGATTCACTGGATAAGCTACTAATCAATATCTTTTGGATATGATTCATTAGTTCATAAGTAATAAAGGATATAGTCTCATACTTGTTAAGAAGTTCCCAAGTTTCAGATATTCTAGATTTGTATATATTCTTGTGGCACTGATTGACTTTCGGTACAACCATAGTTAGACAATGATAAATATATTAGATATTATTACTAATTAAAAATAAGAGCTTGTAACGTTACTTGACTTACCGTTGAACGTTTGTACTATTATGGAGGTTACAGTAAGGATTATTACCCCTAAAGAGTATAAGCAGAAAAGGTTAATGCTTACAGCAATGGTTGAAGTCCAATTAATATTTGAAGAATGGGTATGCATACAAAGTATAGACATACCTGAGCATTGTTTATATTTCTCGGTCCGTTCTTGTAATATGTCTTTGCCAGCAATATCGAAGTAGTAATGTGGATAACCTTGTGATGATCTTTTCACCTTTCAAATTGTCAAATAAATAGATTTCTCATTTATCTTCTATTTCTATGTGTATCAGATTCTCCCAGACATTAGCATGAATTGTGTTGCCCTATAAGAACAACAAAAATATACTTACTGACTGTATGCTCTTTCGGGTAGAGGCACCTCTAATGTAATCTTTGTCCAGAGGAAGGACTTCCACAGAAAAACAAAAGTTGTTTTAGTTTTAAAATGATGGAACAATCTACAATTAAATATCTTATGGAATAACCCTTCATCCATGTAGATCATATTGAGGCCCATAAGCTCGGCTGTAGATTTGAGTCCCACATTCTCATTAGTTTCACTTCAATGTTCCAATTTTTCTTCCTTGTTGTGAAGTCGCCACGCTTCTTGTATGCCATTGTTTTCTCTGCAAGAAGGCTAGAACTTTCTTAGTCAATATTCCTATGAAGAATGTATGCAGAATGACTATGCACCTTTATGATTCAGGGTAACTCAGAAGGATGGTTGGGCATGACTTTGTCGAGTGTCAAGCAAAAAGTAAGATTGCTAAATAACAATTACCAAATATGATGATTTAGGCGAGAATTGCTTTGGCGCCACTTGTTTCGACGTCGATTGGAGCAGTTGGTTGTGGCTTCATCGGGCGTTGAGCATGCTTTGGCATGACATTGTCAGACGTCGAGCAAAGTTGCGCTGCCTGCTATAGAATCTTCTTTTATTAATGGTGTGCTTAGCCGGGCAGCAGATTTGGCTGGCTTCAATATTGAATGTGTGCGGGTCATGGCCAAGATTTGGTTGGCTTTAATTTTTTTTGAGAAGCTCAAAGGTTGGGCATGACTTCGTCCGGCGCCGGCACCAAGTTGCATGTGAAACTTTAGTTTTTCCTGGCTTCGATCTTTGTCGGGCATGGTATCGACTGACTTTGAATTTTGTGGTTGTGTTTTGGTCGCATAGTTCAGGCTGGCTTGTAATTTCTTGGGTGTGTGCTCGTTTGGCCGGCTAGATGTGTTTAGTTTTCCATGGTCGTGGGATTCTATGTGTTGCGTCTGAGATCTTATTTGCACGCATCTGTGAGACTTGGAGTTTGGAATCCTGTCCACGCGGGATTCTGTTTCCTAATGTATTTTCATGTCGTGCTTGCCTCTAACTCTTGGATGGAAAGACACATATATTTCCTTGTCTTGTGATTGTCTTAAACATGTGTCCAGTCTATTTGGACATGACACAAAGCACAACATGTATTTCCTATTGCAATCCTGATCTCATGTCAATGCACGCCTTTCTTTTTTCCACGTACATTATGCTTCTATTATGATCTAACATGACAACATGAAAGTTCAATATTGTTGGTACATATATTTTTACATGTTATGTAAGAACCTTTAAATCTCAACCATTGTTATTCTAATCAAACGGTGTAAAAAACATTAGCATATGTGGACGAACGTGGTGGCTCGTTTGACTCTTGTTTTAATTATATAATAGATAAATAATAATAATAATAATAAAACTAATAAAAATGAAAATTAATTAATTAATTAACTTAACTAATCTTGTTTAATTAAACTAGTTAATCAGATAGCCTAGCTAATTAACCTAATGTGACTATGACATGTGGGTCCACTTTGACCCTTTTGACCAGTCAATAGTTGACTGGTCAACTGATGACTGGACCTCCCCTGGTCCATTGTCATTCCCTCTGTACCCTCCTGGGTAGACCACCCTTGGGTAACCTTAGCAATTTACTAATTATTTTCGAATTAGAATAAATTCCAAAAAACAATAAAACTTTGTAAATTCATAGAAAATAAATCGTATGTCAGATGAAAAAACTTTGTACATGAAAGTTGCTCAGATCGATGAGACGAATCCGAATACGTAGACTGTTCGTCCGCCACACATCCCTAGCATAGAAAACACGCAACTTTCCCACTCCGGTTCATCTATGCGAAAACGCGAAACACCGGGGATACTTTCCCGCATGTTTCCCCCATTCGCCGGTATCACCTCCTACTGTGTTAGGGCACACCTGGCACCGCTACTGGTCATGGCATGCATCGATATGCATCTATTTGCATTGTATTCATTGTTTCTTCCCCCTATTCTCTCCGGTAGACTACGAGACTAACGCCGCTGCTAGTGCCCCGATCGACTACGTTGTTGAGGACCCCTCCTTGCCAAAGCAACCAGGCAAGCCCCCCCTTTGATCAACCCGATATCGCCTATTCTTCTCTCTACTGCTTGCATTAGAGTAGTGTAGCATGTTACTGCTTTCCATTAATCCTATTCTAATGCATAACCTATCTTTGCTACTACTGTTGTTACCTTTACCTGCAATCCTAAATGCTTAGTACAGGGTGCTAGAATTCCATCAGTGGCCCTACATTCTTGTCCGTCTACCATGCTATACTATCGGGCCGTGATCACTCGGGAGGTGATCATGGGTATATACTTATATACATAATATGTGATACTTATGGTGATTAAAGTCGGGTCGCCTCGTAGAGTACCCGCGAGTGATTCACGGATTGGGACTGAAAGGACATTTGTCCCGACGACTCTCTGAGTGGACCTTTATGGCAGAGCGAAAGGGCAGGTTGAGACCACCTAGGAGAGAGGTGGGCCTAGCCCTGGTCGGCATCCGTCGTTACATCAATTGACACGCTTAACGAGATCTTGGTATTTGATCTGAGTCTGGCCATTGGCCTATACGCACTAACCAACTACGCGGGAGCAGTTATGGGCACTCGACGTCATGGTATCAGCCGAAGCCTTCTTGACGTCAGCGACTGAGCGGTGCACACCGGATTGGACCGTAAGCCTGCGCTTGTATTAAGGGGGCTAGGTCTGCTTCCGGCCGCGTTCACAATGTGCAGGTGTGCAATGGGCCCAGACCCCTGCGCGCATAGGATTTAGACTGGTGTGCTGACCTCTCTGTTGTGCGTAGGTGGGGTTGCGACATGTTTATCTTCTGAGGCCGGGCATGACCCAGGAATGTGTGTCCGGCCAGAGGGATCGAGCATGCTGGGTTATGTGGTGCATCCCTGCAGGGAAGTTTATCTATTCGAATAGCTGTGTCCCTCGGTAAAAGGACAACCCAGAGTTGTACCTTGACCTTGTGACAACTAGAACTGGATACTTAATAAAATACACCCTTTCAAGTGTCAGATAAAATCTGGTGATCGCTTGTAACGCCCCAAGACCGGAGCTTTAGATGCCTTCCTTGGTTTTCCGAGTTTCGTCGGGTGTTTAGTTTTGTCTGTTGCATTCATCTTTGCTTCATGTGCATTGCATCATGTCATCATGCCATCATGCCTTTTTTAACTCAACTAGATAAAATGGCATGGATCTTTGATCCATTTAAATCAAGGGAATTCACATGGTGAGTTCTTTTTATAACATATCCTCTCGATATTTAGAGAGCTATAAGAAATATTCCATCAATTTGGAATTATCCATAACACACTTGCATTTCAGTTCCATGCCTCTTCTGCTTCAAGTTTCACCTCCAAACCTTGCCGATATTTGTTTCTCCATTTATCGAGGCCCTGTTTAATTTCTCAACATTTTGGCCACTCCTAAATCCTAGACTACATTCAAATCCTTTGAGGCAAGTTAAATAATTTTGGGATTTAACTTCGCCTATTTTGCTGGAACCACTTTTGTTTGGTTGGAAATATTCCATAAAGCCTTACAAAAATATCCCACCATTGTATTCTTCTCCATGGCCTCTTCTCTTGATTCTTTTGGTCTCTCTCTCTTTTTTTCTATAAGGAGTTTATGAAGAGAGAAGTGAGTAGTGCATAGCAGAAGCCTGCTTAAGGCCCACCTAACCCATCCCTGCGGCCTGACCTAGACGGCCCAAGGCACAGCCGCAACCTCCATCTCCTCTCGATCCCATCTCCGCTCGTTCCTCCTACAGCGCCGCCAACGCACGTATGCGCTCCTGCCCGATCCCCATCTCCTTCCCTCTCTTCGCTCGTGCACAAGGCCGCAGCTCCCAGCGCCCGATCCCCAATTCCCTCGTCCTCCCTCCTGCGTCGCGCTGCACCCGATCCATGGAGCTCTGACGCCCCTTGCCTCGTCCTCTTCCGTGGCTGCAGAAGCCTGCCGCGAGCTTGCCGTCGTGCTGCTTCGCGTCCATGGCCACCGCCTGCTCGCCATGGCCTCCTGCCACAGAGCAGCCGCTGCCGGCGTCCATCTCCGCGCCGCGCCCTCAAGTGCCCCACCTCTGCGCCGCCGTCCTCCATGGCCGCGGCCGGTCGAGCTCGAAGCTCCCGCCGCTGCACCTCGTCGCCGGGCGTTGACCCCCTCCTCTACTCCAGCTGCGGGCACCTCCTGCCCGAGATCCCCACCTTCGGCCTCGCCAGGGTTCTCTTGCTCCAGCTCCGTCCGGCAAGGGCGTCGCCCCGCTACCTCTCTTGTCGCGACCAGGACCACTTCCTCATGCCTCTGATCGCCTCTCCACGACTATCTCCTCCCCGACGCCCTGGCTGCTGCTACAAGACCACCACGGGGCCATCATGGAGCCCCAGGTCTGAAGATGACCACGACCATGCATCTCTCCTTGTGCCACTTTGGAGATTGAGAACATCAAGATCAAGACTGCCCGAACCATGTCGTCTCGCCGGATCGTCAAAAACCTTGGTTGTTGCCAAGTACCACGACGAAGATCCATCAAGTTTCACTAAGAGATGTACGACTACTTTGTGAACGTGTACCCGGCAACCCCGGAAACCTATGTTACGCCAAGTACTAGGTCAACGAGGACTGCCAAGTTTGTCTTCCACCGTCTCCAAAATCGCCAAGTACCACGACGATACGAGCACAACTACCGTGGGCGTGCTTTTTGCATTGTACCACTACCGTTGACCCTCGAAAACTCCGTGGACGTCAAGTTTCTCGGCATGACCCTGAACATCTACGAGAACATTGTACGACTACTACCGTGACCGAAGACCCGTGTACAACTACCATTGTCGTGTACCACTACTTCCACTACGACCGTCCTGAGAACGTCTACTTCCCCCTACACCGCATCGAACCCGAACTACTCCAATAATGAACGCTTTGAAGGTATAACCGCCGGAACGACGCCCGTGGACCGAATGCATGTGTTGTATGAGATGAACTCCGTGTTTGCACCGTGCCCGTTTGTTTCATGCACGTCCCCGTTTGCCATGCCGTCGACCCGTGGGAACCCGGTAACCAAGATCACCCCACCATCTTTTGCACGCTCCCGCCACACTTCTTTTGCACCGGTATCTCCATGAGCTACCGGAACCATTATGTTGCCGTGGCAACATTTTCGGATTCGTTCCTGTGGCCTCTTTTCCTTCCGCCATGGCGACAAATGCTCCATATCATGTTCATATCAACATTTTCATAAAATTGCTTAAAACTTGCAATGTCATCCGCATCATGATAACAACTTCAATAATGTTCAATTTGTTGTTTGCTTCAAATTGCTAAATGCATATGGGGAATTACCGGAATTGTTGTTTGATATTTCTGGCCTCATTTAAAATGCCTAACTATGTTTTTTTCTCATGCTTCACCCTCTTGCCATGTTTAAACAACATTTAATATTGTTGAGTACCTAACAGGAGAGAACTAAATAAATGTATGTGGTGTTTCGTCAATATGCAATTCGTTGCATATTGAGCTCCACTTAATTTGTAGTATTGTTTGTGCACTTTGCCATGCCATGCATATTTAAACCGGACATGCATCATACTTGTTTGTGCATCATGCCATGTTTATGCGATGGTTGTTTACTATGTTGCTTGCTTCTTTCCGGGTTGCTTCTCTCGTTAGCTTCGGTTTCGTTCCGGAGTTGTGAGGATTCGTTCGACTATGTTCGTTTGCCTTCTTCATGGACTCGTTCTTCTTCCTTGCAGAATCTTAGGCGAGATGACCATACCCTCGAAATCACTTCTATCTTTGCTTGCTAGTTGCTCACTCTATTGCTATGCCGCGCTACCTACCACTTGTTATATCGTGCCTCCCATATTGCCATGTCAAGCCTCTAACCCACCTTTCCTAGCAAATCGTTGTTTGGCTATGTTACCGCTTTTGCTCAGCCCCTCTTATAGCGTTGCTAGTTGCAGGTGAAGCTGAAGTTTGTTCCATGTTTGGAACATGGATATGTTAGGATATCACAATATCTCTTATTTTAATTAATGCATCTATACACTTGGTAAAGGGTGGAAGGCTCGGCCTTATGCCTGGTGTTTTGTTCCACTCTTTCCGCCCTAGTTTCCGTCATACCAGTTTTATATTCCTTGATTTTGCGTTCCTTATGCGGTTGGATGTTATGGGAACCCCTTGACAGTTCGCTTTGAATAAAACTCCTCCAGCAAGGCCCAACCTTGATTTTACATTTGCCTAACAACCTTTACCTTTCCCTTGGGAGTAATTAACCCGAGGGTCATCTTATTTTAACCCCCCGGGCTAGTGCTTCTCTAAGTGTTGGTCCGAACTAGAGCACCATGCGGGGCCGTCCTTGGCAACTTGGGTTATGTTGGTACCTGTATGCTTAGCTTATCCGGTGTTGCCCTGAGAACGAGATATGTGAAGCTCCTATCGAGATGTCGGCACATTGGGCGGTCTTGCTGGTCTTGTTTTACCATTGTCGAAATGTCTTGTAACCGGGATTCTGAGACTGATCGGGTCTTCCCAGGAGAAGGAATATCCTTCGTTGACCGTGAGAGCTTGTGATGGGCTAAGTTGGGACACCCCTGCAGGGCTTGAACTTTCGAAAGCCGTGCCCGCGGTTATTTGGTAGATGGGAATTTGTTAATGTCCGGTTGTAGAGAACTTGACACTTAACTTAATTACAATGCATCAACCGTGTGTGTAGCCGTGATGGTCTCTTTCCGGCGAAGTCCGGGAAGTGAATACGGTTCTTGTGTTATGCTTGAACGTAAGTAGTTTCAGGATCACTTCTTGATCACTTCTAGTTTCACGACCGTTGCATTGCTTCTCTTCTCGCTCTTATTTGCGTATGTTAGCCACCATATATGCTTAGTGCTTGCTGCAGCTCCACCTTACTACCCTTTCCTACCCATAAGCTTAAATAGTCTTGATCTCGCGGGTGTGAGATTGCTAAGTCCTCGTGACTCACAGATACTTCCAAACAGTTTCAGGTGCCGATGATACCAGTGCAGGTGACGCAACACATCTCAAGTGGGAGCTCGATGAAGATCTTTTCGTTGTTGTTCTTCGTTTCCTGTTGATCAGAAGTGGAGCCTAGTTGGGACGACCGGGATCTAGCAATTGGGGTTGTCTTCTTTTATTTTGGTTTCGTAGTCGGACCTTGATTGTACTCTGGATGATGTATGTTTTACTTGTATTTGTGTGAAGTGGCGATTGTAAGCCAACCCTTTATCCCTTTCTATTCAGTACATGGGGTTGTGTGAAGATTACCCCTCTTGCGACAAACCTACCATGCGGTTGTGCCTCTAAGTCGTGCCCTGACACGTGGGAGATATAGCCACATTGTGGGTGTTACATCGCTCTCTCAGAGGGCGACGAGGGGAGGATCACCGGGTAGGATTATGCTATGCAATGATACTTGGTTAACTTACCATCTATTCTCTTCTACTGCTTCAAGATGGAGGCTGCCAGAATCGTAGTCTTCGATAGGACTAGCTATCCCCCTCTTATTCTGGCATTCTGTAGTTCAGTCCACATATACTACCCCTTTCATTGATACTAATGCATATGTAGTGTAGTTCCTTGCTTGCAAGTACTTTGGATGAGTACTCACGGTTGCTTTGCTCCCCCCTTTCCCCCATTTCTATACCTGGTTGTTGTGACCAGATGTTGAAGCCCAGGAGCCAGACGCCACCAACGACGACTCCTACTACACTGGAAGTGTCTACTACTACGTGCAGGCCGCCGCCGACGACCAGGAGTAGTTTGGGAGGATCCCAGGAAGGAGGCCTGCGCCTCTTTCGATCTGTATCCCAGTTTGTGCTAGCCTTCTTAAGGCAAACTTGTTTAACTTATGTCTGTACTCAGATATTGTTGCTTCCACTGACTCTTGTGTCTTCGAGTTGTATTTGAGCCTTCGAGGCCCCTGGCTTGTAATATAAAGCTTGTATTATTTTATTTGTGTCTAGAGTTGTTTTGTGATATCTTCCCATGAGTCCTTGATCTTGATCGCACACATTTGTTTGTATGATTAGTGTACGATTAAATCGAGGGCGTCACAGGGAAGGCAAGAGATCAAGATTCTTGTGCTTGGATTGGAATGTCTTATTCTCAACACATGAGTAGGTGGTTTTGTCTCAGAAAATGAGTAGTGGAAGTGTAGGAACGTTCTGATCGCTTTCTCACAAATGGAGAAGGGGGTGGAGGGGTATTTATAACCTCCACACAAAATCTAATTGTTACAGACAATTTACCAAACTCGATGGAACCGAATAGTGAAACTCGGTGAGAACGACCTGGTTCAAAATGTGAACGTTAGGCTTTTCGATGGGACCGACAAGGTCAACTCGCTGGGATCGATGTGCTAGGGTTAGGGCAAACCTGATCTCGGTGAGACAGATTGCATGAACTCAGTGAGACCGATTTTAGCAATAAGCAAACAAAGACTTGGTCAAGCAAACTCGGTGGTACCGACAGCGTATCTCGGTGAGACCGAGTAACTGCAATAGGTAACAGAGAGTTTGTAGGGCCATCTTGATGAGACCGAACCGATTAGGGTTTCTGGCAGTGGCTATGTCAAGTGAACTCGGTGGCGCCGGATGAATCAAATCGGTGGGGCCGAGTTTGACTTTAGGTTTAGGACATATTTGGAATTGAGAAAGTGGTTGAGGGCTTTGGAGCATATCACTAAGCACTTTGAGCAAGTAAACCATTAAGCAACACCTCATCCCCTTTTAATAGTATTGGCTTTTCCTATGGACTCAACGTGATCTTGGATCACTAAAATGAAAATGACGAGTCTTGGGCTTTTGCCAATATGTGTCCTTAGCATCTTGAAGGGGTTCCACATCCTCCTATCCTACCACTCCACTGTTGAACTCATCTGAAATATACTAGATGAAAATATTAGTCCAACAATATATATGTTGACATTAATTTCCAAAATCACCCACGGAGCACTTGTGCTTTCAGTTCTCCATTCATCAAGTGAGCTAATGTCAAATAGCCTCTTCTCACCGGCAAGTTTGAAATCATAGTTGAGCTCTTTAATTGCCCAATAAGCTTTATGTTCTAGTTCAAGAGGTAAGTGACATGCTTTTCCATAAACCATTTTATATGGAGACATACACATACACTAGTACAAAGAGCTCCTAAACAAACGGTTTAAAACCCCTTTCCGCGATGGCATATGGAACCATCGCCAAGTGAGTGTGGGCGATAGGGGGGTCCTTCCCACATGACCCAAAAACCGTCGGGGATATGCCCTCCTGGCACACACGTTCGGCAAAATGAGGTCGTGTGCGACCGGTGTGCGCTCAAATACGGAAATATGTACAATAGAGCTAAAAAATAGAATTATACAGCGAAATTGTTTTCGGTCGCAAGTACATTCCACACAGTCAGTCCCAACTAAACGTTTCCGTTCGTATGTACATCCCACACAGTCGCTCGAAGGAAAACGTTTTCGTCCGCAGGTACATCACACACAGTTTTTCCTGTTAAATCGCTTGTGTTATTGAATATATGACACACGGTCCGTGGAAGAAATTGTGTGGCAAAGGCTGTCCATCACACACAATTTTTATGTGGTAAACATTTGCGCAAGGTGGCCTAACAAACAGTTTTCAAGAGAAAGTTGTGTGTGATTGTCCATTGATCCACATGGTTTATTCCTAGAAACTGTGTGCGTTGCCCGAGGTCGTCGCCCATGGTATCTATTTAACAACTGTTTGCAATAGCAAAACCCAATTAGCAGGCTAATTATCCGATTATTCATAATCCATTTATTAATCTAATTGATAGTTCATATTAAGCACACAATATATTTCATTTTCATAATTGAAATACATCAGAGTACAACATCATATAGCTTCATCACTTAGCTACCCAATTACAAAACAGTTAATAAGTGAGCACCACACCGCACGACATATAGAACATATACACTAGAGCAACATATTGCATGGTAAAATTAGATAGCACAATTCACTAGAATTTGTGAAGGAAAGGCAGGAGCAGCACACACAACGGGTAAACCGATCATTCATAACCGGCGTAGCTAGCAAATAGCAAGCTGCTCCTTCAAGATCTGGGGGTCGGCACGAATGGCAGCCATCGTGACCTCATCCGCGTGTGCGACCGTGATTTGCTTCTCTGCTGCCAAATGCTCCTTGAGGTCCTGGCTATACTGCATGCGCCATGGCTTAGGCCGGCGCTTATTTGGCGGAGGGGTCGGTGATTTGGGTGGAAGGTGTCGCGCTCGCGCTAGCGTTAGGGGCAAGTGGGATGTGGAAGGAGGAGGAGGATGGGGGTCGGGTGTGGATTACCTGCATGGATAGGTGAGGCCGAGGAGCATGAAGGAGGGTTGCCAGCGAGGAGGCGGCGACGCTGCAAGCAAGGAGTGAAGGTTTCAACTTGGAAAGGAAGGCGGAAAGAGGGGAAATGTGGCTTTTGGAAAGGGGGAGGGGGCGGGGAGGTAGATATTTCCGCGGAAGCCGAAAATTTGGAATCGCTTCAGCCAAAAAACTGGCGCACAAAGTGTCATCGGACACGGCCCCTTATTTAGAATTGGTGTGCTGTGGACTGTAGCAGATGCACCTTTTCTCGTAAGCCATGGGCGTACTATACACCGACGGTGCTCCAAGATATTTTGTGCTGCATCTCACACGGTTGGTGATAATAACTTGTGTGCGATCTACTTGATTTATCATCTTGATCATTTGAATTACGTAACGGGGTCACAACTACAAAGGATGGTGTTTGAATTGTTAGAACTTATATCTGGAGTGAACATGCAACTATACGTGTGTCGTCAAAAAATTGGAATGATTGAGGATTCATTTGTACATTTTTATACATTATCTAGGTTTTCCAGGCATTTTATGCGCATAATTCAAATTTGAACTACATGCACATGCTCCAGTGCATATAAACTTATTAAAAAATCAAATATGTGTCCTTGGTTGCATGATTAGGTCCCATGCAAGAAATGGAAATGAATTTGATACACCCTGCCACCGTCACTCGGCCACAAACATTGAGATGCCTGGTTTTTAAATTCTAGTAAATCCAAAACTCATCTGAAATTCATGAAACTTGGCATGCTATCATGTAGCAGCATTAACATGCCGTGGTACAAATTTTGTCCCATTTGGGGCAGGTTTGGGTATAAGCTTCTCACAAACCAGAGCTTCTCACAACAAGCGTGATGATTTCGGTAGGGAACGTGCCACCTTTGGGGACGAAACGATATCCGTTGCCTCTTATTGCTTTCAAATTTGTTCTCGTGTCAACATAGAACAACAGGAGTGTTGTGTGATTTTTTGTGATTTTTCAGGGTTCGTTTGGACATTTTTATGCATTAACTGAGTTTTCAATGCATTTTATGTGCATAATTCAAATTTGAACTACATGCACATGCTGCAATGCATATTAATTGGTTGAAAAATAAAATCTGTGTCCTTGGGTGCATGCTTAGGTCCCATGCAAGAAATGGGAATGAATTTCAAACACCGGGGCACCGTTGATTGTCGGCAAAACATTGAGATGCCTGGTTTTTAAATTCTAGTAAATCCAAAACTCATCTGAAATTCATGAAACTTGGCATGCTATCATGGAGCGGCATCAACATGCTGTGGTACAATTTGTTTCCCATTTGGGGCAGGTTTGGGTATATGCTTCTCACAAACCGGAGTTTCTGACAACAAGCATGATGATTTTTGATAGGGAATGTCACCCCTTTGGGGACGAAACGATATCCATTGCCTCTTATTGCTTTCAAATTTTTTCTCGTGTCAACATAGAACAACAGGAGTATTGTATGAATTTTTGTGATTTTTCGGGGTTCGTTTGGACTTTTTAATGCATTAACTGAGTTTTCAATGCATTTTATGTGCATAATTCAAATTTGAACTACATGCACATGCTCTAGTGCATATAAATTGGTTGAAAATTCAAATTTGTGTCCTTGGGTGCATGCTTAGGTCCCATGCAAGAAATGGAATGAATTTGAAACACCGGGGCACCGTTGATTGCTGGCAAAACATTGAGATGCCAGGTTTTTGAATTGTATTAAATCCAAAACTCGTCTGAAATTCATGAAACTTGGCATGCTACCATGGAGCGGCATCAATATGCTGTGGTACAAATTTTGTCCCATTAGGGCAGGTTTGGGTATATGCTTCTCACAAACCGGTGCTTCTCACAACAAGCATGATGGTTTTCGATAGGGAACGTCCCACCTTTGGGGACGAAACGGTATCCACTGCCTCTGATTGCTTTAATTTTTTTCTCGTGTCAACATAGAACAACAGGAGTGTTGTGCAAATTTTTGTGATTTTTCGGGGTTCGTTTGGGCATCTTTATGCATTAACTGAGTTTTCAATGCATTTTATGTGCATAATTCAAATTTGAACTACATGCACATGCTCTAGTGCATATAAATTGGTTGAAAATTCAAATTTGTGTCCTTGGGTGCATGCTTAGGTCCCATGCAAGAAATGGAATGAATTTGAAACACCGGGGCACCGTTGATTGCTGGCAAAACATTGAGATGCCAGGTTTTTGAATTGTATTAAATCCAAAACTCGTCTGAAATTCATGAAACTTGGCATGCTACCATGGAGCGGCATCAATATGCTGTGGTACAAATTTTGTCCCATTAGGGCAGGTTTGGGTATATGCTTCTCACAAACCGGTGCTTCTCACAACAAGCATGATGGTTTTCGATAGGGAACGTCCCACCTTTGGGGACGAAACGGTATCCACTGCCTCTGATTGCTTTAATTTTTTTCTCGTGTCAACATAGAACAACAGGAGTGTTGTGCAAATTTTTGTGATTTTTCGGGGTTCGTTTGGGCATCTTTATGCATTAACTGAGTTTTCAATGCATTTTATGTGCATAATTCAAATTTGAACTACATGCACATGCTCTAGTGCATATAAATTGGTTGAAAAATCAAATCTGTGTCCTGGTGTGCATGCTTAGGTCCCATGCAAGAAATGGGCATGAATTTAAAACACCGGGGCACCGTTGACTGCCGGCAAAACATTTAGATGCCTGGTTTTTAAATTCTAGTAAATTCAAAATTCTGTTAAGCATTGATGTGATGCCACGTGTCTTGGTTTAATGGTTGTACGAGGTGTCGTGCGCACAATTGCTTGACCTTGGCTGAACGGGAGGCATGCGAGCACTGTCCGGTGTGCAGGCTGACCAAGAGGCGTGCAAGTTGTCCTCGAGTGCGTAGCCTCACCGGGAAGCATGTGAGCTGTACGCTGTGCAGGCTTACTGGGAAGCGATCCCTTTGATTTCCATGGCCACCCGCCTTGCTCGCGTCCTCTCCATTAATGGCACCCAAGCCGCAATTAATTTTCTTTTTAAATATAAAATATTCTTCGCAAACGTTTTAGTTAGAACACCCGTATGCAAAACGACAACTTCCCCAGGAAGTGAGGAGAAAATGTGCCGAACAGGATTTCTGCAGCTCTTAATCGCAAACGATTTAGATAGAACACCCGTATGCAAAGTGAGAGCAGCGTAGGATTTGTGCATCCCTTCAACGCAAACGGTTGTTCTGGATGACCCGTGTGCAACCACATACAAACAATTTGGTAAGATTTGCATCTGTCATATTGGGTATGTTGCCATTTTTCAAACTGGAAAGATTTACATTTGTTGATCTAGTAATGTTGCCATTTGTTAATCCTTGTAACACTGCGATTTGTCAAAATATGCAGCTAGAAATCATTAACACTATGTAATTTTTGCAACTAAAATTTAGTAAGTAAGCATATATTTCATTCATACATTAAGCAGTCATTCTTAATTTATACGAATAGTTCAACTCGATAGCTGAACCGACCAAACTTCTCCCCAATTGTTGCCAACCACGTACTGAAATAGCTAGTTCAACTATATATACTAGCTAATTTTAAGTATGTTGTACAGTTCGACCACACATCTATAGTCAGATGAACTGAACAAAATAGCCCCTAAATACTACTACTACCAGGGAGGGGCTTTGTGCTACTTCCGGCAGCCTCTCTGCTACCGAGCGCGCTCAGTAAGAGGCAGAGGAGGAGGAGGAGGAGGAGCCTACCGACGAGCTGGACAAATGCAATATGGTGCTTGCCGCTGCTGCACGTTCAGCGACGCTCGCCAGCTCGAACGCCCACTGCCACTCCAGACGACCCCTCTCGAAGCGGCCAAACTGCTCGTAGATCTCCTGATTCCTCGCCTCTGGGTCAGTGTGTGCTGCGGCCACGGCTGTGATAAGGCTCTTTGCGTGCTCGACGAGGCGCTCCTCCTCTTCCCGCAGGAACTCGATGTAGCGCGCAAGGTCGCTGACGCACATGCGGGCCTCCACCTCCGCCCCCTCCTTCGGGCGGCGGTGGCGGAGTGGGTGATGATCCCGACGGTCGACGGTGGGCTGGCGGCCATGGCGGCCGACGATGGGGTGGCGGCCACGACCACCACCTCCCGCCTTCGGGCCGCGGTGGCAGAGCGGGTGATGGCCATAGTGGCTAGCAGTGGAGTGGCGGCCACGACGGCCACCTCCCACCTTCGGGCCGCGGCGGTGGAGCGAGAGATGGCCCTGGCTTTCACCGGTGGTGTGGCGGCAATGGTGGCCAGCAACAGCTGCCGACGGGCAGCAGCGACGGAGCGTGTGGTGGGTGTTCCACGCACACCCAACAGGGACGCCACTCGCACTACACTACGATGGGGACTGCGCCGCCGCCATGGTGTAGCCTCCCACCTGGAGTTGTCCTCTGATGACGGCGAAGTGGCTGAGCGACGACGACGGACCGGTGCCATTAGCGATTGTGGAAGAAGCAGACGAGATAAGCTACAGGGAGGGAGGGGAAAATGCGACGCAGGACTCGCCGGCCGTGAGGGTTTTTATAGCAGGCCGGTAAGCATTGAGATTTTGGGGGATTTCACCGAGCTGGGCGGGAAGCTTGCGCGGGAACCTGCGAGGTTGCGTGGGAATGGGCTCACCGACGATTCATTGGCACCACCGTTTGGCCAAAAGAACGCCCCCGTGCGCTGCGCAAGCTTGCGCTGTAAGTCATCTGCGGCAGCGGGTTAACAAGACGTGCGTGAGGAGCACAAGAGGACACGTACACATACAATTAATAAAAAACATTTGCAATTTAATTACCTACTATACCCCTGTCCTGGTTTATAAGTAGGATTAATTAACTAATAAAATATGAATGCATGTCGCCATAGATTATACCGTTGGAGTCGTATTTGAACATAGTTTCGAGCTATACAATTTTTGTAACATGCATTAACACTTTTTTGGTTAAATTTAAGGTTATACACCAGCAAGCATTTTCTCGCAACACACATGGCTTATTCCATCACAAACAACTCTGATGGATCAACTGTCTGCCACGTATCACACACGCAACTCTAATCTAATTCGTGTTTGATGTCTCCAACATCACTCGCACAGTTCGTCTTATTTGCCACGTATCACTGTGCCATCCTTTGCTCGCGTCCCTCAGCAAGCTCTTCTCGCCGTTAGGTGCCACAACACGCTTTGCTCGCCGTTAGGCGCTGCGGCACGCTCGGTCGCGTCCGTTGGCGCACTCTGCTCGCGTCCGTCGGCGCGCTCGGCTTGTGGACAACTTTTCCTTGAGGCGACCGCGGAGCGCAGTGCTCGCGTCCCTCCACGCATGCTCTGCTAGCAGTTGGGCATGCGCACAATCACGTCGGGGGCCCCATTTGTATGCGGTTGCGCCTTGCGCGTTGCCACGCGATGCAGTTACGTGCGGCACGATAGAGTTATGCTGCAAATTAGAACTGCCATCAGGGCCTGCCAATATTCCTGGCCGTCTGGCTTCCCCATTAATTCCCGCGGCCATTATAACCTTAATCTCTTCAACCTTTCGATCACGCCCCACAACACAACAAGCACACCCACGACGACACATAGAGAGGGTATGTACGGCGGCACTCCAATGGAGTTCGGCGAGCATAGAGTGGAGACCCACGCGAGGGAGAAGGATCTCTCGGTTGTGTACACCATCGACCCGGCCGTGGTGGACGACTACATCAACAGCGTTGAGCAGTTGCTTGCTGGAGACAAGTACAAGATGGTCGGCATCGACCTCCAGTAGACCGCCGGTTGTCCCGGCATAGATCAGAAGGTTTTCGTCGCCCAGTTGTGCGTGCGCCATCATGTCCTCATCTACCACTACTACATGGCCACAGAGCCTTGCGACCGTTTCAAGAGGTTTGTCAACAGCACCGACTACAAGTTCACCATGGTGGATATCAAAGATGATGTAAAAGCGCTCAGTGTTATGGGCTTGGCCTGCAAGAACCTTGTCGAAATCCGTGACCACTACAGGGTCTGGAGCAGCACAAAGCAGGACTCCCTGGTTGAACTCGCCTCGGCCTGAAGGAAATATGCCCTAGAGGCAATAATAAAGTTATTATTTATTTGCTTATTTCATGATAAATGTTTATTATTCATGCTAGAATTGTATTAACCGGAAACATAATACATGTGTGGATACATAGACAAACAGAGTGTCACTAGTATGCCTCTACTAGACTAGCTCGTTAATCAAAGATGGTTATGTTTCCTAACCATAGACAAAGAGTTGTTATTTGATTAATGGGATCACATCATTAGGAGAATGATGTGATTGACATGACCCATTCCATTAGCTTAGCACCCGATCGTTTAGTATGTTGCTATTGCTTTCTTCATGACTTATACATGTTCCTATGACTATGAGATTATGCAACTCCAGTTTGCCGGAGGAACACTTTGTGTGCTACCAAACGTCACAACGTAACTGGGTGATTATAAAGGAGATCTACAGGTGTCTCCAAAGGTACATGTTGGGTTGGCGTATTTCGAGATTAGGATTTGTCACTCCGATTGTCGGAGAGGTATCTCTGGGCCCTCTCGGTAATACATATCACATAAGCCTTGCAAGCATTGCAACTAATGAGTTAGTTGTGAGATGATGTATTACGGAACGAGTAAAGAGACTTGCCGGTAACGAGATTGAACTAGGTATTGAGATACCGACGATCGAATCTCGGGCAAGTAACATACCGATGACAAAGGGAACAAAGTATGTTGTTATGCGGTCTGACCGAGAAAGATCTTCGTAGAATATGTGGGAGCCAATATGAGCATCCAGGTTCCGCTATTGGTTATTGACCGGAGATGTGTCTCGGTCATTTCTACATTGTTCTCGAACCCGTAGGGTCCGCACGCTTAAGGTTTCGATGACAGTTATATTATGATTTTATGAGTTTTGATGTACCGAAGGAGTTCGGAGTCCCGGATGAGATCGGGGACATGACGAGGAGTCTCTAAATGGTCAAGACATAAAGATCGATATATTGGACGACTATATTCGGACATCGGAAAGGTTCCGAGTGATTCGGGTATTTTTGGAGGTACCGGGGAGTTACGGGAATACGAGGAAGAAGCAATGGGCCTTAATGGGCCTTAGTGGAAAGGACCAGGAGGTGGCGCGCCCCCCTCCCAAGCCCAGTCCGAATTGGACAAGGGGTTTGGGGCGCGGCCCCTCTCTCCCTTCTTTCCCCTCTTCCCCCCTTTCCCCCCTTCTCCTAGTTGGATTAGGAAAGGTGGAAACCTACTCCAACTAGGAGTAGGAATCCTACTCCTCCTTGGCGCGCCCACAAGGGCCGGCCGGCCTCCCCCTTGCTCCTTTATATACGGGGGCACCCCATAGACACAAGTTGATCCACGTGATCATATTCTTAGCCGTGTGCGGTGCCCCCTTCCACCATAATCCTCGATAATATTGTAGCGGTGCTTAGGCGAAGCCCTGCGACGGTAGTACATCAAGATCGTCACCACGCCGTCACGCTGACGGAACTCTACCCCGACACTTTGCTGGATCGGAGTCCGGGGATCGTCATCGAGCTGAATGTGTGCTAGAACTCAGAGGTGCCGTAGTTTCGGTGCTTGATCGGTCGGGCCGTGAAGACGTATGACTACATCAACCGCGTTGTGCTAACGCTTCCATTGTCGGTCTACAAGGGTACGTAGATCACACTCTCCCCTCTCGTTGCTATGCATCACCATGATCTTGCGTGTGCGTAGGATTTTTTTTGAAATTACTACGTTCCCCAACACGGCCATCATCGACCCCTACTACGAAAGAGATGAAGTGGGATGCCGAGAGAACAAGTCCCATATCCTGGCACAAGGCCTGGATGCGGCAACTGGATGAACCTTACCTCAGGTTTGCGGCCAAGAGCGTGTACACATGCTATGAGATGCATAGGCGGATCGTTGACATGAGGAAGTGCCTCGTTTCCCAAATCGACGAGCCCGGATCGAGCCACTAGAAGAGCAAGCGTCACAAGAAGTAGATGATGATCATATGATCGTTTATGCTAGTTAATCATGCATGCAATATATAGTTTAGTTTATTAGTGTGTGTGGAAATGTCATGTGTGTAGTAGCCACCTATGTAATTATGCATGTACCAGTTTACTTTGGTGTGTGCAAATGCCATGGTTGTAGTAGCCACCTATGTAAGTGGATGTTTAATTTGGTTATGCAAGCATGTCCTTATAAGTGTGTGTGTGCATATATATATATATATATGTTGTTGTTCTGTAAGCATGTCCATATGGCTACCCGTTTCTTTTATTCCTTCTCATCACAAACAGTTCATTAAACTGAACCATATGCCCTTCATTGCACAAGCAACTAAAACCTGAACCGTGATTGATGCATCCGTCATCGCAAAACGTTTTACACATTTCTGACGGGTTTCATACAACACCGTTTGCGATTATGGCATCGCACACAGTTTCTCGAAGGGTCCCTGATCGAAGTGTCGCGTTAGCAGCATCTTGCACTAGTGATAGGGTTGTTATAAGCAGTTCTATAAGCCCATAATGCATCATCAAGTTTCTTAGACCAATTCTTTCTAGGCTATTAACAGTCTTTTGCAAGATCAATTTTATTTCACTGTTACTTAATTCTACTTGACCACTAGATTGAGGATGATATGGAGATACAATTCTATGATTGACATCATACTTAGCAAGCAATTGACGGAAGGCACCATGACTAAAGTGTGAACCACCGTCAATCATTAAATATCTAGGGACTCCAAACCTCGGGAAAATAACTTCTTTAAGCATTTTAATAGAAGTGTTATGCTCAGCACTACTAGTTGGAATAGCTTCTACCCACTTAGTAGCATAATCAACAACAACTAAAATATGTGTATACCCATTAGAGGATGGCAAAGGTCCCATATAATCAAAACCCCAAACATCAAATGGTTCAATGACAAGTGAATAATTCATAGGCATTTCCTGACGTCTACTAATATTACCAATTCTTTGACATTCATCACAAGAGA
The DNA here is from genome assembly GCF_003073215.2 of Triticum urartu. Taxonomy (NCBI): domain Eukaryota; kingdom Viridiplantae; phylum Streptophyta; class Magnoliopsida; order Poales; family Poaceae; genus Triticum; species Triticum urartu. The sequence continues at coordinate 179,172,490 of NC_053025.1, read as the reverse complement.
AGACAAACTTACGAGCATATGTAAAGAGAGCAGGCTAATAAAAACCAGATTGTAATACCTTGTTTGCAGTTCTATCACCAGCATGGTGTCCTCCATAAGATTCCGAGTGACACTTGCATAGGATTTGTTCCTGTTCATGCTCAGGTACACAACATATAATAACACCATCTACTCCTTCTTTATAAAGATGTGGGTCATCCCAGAAGTAATGTCTTAAAACATAGAAAAACCTTTTCTTTTGTTGGTATGTGACACTAGGTGGTATAAATTTGGCAAAAATGTAATTAGCATAATCAGCATACCATGGACTACTACGAGAAGCATTTATGAGAGCTAGTTGTTCATCAAGAAAACTATCATCAATAGGTAGTGGGTCATCAAGAATATTTTCTAACCTAGAAAAGTTATCCGCTACGAGGTTTTCAACCCCTTTTCTATCAGTAATATGTAAATCAAATTCTTATAGCAAGAGAACCCATCTAATAAGTCTAGGTTTAGCATCGTTCTTATACATAAGGTATTTAATAGCAACATGATCGGTGTGAACAATAACTTTGGAATCAACAATGTAAGATCTGAACTTATCACAAGCAACCACAATTGCCAAAAATTCTTTTTAAGTAGTAGCATAATTTCTCTGAGCACTGTCTAGAGTTTTACTAGCATAATGGATAAAATTTAATTTCTTATCAACTCTTTGTCCTAGAACACCACCAACAGCATAATCACTAGCATCACACATAATGACAAATGGTAGGTTCCAATCAGGTGGTTGAACAATAGGTGCAGAAATTAAGGCTTTCTTAATTATTTTGAAGGCTTCTACACAATCATCATAAAAACCGAAGGGAAAATCTTTTTGCAAGAGATTAGTAAGATGCCTAGAAATTTTAGAGAAGTCTTTAATAAATCTCCTATAGAAACCGGCATGCCCAAGGAAACTTCTTATACCTTTGATACCTTCTTATACCTTTGGTAAACCTTCTTTAGTTTGCATTGGAGAACTTGTACTATTCCTGTTTCTCTCAAGTTGTTTGTTTATATGCCTAAAAGAACTTAAATCATCCTTTTTTGATGTTTCTTTATTGTCAAATAGAAGCTAGTTTGGACATTTGCAGTAATAATATTTCTTATGGAGCAGTACACATATTTAAAACTTTAATCTAGTTACAAAACATGAATTCTCATTCCCAAAAACCTACAAAAAACATCAATTTATATTTGACATCTGGTAGTTCAGTTAGCATCTGCCGCCAATACTTTTCTTGTGTATGTTCAGTTCAACATATGGTGGTTCTTCAGATCAACATAATGTGATTTTTTCAATTCATCTTGCAGGTGAAAAAAGGAGCTCCCTTTTAGTTCATACGGATCCAAAACATGGTTGTTGCATTACAGTTCAAGACCATTCTATTGGTTTAGGCTGCATCTTGCTATTTGGCAACCATTTTTTGCATCTACTTGCGGATGGCTTGCATTTTGTGCTCCATTGGTGTTTGTTCTTATTCCTGAAAGAAAGAAAATTATGTATTGCATTTGATAGTTCACCTGATTTGTGTGATTTTTTATGTTTCTCTATTGTTCCATGAAGGAATTTTTTTCAGCCGACCTTACTTTTTTTCAGTTCATCTTATAAGCGAAGGAGCCCCCTTCAGTTCAAAATGTATTAAAAAAGAGCAGCGGGAGAGTGAGCAGGTTGTGCACTGGGCGCATCCAAGTTGACCCATCGCAAGACCTATTATGTCAAAAAACATGATAAATTCTAGCTAGAATTCATGCTCTTTTTAAGTAGTTAACCCAACACACTAGTTTGCAAGTATTTCAATGACATCAAGTTCGAGGACTTCAACTTAGAACTGTTCAAATTTTTGGCCTATGATGATTTGATTTCTACTTCTTAAAAGAAAGTGTACATGATAGTTCGATGCTTGTGCAAGAGATTAAAAATGGTTTGAATTATAAACATTGATCAATGCCAATAGAAAACAATGATCAGTTCGACAGTGCTCTCTCCTGCCTATTTTGGTTGATGTCTACGAGTGGAAAAAAATGTATGGGAATGTTCAATTTTTACTAGCATATAAGTTCAAAAAATAAAACGTAGGTGATTCGTCTATGAAACTTGAGAAAGTTCATCTATGGACTTGAGGAATATATGCACAAAGAAAAAAACACAACACATGTTCAATTTATCTATATAAACCACGCATGTTCGATTATGATGATACCATAATAACGGACAAGAAAACAAATTTGCATTAAAACTGAAAACTTTCTATAAGTTCTAGTGCTCATCTGACACGGCTAAAAAATCGGGGCTGTTCTTGTATTACCATGCATATAAGTATAAAAAAACTTAAATGCGGTTAGTCCCAGGTAAGTTTGGGAAAAAATATCAATAAAATAACCCATGAAAATTTAAATGGTAAAAGTTCAAGTCAAAAAATGAGAGAAGTCCAAAACATCGCCCCAAAAAGAAATCGAGTTCACAAAAAGTTAAGTCCAAAATAGTGTAAAGTCTAGTCTATGAAAACACGCTTAGTACAAACCCATATGGGCATCAGCTGAAGTACTCTTTTTTTGGAACCTTTCAAAATTACTCTGTGAAAAATAAATCAGTACGGACACACACATAGATTAGTACAGTACTCTATTTTTTCTAATAGGAAAACAACACGACCTGTCTCACCTTATTCAAAATTACTCTTCAACGATTGTGTATTTGCGAAAACATTCAACATGACTAAGTTTCGCGTTTTAGATAGCTTTCCAACGGTACATTATTTGCCCCATTTCGACAAACTTTTTAAAAAAATCGCATTCAAAATCAAATTTGACCGTATTCGAATTCGAGTTTAAATCGTAAAGAATTAGAATAACATTTCTAAACGAAAAAGTTGTGCATTTTCCATAGCTTTCCAACGATGTATCATTTGCGTCAATCCGACCGTTTGCAAAAAAGTGCGAAAATACTTTTCACCCAGAATTTCACCTTTTTAAAATTACTTTTAAATCGTGTAGAATTTGAAAAAAACATTCGATATATAGAAGAAGCGGATTTTCACCAGCTTTCCAACGCCATCTTATTTGCTAAATTCGGAAAAATCGTTTGAGAATTAAGTCCAAAATACGATTCACGTTTTCAGTTTTGAAAAAATGGTGTTTTCAAAACTGCTCTTAAACCGTGATGATTTTGCAAAAAAATCTTATACGACTTATAATGTAGCTATCAAGAGCTTCCCAACAATATATTATGCACCCTGTTCCGACAAAAAAATTTACAATTTTTTTGTACTAGAGAGGACGATTAGTTCCACGAGATGGAAATCATTAGTACAACCGTCTGAAACCGTCAGTTCAAGCAGAGTAACAGAATAATATTCTGTTACGCAAAACAAAATAATATTCTATTTCATGAAATAGAATATCTCGGATGTATAAATATAATAATATTCTGTTATGCGAAACAGTAATGCTCAACTAAGCATGAGTAATGCTACATACAAATTATAGTAAGAGAGTATACAATATATATATATGGACAAGACTATTCTGGTACTAGTAACATAATATTATTCTATTACTCCTAGGCCCTATACGGGTGCGACACGCCGACAACTACACTGTAGAAACTCCCCGACGTGCCCCCAACCAAATGTGCCTCCTACCACCGAAGGCAGCCATTGCGGGTGAGCGAGCGACGCAGGCAGCTGGAGCGAGCGAGCCCGCGACGTCGTGAAGGGTCTCTCCTCCGCCGCTGAATCCGTGACCTACTCTACCGCCCCTCTCCTCTTTCGTGGATCTTGCCGTGGACAACCGCGGGACAGCGGTAGCCTGAGCAAGGGAGGCCTCGATGGTGTCGAGGGTCGCCACCGGATCTGCCACTGCCGTGAAGGGGGTTGCGCCCCTCCCCCACCACCCAAGCTCCTTCCGCCGGGATCAATGGCGCCACCTACAAAACTCATCCCAAAACAACATCCCCGCCAGCAAGAAGACCATGCCGCCGTTAGTGAGCAGGACGACAGGTTTGTCAGCGTCCGTTTTTAGGTGATTCCCTCTTTCCCCTGCAAAACTTGATGAATTTCTAATTCAAGAAACTGATGGTGTTGAATCTGATTCAAAAACAAAGGCTTAGTCCAATGCTCATGCGTGTGATTTGTGAGAAAAAGCACACTAGATCGCTTAGTTCAAACACTAGATGCGTGTGATGTCACACTATAAGTTCATTAGTCCTACTTAAAAAATCATATACCCCATGTTGTATTGTAACTTCCATGATGCAGAAGTAGATAGTACGTCGCATATGCTTACATCAGTTCATTGCATCCCTGCCACTTGATACACAATTTTGATGTCAAGGTTACTGTTAGTACCTCTAATGTGCTTGCATCAGTTTGAGTGAAAAAGATAAAGTTATGCATCAGTTCAGGTAGCTTCTTCAGTTCACATAAGGTTCAACTACCACTTGAAGTTATATGTTGAGATTACTAATATTACATGTCATGTAGATGCATCAGTTCGAACACGAAAATATTAAAATATACCTGTTACATAGTAAGTTCAATGATACAAAAACTGGGAGTGCTTCTAATGTAGATGCATCAGTTCCAGTGGAAAACAAAAGAAATGCATCAGTTTCATACCTGTCTACTACTCCCAAGTTCAATGTTCAGGTTACTAGAAATGCACCAAATGTGCATGCATCAGTTTTAGGGAAAACATAAAAAACATGCATAAGTTCATTAACCCACAGTGATGCATCAGTGCTAACAATACATCAGTACATCAGTGTTAAACATGTCCATCCATCAGTTCGACTGAAAGTACATCAGGGAGAATAGACACAAAGTTTAATAACGGCTAGCGATGCAAGTTCAATTTATACGTTACCTTCAGTACATGACATGTTACCATTAGTTCTAGGAGGAAACACAGAAAGATTAATCCTAAAAGTGTTGAATGTCATTGCAGAAACATGCAAGGTGGCACACGCAGGGGGGTTTGATTAGCCAAGCAGATATGAGGCGCTGCCTGGTTGGGTAACACCAGAAATAGCCCCTAGATACTTCAACTATACCGGCAGATTTCAAGCTACACCAGAATCATTAGAGGCATGGTCGGGTTCTTCTCTGCAACTAACACTGCTTACTAGGAATACAAGCTTTGCCACTGCTAGGTTGCAACAAGGTCCACAATGACACCACATCCACTCAAGATTCATGCTGATGTTGAGATGAAATGCTTCCAGTTTGATGGTGTTCTCCACATTAAGGTTCTATTTGCTTCAATCCATGCGGTTTGGTTTCCAACTGTATGCTTGATTGTGAGTTTCTGATTCTGTTTTGTAGGGAGCCATGAGGAAAGCTGAAGCTGCTGGAAATGCTAATTGCCCTGTGAAGATTAAGCCAGTTGCTCCTGCGCTTTATGTTCTAACCACACACACTTGACAACGTTGGTGATTTCTTCCATTCATTTATGTGATCAATGTTTATTATTGACCCTTTTTTTCTTTGCATAGAAAATATAAATCAAAACTCAACACACAAAAATATTAGTCTATGCATGGGGAGGAGTATTTAAAATAATGCTCGGCCTCTCTTGTAACCGAAGTAATCAAGGAGGTGTAGTCATTTATTTTGCTGTGAAAATTGGCATACATGTTTTAGTAGATGGGTCGATAATAGTCAGGTATTATTCAGACCTTTAGATTTCATTAAAATTCGGTTACCCTTCTGTTGAGGATTTTGCAGTGGGTACTTTGTATTCACACATCTCATGATGCCAATGTATGGTTTGGGGTTATTCATATTGGAAGGAGGTGGAATCAGGTTCCTGGATTATATGAGCGTGGTTTGGGGGGGGGGTTGTTGAACGTGGGCCGGTTGAGTGTACATATGCATCACTCTAGCCAACTGAGTAGAGCCAGTGACATGAAATTTACTGATTTCGTATATTGCTGCTGTGAACAGAGCCAGGGGATCGCAATTCTGACTAATGCAACAAAAGTTTGCACAGAGGCAATTGAAAAGCACTAGGGGAAATTGGTGGTGAAGGAAGCAGCTCAAGCCATAAGTTCCCCATTATCCACAGTCAACAAAATAATCAGCAAAAGAAACCACCACTGACTCAGAGATCTGCAAGCTTCTATATTTCAGTCCTGCCCATGTTTCATGTTTTATAATTTCCCCGTGCAGGTGTACGAGGAGACTACAAGCTATTTGTGGACATGATTGATCAGCTAAAGCTAGAAGGCGAGGAGGTCGACGGCGATGACGACAACGAGGAGGAGGACTCTGGCATGGGAGACGTAGACTTCACAAAGGCTGGTGCTGGTGTGGACCGAGTCTCCTCCCAGGTGGGATGAGATTGCTTGTATAGCGCCAGCTATTGTGGGAAACCACGACCACCTATGGGACCAAGAGTCCCTTTCTAGTTCGGTGGGGGATGTCACATTGCACAAAGAGCGAAGGAGCATGGATCAGAATGGCAGAGATCCTACAGGCAATCTTTACCCAGGTTCGGGCCGCCGTGAGGCGTAAAACCCTACTCTTGCTTTGGTGGATTGTTGGTGGAAAAATAGTGGTGAGCACAACACACTTGCCTGGCAAGGTTTCCTTGGGGCAAAAATGGCTACACGCGTACGAGTATGTGAGGGTGCGGATTAGCCACCCAACTGACCAACCCCTTGTACGGTCATCATGGGCCTCCTTTTATAGATTAAGGGGTCACCACACTGGCAAATCAGTCATTATGCACTGATTAGATAGCAAAAAGTGCTATCATACCTAACTCTGCGGGCTGACAAAGCACATTAAATGCGCTGCTCAACGTCACATCACAGCTCGCCCGGTAGGCCCTGCCGGGCTGTTTTGCCAGCTTCCCGCCTTCTTGCTTGACACGTCTCAGAACGGGTGTTGCCTCGAAGTATTTTCTATAAGAAGTGGCTGCCATGTGGCGAATAGCAGCCACTTAGCCACCTTGGATCTTAACACCGCACCGATCGACGACATGCGTCGTGATGATGTGGTGTGGTGGAGCGGTTCTGCCTCCGTAAGCCCCGATAGGCCTACCGAGACGACCTGAAGGCTTGCTTCCGGGGGTAACCCCATCCTCGCCAGGTTCACCTGCCCGGGAAGGGAGGTTTTCCCCTAGTGATATCTTGCTTCTCTAGCTAGTCTTGCTCCTCTTGGATCCTTGAAAGGACTTGTCCCTTGTGCTTCAGTTTGATCTTGGTGCTATGATCTTGTTCTTGTGCCCGTAGGCTTCACCATCCGTGCACGAGTTAGGGGAAAATACACACCCCTATTTGTGTTCCCCGACATAAGCCCCCGAGCCTGAGCCATACATGTCGTGCGACACATTGGGTTAGGCCCCAAACAGTGCACGAACACGTGGCAGGAGAAGGCTGCGCATGGTGGTTCGTTATAATGACCTATTGCTGCGAGTCATGGGGTCATGGGACTGTTACAGTTAATGTAAAATGGCAACTTTCTGACGCATCTCTCCCCCGCTCCAAGCCTTTTCCCCTTAAGATAGGAAAACACAGAGTGGCACGGTTCACTTGTCGCCTGTCTTGCGCTCCCATCATCTTCCTCCGCAAGCCAAACAACTGCCCCTTCCTTTCTCTCCCTCGCCCGCTGTCATTCCCCCACCCGATTCCTTACCCCATTTGCACCGGTGTTCACGGGAATCGGGAAGAAAACTGCAGCAAAAGGGAAGCAGACGGCCATGGTGAAGCAGGTGGTCGCTGAGGGATTTAAGAGGGCGACGGAGCTGGAAAAGAAGTGGAGGGGAGATGTTGTCTTCTTTTCGTCGAATCTGGACGTCCTGGTTCTGCAGGCAAGGTATAGGTACCTGTGGGGGAGGAAACTCCCGAAAGGGCATGGCGTGCCATAGTTTTGGTGGAGGGGGAAGCGGATCCGCCAAATTCATATTTCATCTGCGACCTCTGTTCCCCTTTTTCTGATTTCTTTGAGGCGATAATGACATGTCGGGGAAAATAGACAGGGGTATATGTTTTCCCTTGACTCGTGCATGGACAAGCTAAGGCCGAGCCAAGATGTACAAAGGACCCAAGAGGTTCGAAGAACCAACATGCATATAAGAGGGACCAGGATCAAGCCAGAGAAGCAAGGTATCATCAAGGGAAAAGCCTCCCTTGCCGGGCAGGTGAGCCCAGCAAGGGGTGAGGCCACCCCAGAAGCAGACAGCCAAAACACCCCGGTAGGGAGTGATTAAGTGGCAGCCATTCGCCACATGACAACCATTTCCTACAGAAGAAACCCACAGATGACACCCGTCCTGCGACATGTCAAGAGAATAGCACGAAGCTGGCAAAATAGCCCAACAATCCTTTTCGGGCAACCAACGATGTGTCGTTAAGCGGTGCATTTAATGTGCGGCACCCCGGCTCAGAGAAAACCGGAACGCCCTGTATTCCAGCCCAGAGATCGAGGTGAAGTCTTCTGGAATATGGCACTGCTTAGTATAGAACAAACCAGCTCTCTATTACAACACAAATAGGAATACATTGTCTCCGATATTACAATGAATAACATCGGCATGGCAACACCACGCCAACCACGCTTGCTCTATACAAGCAGCATAACAACTCGAGGTAGCGGAACAACGAACGACGATGATGGACTCCAATCCGCAGGGACTCTGGCTGGAGCGTTTATCCTAGCTCGCGAATCACAGGAACAACACCAAACAAGAAAGCAATCCAGGCACGAGCTGCAAACTGGCATGACACGCCAGGTCAGTACATTGAATGTACTTGCAAGCTCACAATAACCAGAAGCATTCAAGACAAACAACAACATGGCAATTATAGGTTAAGCAAGAATTATCATGAGGTCATGAGGATAACATGGCATGAACAACATGAACATAATATCGCTAGAACAATATGAGCATGGCATGTACATATAAACATGATGACACTATCATGCAACATGATGACACTATATGCACCACTTATTCTGTTCGGGTTACCTCGTAACCATCATATGCATCACTTACCCACCTCGGACATTACACGATCATCTCAGGATCAAATCAAGCTTGGTATAAACAATACCATAGTAATCATTAAATGACCACAAGGAGCTTGATGTTTACCCACGATTCTCGCACAACATCACGAATATCCAACAACTCGGTATCTTTGATACCACGGTGATCATTCACGGATCACAAACGGAACCACTCTTGGTTTAACGGGTTACCTCGTAACCAAACGGTGATCATTCACGGATCACAGCACCAACTTATCTCATCATTAAATCGGGGTTGTTATTAAGCAAGTTATTATTATTACTGTTGACCCATAGTGTGACCAACTATGAACTGGGCCCTTATCCGCGGGCATGGCTATCGATAGATTTAATAAACACTCTGTAGAGGTTAGTACATTGTACCCACACCACAGAACCCATGGCCTCGCACTCCCATTCGGGTGGACCAATGACGTTCCGACAAAACCGTCCTATTGCCATGACACTCTCCTGGCCACTCCGACCAACTCCCCTCTAGGCTAGATCATGGGTGGCCCCGTGCCTACCAAAGGCACCAACGACCACTGTCATGGTAAAACGGCCACCATCGTGGCAAAACGGTCCCAAACAGGGACAATTCGGATATAACAACAACGGGCACACAAGCTTATGTCTGCTTACCAGGCCAGGGTATCGCACGCCCATAACCTTCCCTCGTTGGAGGCACCGGCGAGAGGCATGACAATAGACCCAGTTAGGACCTTCCCATAAAGGTAAGCGTGGTTGCATTGGTCATCTCGATATGGTGGTACCATGACTCAGCCAACAGTTGTTCAAGTTCAATTTAATCCGGTTAAACTTGAATGCAATAGGCTGAGTCATGATAAAATAACATGATGCAATTACAATGCATGAGCATGATATCAACATAATCATGAGGGTACAACATAACTATCCACCATATCCATAATGAATCATATCCAACTGAGCATGGCATACAGACTAGCATGAACATCACAAGTACATACTTCTCAGAAACATAGCATGACCACTAGAATCAACAATAAATATCATGCAATAACATATCAACAATGTCAGCATGCAAGCATTTGACCAACTGGATGCAAAGGAACATGCATAACAACGGTACTCGGGATAGACGACAGTCATGCACCGAAGATCATCACCAACATCAACATGTACTACTAGCAAGCATAAGCATATGAAAGGAATACTAGCAACTAGCAGGGCATGATAACCAGGTGCATAACAACATAGCAAGAAAGTAAGCAGTAACCCAAAAGCATTACCGAAACAACAGTAACCATATTTTAAACAGGCAAACATTTAATAAATATTCAAGTTGAAAACCATGGCTACTGCATGACTATCATGCAAGTGGGTATTGTGGCTTGCCTGGGGATGAAGAATGCACCAGGGAGATGTGCGAAACGATCGTGAACAAATCGCCGGAAAAGTTCTCTCTCAGAGGGGGCTGATTAGGGGCAAGGGAAAAAAGGTCATTTTCACAGTTTCAAACCATAGTGAAAACAAAACCAATAGAACGGGCTCGACAAAACAAAGACGTGGGCTTTGGATTCACCTCAAATGGAGTTGCGAGCAAAAAGTTATAGCCCGACGAAGTTCAGGGAACAATCTGTAAAAAGATTTCTACAACATGCCCGTGAGCTGAAAAACAGAAAACATACTCTCAGAAAATATGTATTCAAAACGGAGAAAGCGCATTTTTGGCCGAAGTGAAACTAGAATACGCTTTTTGAAAGCGAACATGTACTCCATGGGTTGACGCTTCCACTTATCCACGTCATCAGAAGCGGGGCCGGGCTTATCTCGTTGACACGCGGGGCCCACGACCAGCTGGCAGGGAGGGCATCGTCTCCTTCCTCTCCTCGCTCGCGCCCGCACCTGGCCGAGGCAGAGACAGCGCCTGACAGCGATGGCGGGCAGCTCCGGTCACCTCCCGCGCCGTGCCACCCACCGAAGTGATCAGCGGGACGAGCCGCACCCCCCTGGACCCTTGGTTTTCCCCAGAGGGGTCAGGGTTGAGCAAGGCTCCCGCGGCGGTGGACGACGGCGGCGGGCGATGATGGAGCTCACGGATAAAGTCCACCGGGGAAGGGGAAAACGGCAGGGGAGGCTCGCTTGAGATTGAGAGGGGCTCTGGTGGTGGAGAGGAGGAGAGAACGTGGCTGGCCTGGCCGAATTTAGCCGGGACAGAGGGTCAGTCGTGGCGACGATGGTGGACACAGAGTGCTCCTCGAGCTCGTTTGGGTGGTTGGGGAGGTAACTAGGAGGGAGGGAAGAAGCTTGGTGAGGTCAAGAGGCCTCGGGGTGGGCTTATATAGACGCGGGACGAGGAGGCCGAGCTGTCATCGCCACGGACGCGTGGCCAGTGCCGTGGACGTGTTTGCTTGCGCATGAGCTCGGGGAAGGCGACGGGGAGGTGCAGACGAGCTACAGAAGTGCACAGGGACGAGCAGAGCTCGGGGACAAGAGGAGGAAGAAGCCATGGCACGAACAGAGACTGTCGGCTACAGGTTTCTCGTGGGCGCGCGGCCACGAGCGCTGACGGAGGTCTTACGGAGGGGGAGATGGCTCTAGGAGGACGACGACGACGCGGTAAAACTGTTAGACACACTTACGAGCGCGAAGACGACGAGAGGGGGAGGGGCCAGAGCTAGAAGACGCCCTGGACGCGGCCAACGCCAGCAGAGCGCGCGCATTACATGCCAAAGCTCGTGAACATCGCGTGCACTGGTGCCCACAGTGCCACAAGTTAAGACAATCTATGTCTGGGGTGGAGTCCTTCCTGGGTAGGTTGCAATTGAGGTGGTAACTTGGTTAAATACATACTGGTTAAATGGTAAGCAACCCCTGAAGTTTACTGCAGTAAACTTGGACGTGAACTGCTGATCAACATGAAAGGGATTGGAGCCAGAGAGTTTGTCTAGGGTGATTAGCTTAGGAAGGACTATAATCCTGGAGGTTTTGGAGCATAATGGAGCACAAACTAATATAGCTGCTTTGTAACTCACATTATGGTCCAGAAACTAATCAGGAAAGTGCACTCACATCGAGAAGCCACTTGAGCTGAAATTTGGCAAGGCTTAGTTATTTGGTCATACAATGATGATGCAAAAATTTCAAACCAATTGGATTCACCAAAATGGTACTTGTTTCACACACATCAACTCTGACCAAAAACTTGCAAAAATTCTAGAGGAATATTTGCTTGATGAGTTGGTCCCAAATTTGGTGGAGAGAGGTTTTATGGGCATGAGAATGCTCTGGAAATTTTTAGGCAAAATGAAGCAATATAAAATGTACTTGCTTCACAATCTTAAAATATTGCCAGAATCAAAGATTTGGTCCTGCACTCACATAGATGAGTTACATGAGCTCAAATTTGGTGGAGAGTCATGATTTGATCATATGAAGGACCTTGCAAAATTGCAACTCATTTGGATATGCCTAGCTTGTACTTCCTTTACAATCACTTCCCTCAGACAAGAACTTTAAAAATTTGCTCAGGAATATTTACTAGGCAAATTGAGTTGAATTTTGTCATGAGGCAGTTATTTGGACAGGAAAATATGTCCAAGAAGTTTGGGTTTAATTGGGAAAAGATAAATGGCACTTGCTTCACAAACTGCCATTCAGGACAGAACATAAAGGGAATTAATTGAGCATGATGGGAAACATGGCCAATGATATATTTTGCCATATTTGAGGCATATATGACCCAAACAATTTATGAGAATTATTTGGGAATTTTAGGAGTGACAGAAATATAGGTTGCTTCATAACCTACGGTTTTAAAGGGTTATTCCTTTATCAGAAAAGGAATATTCCCAATAAAAATAATATTGACATAGGTCAAGGATGGAAATGACATGACCTTGGGATGATGATGAGGGTGACAAGCCACTATAAAACCTAGGAAGACATGATCTTCCCATGTTTCAGAACCACATAGCCATGGAAAAGCAAAACAAAACAGGAAAACCAAGAAAAACAAAGGAAAAAGAAAAGGGCAAAATCCAGGCTGTTACATAATGCACCCTATCAGCCTGCAGAGTTAGGTATGATAGCATTGTTTGCTATCTTATCAGTGCATAATGACTACTTTTCCACTATGGTTACCCCCTGATCTGTAAAAGGAGGCACATGGCAACCGTAGAAAGTTAGAAGGTTGGATAACACACACACCCATACGCGTGTAGTCGTTGCTGCCTGAGGCAACCCCTGCCGGGCAAGTGTACTACACACCACCACCACCTCTTCCACCATCAATCCACCAAAGCATGAGTAGGGTTTTATGCCTCGTGGCGGCCCGAACCTCGGTAAATTGCTCGGGTGATATCTGCCGCGCTGCCCCAAGCTCATCTGCTCTTTGTGCAATGCGTCACCCCCCCTGCCGAACCACCAAGGGACCTCCTGGTCGCATAGCTGGCCGTGGTTTCCTGCGACATCTTTGGTGCGGTAGGTAGGGGGGTCGCTTGCATGAACCTGAAGGCGTGCGCAACGCGCCATCTTCACCACCATCTTCCTCTTCGGCGTCGTCATCAATCATGGCACCCACGAAGACACGGAAGCAAAGCGGGGCCATCCCCACGCCATTTTATTGGTCTCCACACCTCGTCGTAGCCGCGGTTATGGCGAAAACTGCCACTAACGGCCATAGATCCTTCCTGGCGGCCCATATGGCACGCCCGCCATCCTGGCGCCGCTCAAAGAATGGGCATCAGACATGCAGGCATGAGCTCCCTTCTTCTCGTCTCTCCCCGTCGTAGGTAGTCGAACTGCTCTAGCCTTAGTGTTGTCGATGTTGACGATTACCGCATGACGCTCGGTCCAGTATTTCCCCTGTGTTGGGTAATCCTGAGCAAAGCGCTGGTATGAGTCCATCGATTGATGCCCCGGCAAGCATAATTCGGCGAGGCTGCCTACGTTGGCATGACCCACGCAAAGGCAGCTGCTGCACTGACTCAAGGGGAGGGGAGCAAAAGGAAAGAGGACCAGGGAAGCCTGACACTATGCCCCAATGCTCGCCAGCCACAAGAAATGCATGTCGATCCTTGCCGGGAACAAAGAAATCACCTGATTGGCTTCTGCTCCTCCAATTGCCGCGGGCGCCCCCGGGAGCGCGGCCCGGCAGAGGAAAAAAGGGGCCCTGAAACAAAGAGCCCAGTGGAAATGACGGCGGCCCGATACTTGGTCCGTTGGCCAGAAGGAATAGCCTAAACGCGAAGAACCCTGTCAGAGTGGGGAGCGGCTTTCTTCTCGGCAGCTGTGATGTTGGCACCCACTGGCGGCTTCTTGAATCCATCATCGAGGTCGAGCTCTGGATGGCGGTAGGTGATATTGCTCAAGACCATGAAGAGGGCATTGCGGGCAAGCTTCCGGGACTCAGTCGCGAAGCGCTCGGCCCTCCCCTCTTCATGAACCTTCAGCTTGTTGATCAACTCATTGAAGAGCCCCAGCTTGATGCTCGGTACCTCCTGCTTGCTGACTGAGAAGACTGGGCCGTCCATGCCCATCACCGCAGCTTGGGCGCCAAGGCGTTCGGCAATATCAATCAGGCTCTTGATCTAGAGGTTGCTCATGTCAACCTGACTCTTCAACTTGTCCTCTGCATCTTTCCGAAGACGCTTGGAGGTTTCCAAATCCCTGGACAACAGCTGATGTCTAGACTCGAGGGACTCCGTCGATCGCTCCAGCGAGCTGATCCTCGCCTTCATATCCATGATGTTCCCATTGGCAGTATCAATGCTCTGGGTCTTGGAGGAGAGTTGCGACTGCATATCAGCCAAGTGGATCTTTGCCTGCCGAGCTCCCTCTTTGAGTGCCTCCACCTCTTTGGCGCACTCAGCGAGCTCCTCATTCAGCTTAGCCACCTGCCGATCGAGATCAGTCTTGGTGGCGGATGCGGCTACCAGATCTTTGATAAGCTTCTTTATCTGGGCTGCATGGTCAATGGAAAGGGTGTCCAGAGCAGTTCCATGCTTGTCCTCCAATTCCTTGGTGCGTTTCTGCACCAGAGCCTCTAAGCCTTCGTCCTTGGCACGAAGGGTGGCTTCGAGCTTCTCCTCCCAAAGGGAGATCTTCCGCTCTCTAGCATCCAGAGACGCCTTGTGATCCACCAGTCACGCCTCCCGTGCTATGATGTCCTCCCTCGTCATCAGGAGCGTCTCTTGCTACCTTCGGAGTACCTTGAATTGCTTACCGTGCCATTCGCACAGCTCCAGGCACTTGTCCTTAAGCTTCTGGTCCACCTTGCCGGCGGACTCGCACCGCTCCTTGAGCTCCTGCCACTTCTGATGGTGTCGGGCCTGCATCTCCTTCACGCCTGCTGCCATGAAGGACAAATCCATTGTGATGGGGCCGAGTCATCGGCCTCGCTGTCTCCCAAGTATAGTGGCGCCAAGAGGCATTGGAGCTCTTCATCGAGCTCCGCGTCCGCCATTGAAGACGGGCCGGGGCTCTGATATCAGGCAATGCCAACACCATGGCTAGCATGTTTGAGGAAGACAACGAGGCCTCAGCCACGATCCCAGAGGAGGGAAGTGGGTCCATGGTTCGGAGGGGAATTTTTGCCTCGACAACCACTTCCTCTACCGGGGCGTACTCTGGAAAGTGCTCCACCACTGCCAAAGAGCTCTGCGCATTCCCAACAGTAAAATCCTGCTCCTTGACAGTAGCAATCTCCATGGCCTCGTTCAAGGCAGCCCTTCCTATGTCACCTACCACCTTCAGCAGCTCTGGTTCATCGGCTTGAGGGGCTCCGCATGGAAATGCCGGTGAATAACGGAGAAACGGAAGTCTTGGGCAGATAAAAAAATCAGGAGAAGCAACTAGAGCAGGAAAGAAAAGAAGGAGTGAATGGGGTACCTGGAGAAGTCTGCCGGGAAGGAGCCTCTGTCTCCCCGGCAGCAACCGTTGCCGGGTTGTGAGCTTCGCCCCCTGCCATGGTATTCTCAGCATCCCTCCGCACAGCCTCATCCATGGAGGGTTCCGCGGTAAGATCATCGGCCTAGGCAGCGGAAGAAGCGCGTCCCTCGGGGAGGGTCTGCCCTGTGTCACCTCTCCTCTTCCACCACCAGAGGGGACGGGGAGACCATCCCCATCACCTCCGACAGGTGGGACCAAGTCTCCGCTCCCAGGCCGAGGGCCGGACTGGGGGCTCGGCATGGAGTCTTCTGCGTCGTTCCCTGCCAAGGCCAGGCTTTCCATGCCCTCCAATGACCCGAGGCGTCGGAGCCTCTTCCGGGAACGATGGATGAGGGTCTCTGTGTCCTCCTCCACTTCCCTGCCAGCAACAACAAGAACAAGAGGTTAGTCGGCAAGAGCATTCAAACCTTCCTTAAGGATATCTACCACAAGGGGAAATCTTCCTTACTCTTCCGTGATGAGCATGGAATTCAAATTGAACTCCGTGGGAGGAGGGGACTCCCATCCCCTCTTCAGAGATGGAAGGGCAGAACTCCCTTGCAGCTTTGGTGCTTTCCATGGCACGAGGAGCTCCGGAGAAGATGAGCTCTACGAGGAGCTCGAGCCGGAGCAGGGGATGGATTCCGCCTCTGTGGCCACCGGCCGCTTGGTGGAGGAGGCCTTGCTCTGCGCCAGACGAGGGGATTGGCGACACGCTACCTCGACTTTGGTCGACTTGGTGGAGGTCTTCTTCATGCTCTTGGTGGCTGACGTTGGGTTGGAAGTCGCCGCCCCGCGAGTTGCGGCACGCCTGCAGGTGCGCTAATTTGGGTCTGGTGTGGGAGCTTGCGGTCCAGCCGCGAGCCATTCATCGTCAGGGCCACCACCGCGGCCTCCGCCTCCTCTTCCTCTCCCTCATGAAGCTCCGTTGCTGCCGTGGCTAGGGCGTCTAGCCCGGCAAAATTGTCTCCGACAAGCTCTTCTCCAGCAGCATCTTCCATGGGCTTGCGCCTCACTGGCATGGGAAGAACTTCCGCCCCCAGCTTTCCCCTTGGCCTTGCCGGCCTTCGCGGCCTTCTCCATCTCCGCACGTCGGCAGCCTTGTCCTCCTCGACTCTCTTCAGAATATATGCCACCTCTGCAGCGGAGGTGCGTTTATACATCCCATCTTCAGTCCTGGTGGCCCTCTCCACCAAGGTGCTCGACCACTCAAGCTCTTCATCCAGAGTGCGGAGCTTCCAAGAGCCCGATACCCCTTCAGCATTGCAGTCCGGTATCCATTTCAACATCTGGATTCCGCCTCTGTGGCCACCGGCCGCTTGGTGGAGGAGGCCTTGCTCTGCGCCAGACGAGGGGATTGGCGACACGCTACCTCGACTTTGGTCGACTTGGTGGAGGTCTTCTTCATCCTCTTGGTGGCTGACGTTGGGTTGGAAGTCGCCGCCCCGCGAGTTGCGGCACGCCTGCAGGTGCGCTGATTTGGGTCTGGTGTGGGAGCTTGCGGTCCAGCCGCGAGCCATTCATCGTTAGGGCCACCACCGCGGCCTCCGCCTCCTCTTCCTCTCCCTCATGAAGCTCCGTTGCTGCCATGGCTAGGGCGTCTAGCCCGGCAAAATTGTCTCTGACAAGCTCTTCTCCAGCAGCATCTTCCATGGCTTGCGCCTCACTGGCATGGGAAGAACTTCTGCCCCTAGCTTTCCCCTTGGCCTTCCCGGCCTTCGCGGCCTTCTCCATCTCCGCACGTCGGCAGCCTTGTCCTCCTCGACTCTCTTCAGAATATATGCCACCTCTGCAGCGGAGGTGCGTTTATACATCCCATCTTCAGTCCTGGTGGCCCTCTCCACCAAGGTGCTCGACCACTCGAGCTCTTCATCCAGAGTGCAGAGCTTCCAAGAGCCCGATACCCCTTCAGCATTGCACTCTGGTATCCATTTCAATATCTGGATTCCGCCTCTGTGGCCACCGGCCGCTTCGTGGAGGAGGCCTTGCTCTGCGCCAGACGAGGGGATTGGCGACACGCTACCTCGACTTTGGTCGACTTGGTGGAGGTCTTCTTCATCCTCTTGGTGGCTGACGTTGGGTTGGAAGTCGCCGCCCCGCGAGTTGCGGCACGCCTGCAGGTGCGCTGATTTGGGTCTGGTGTGGGAGCTTGCGGTCCAGCCGCGAGCCATTCATCGTCAGGGCCACCACCGCGGCCTCCACCTTCTCTTCCTCTCCCTCATGAAGCTCCGTTGCTGCCGTGGCTAGGGCGTCTAGCCCGGCAAAATTGTCTCCGACAAGCTCTTCTCCAGCAGCATCTTCCATGGCTTGCGCCTCACTGGCATGGGAAGAACTTCCGCCCCCAGATTTCCCCTTGGCCTTCCCGGCCTTCGCGGCCTTCTCCATCTCCGCACGTCGGCAGCCTTGTCCTCCTCGACTCTCTTCAGAATATATGCCACCTCTCCAGCGGAGGTGCGTTTATACATCCCATCTTCAGTCCTGGTGGCCCTCTCCACCAAGGTGATTGACCACTCGAGCTCTTCATCCAGAGTGCGGAGCTTCCAAGAGCCCGATACCCCTTCAGCATTGCAGTCCGGTATCCATTTCAATATCTGGTCTCGGGAAGAATTGAGATTCAGAGGGATGACGGTTGCCGGGAGCTTGAAAAACTCGGAATGACTAAACAGTTGGTTGCACAGCCAACCATGGCCATAAACTAAAAAATTATTGGCCAACCCCGGGAGCAACCTCATCCTATCTGCAGCGTCACCATACAGCCATGCAGGCCTGTCCCTTTCCTACAGTGGTGAGATGCGGCAGAGAAGAAAATCTGTCCCCACATGCTCAACGGTTAACCCGGTAGTCGCCAATTGGGCAATCCTGTTGATTGCCGGGTGCAACCTATCCTTGGTAAGGCCTTTGGCGCTCCAATCCTTGCCGCGCTCGACGCACTCCTTCCATGCTTCGTAGAACTCAGGGGCTTCCTTGTGCTGGATCCAGCACCAACCCCCTCTCCGCTCATCCCACCTTTCACATTGATTCCCAGGGAGGTAATCCTAGATCCTCCTTGCCACGCGTGGCAAACACCTGATGATTCCGAAATTGTTAACTTTTGTCTCCACCCATGGGGCAAAGTAATGCCGGAATGGATCCACATTGGGCTTCACTCCGACAAAATTCTCGCACAAATGCGCAAAAATGGCCATGCTCGCCATTGCATTTGTCGTGAAGTCGAGGAGGTGGAACCCGTAGATGTTCATGATCGCCTCAAAGAACTCGGAGAAGGGGGGACAAAGACCGCAGATGAAGTAAACACTAAAGAACAGATAAGAATCCGGCGAATCTTCCTTCCCCGCCGCATAAACTACGGGCGCTCCATGCCCTTTCTCGACGGGCCTCCCGCACAGGTGCCCATACTTCGCTTGAAGAACAGGGCCGCTCAAAGTATATGGGACGAAGACGACGTCTTCGCTCCGTTTCTTGTTCAGCTCCACCGACCTCTTACTTCCCTCAGTGGCGGCCTCCTTCGCCGCGACCGTCGGCTTCTTCTTATCCGTGGGTTTCTTCACCATTCGTGCGGTGACGCGGAGGGGAGAAAGATTTGATGGGGAGGATAGCGGCGGAAGGAGGAACGAGGGGAGGAATTATCGCATGGCTTGCGGAGGAAGAAGGTGGCGGAGCGGGGCAGGAGATAGGTGAATCGCGTCGCTCTGTTTGCCCCTGCTCTTAAGGGGGAAAACTGGAACGGGAGCACGACACTTCAGAAAGTTACCATTTTACCTTAACTGCAACAGTCCCATGACCCCACGACGTGTAGTAATTGCGCGAAGTGGACGTTGGATTGACTAGTCGCGATGGCAAACCGGCGTGCATGGCCATCTCCTGCCACGTGTTCGTGCACTTTTTGGGGCCTAACCCAACATGACCCGCAACACGTGTGGCTCATGCTCGGGGGCTTATGTCGGGGAAAAAAGACAGTGGTATATGTTTTCCCTTGACTCGTGCACGGACAAGTGAAGGCCGAGCCAAGATGTACAAAGGACCCAAGAGATTCGAAGAACCAACATGCAGATCAGAGGGACCAGGATCAAGCCAGAGAAGCTTGCCTTTTGCTTCTAGCTTGGTTTCTCTTAACACCGCATGTGGCTATCGTGTGCACACAACCATCACACACGCTACGCTCGTGAACAGGACACGAGCACACATGCGCCGTCGGACTGCATAGGCTCACCGGTTGAACTTCACAGGCTCCTTACTTCCAGCTGAGCTACGCCTAGCGCCGAAGAGCAAGACCACACCTCAGGCCAGCTCCGTTGGTTGCAGACCGGCAGGATGATGCCACAGCCCAACGACGAACTGTGTGTACGCGCCGCCAAACTGCAGCCTCCCCAGCTCGTGCGTTCCACTAAGCAACCTCATTCATGGACTGAAGAGAAGCCACCGGAGCTACTGCCCCATTCTTTAAGATTAGATCCAAGGAAAATTAAGGAGGTGTAGTAAAGAGGACATGGAGGGATCTCACCATTAACTTCGTCGATGGGTGCGGTAGGGACGAGGGTCGAGGATGGCTACTAGGTGGGGCGCGGTGGCCTCGGGCGGCAGTGGGAAGCGTGTCTGGACCGGAGGGAGGAGCGTAGGGACCGGGTGGGCGGGTGGAGCACGTCTGGACCGGGTGCCATGCGACGGAAGAAGGTGGTGCGGTGGCCTCGAACCGGAAGTAGTTGGGGCGGCGGCACACCCGGAGGAACCGGGGCGGCCTCGTGCCGGGAGGATTCAAGGGGCTAGCTCGTTGTTGGGAGGGTTGAGAGAGGTTGCGGGGAAGGTGGGCAAAGGGAAGGGATGGCGGAGGAACCATGGCAGCGGCGACCGGAGAGGAACCATGGCGGCGGCGACTGGGGGAGATGGAAGTGCGTCGGAGGCAAGGAGGATCCGCGCGAGAATGGGGATGCAGGAGTGTGGATAAGGTGCGGGGGTAGTGTTGAATTTTTCCTTTTTCTGTTCGATGGAATTTTCTGAGTTCGGGAGCATCTTCGCGGCTCCTTATAGGGCCAGCCCTGATCCAAATAGTTATTTTGATCCCAGGATTAGAATAGTGCTCTCGGCTAAAAAAACTTTGCTAAATATCCGCCAGCCCTGATCCAAAACGGTATTCCGATCACAACCTGAACTGCCTGAGTAAAGCGTCTGAACTTCCCTCTGTACGAACCCGACCTTCGGGCTATCTTCGCAACCGTGGCTTTCCCCGCGAATTATTCTTGTTAGTCATGTTCTATATGATGTTAGTGTAATCTAGAAACGTTTTTCAGCAACTAAATACCGGTTTTAAATAGGAATCTCGCTCGTTGGCGGATTTTTCTCTCGAGTCCTGATGAAATTTCATTTTTTGCAATTTTATTGCCTGAGTTGTTCAACCTGAAGTTCTCCTAGTGCTAGGTTTAACTTCCGCCAACATTGCCCAAATGGGTCTTGCGATATACCGTTGGAAAGCTATGGACACCAGTATCATGACCCAAGTTAAATTTTTGGCAAAATGTAAGCGGTTTAAGAGCAGTTTTGAAAACCGTTTTTTCTTCATATAAAAAACACGAATCGTATTTTCGATCGCATTTCTAAACCGTTTATCGGAATGTGGCAAATAATATGGCATTGGAAAACTGTTGCAAAACCGCTCCTTCCACATGTTGAAAGTTTTTTCGAATTCCCTATGGTTAAAGAGTAATTTGGAAAATCGTAAAATTTTGTAAACCGAATAGCCGAGTTTGTATTTTCGATGTCATTTCTAAACGGCTAATCCAATTGAGGCAAGTGATATGGCATTGGAAAGGTTATGAAAATGCGCTACTTTCCCATGTTGAAAGTTTTTTATAATTTTGAACGGTTTAAAATTAATTTAAAAAACAGTACAAGTTCCACTGAGTTCGTATTTTCGAGCTAATTTTTTAACCGTACGTCCGAATGCAGCAAATGATATGGCGTTGGAAAGTTTGAGGAAATGCGAAACTTTTTGGTATATATTGTTTCTCCAAATCCTTCACTGTTTTAAGGCAATTTTGAAAATGGCTAAAAAAGTATTTTCTCTGTAATTTCTACAAACTTTGTCAGAATTGGGCAAATAATATACCGTTGAAAAGCTACGGAAAATGCAAAACTTTTTTGTATTAATGATTTTCTCTGATTCCAGGCCGTTTTCAAGTGATTTCGAAAACGGCGGGATCATTCGTTCTGCCTTTATCGCGAAACAGATTCTTCCAAAATGCACCGCGTGAAGACTTGAACTTCTCGGCATGTCTACTTGAACTTCACTCTGTTTTTCACGTGCTTTTTTTGCTTGTAGCTCTCCATCCACTTTAAACACGCAACTTTTCCGTGTTGATCATTGTTTCATACTCGCAACGTTTTTAAAAGTTTTGAATCTGAAATTCATTCAATGTAGTAGTTGAACTTCCTGCTGTTTTCACGTTGAACTTCTGTGACGTAATTTTGTTTGTAATTTTCTTATCCATTCGTCGGTGTTACACAAATGATATACCTTTTATACAAACCTCTCTCACAACAATTTTTTTTAACTTTCTCCAGCCGAGGACTTGAACTTATAACAACACAAAAATTGGACTTTTCCTTTTATTCATTTTTTTCTCATATGAAACACACGCCATGCAGTACGCGAACTTTTTCCATTTTCATAATTTGAATTTTGTATTTTCTTTTTGAAATCAAATTTCTTCGAAATAATAACCGAACTTCTTTGTGGATTGAGCGAATTACATTAAAACGCAAAAAACAATTTCTTTTTTGTGGTTTTGAACATGGAAATACAAGGTGAACCACTCTCGCAAAAAAATTTGAACTTCCCCGACAGAGCACTTGAACTTCTTTCAACAAACCTTTTAAACTTTTATTTTTCTATACGTTTATTCTCACCTGAAATGCATTCCTTTCAGTACTTGAACTTCTCGTTGTTTTCACTATGAAGTTTTGTCACATTTTTGTGTGTATGTCGAATTACACGGAATTGAAGGTCAGGCGTCATCTTTTGCCATTTTAAAACATGTACTTGTAGGTTGAAGGTCCTTGCGATATAAATTCTGAATCGTGCAGGGAGGAGCACGTGAACTTCTTGCAACAGACCTTTTAGGCTTTTAGTTTTTTATTCATTTTATTCTCATCTGAAACACATTCCATCGTCGTTTTCACTTCGAACTTCTGTCATGTATTTTTATCCGTAATTTCCCACCCGTTAATCGGAGTTGCGCAAATGATAACCTTTAGAAACCTTCTGAAATGGCACAACTTTTTTAATATGGTTAAGCTTTTGTTTCGAACATTTATTTTGAATAAAGCATACTATATACCCTTGGAAAGTTGTTGAATAGGAGGAACTTTTTTCACTTAGAGCATTTTTGTTTCAAATTTGTAATAGATTGATAGAATTATTTTAAAACACCAAAAACAACATCTTTTTTGTGTTTTGAACTTGTAAACACATGGTGAACCTATCTCACAAGCTTTTTGAATTTTCTCGGGCCGAGCACTTGAACTTCTCGCAATATTTTTTCAAAGTTTGCCTTTTATTTCTTTTTTTCCACATATGAAAAATTCACCATGCAGTACGTGAACTTCGGCTTGTTGTCACTTTGACTTGCTCTCTACTTTTTTGCCCTAACTGCTAAAGCACTCATCAAAATTGAGCATGTGAAACCTAGGTTTTTATAATCTCTGTACCTTTCTGCCTTTTAAATTTGAACTTCTTGGTTTTATTTTTTTTAGCAATGATTCTTAAGTAAACATCGAGCGTACCTTTTTTTAATTGAACTTCATACTCTAATTTTGCTTGGAGATAAGAAGAATTTGAGTTTTTTGTATAGATTGAACTACTTTGTATTTTAAATTTAAAAATGAGTAAAAGATGCTACCTTTAGCAACGAAAAAATGATTTTTTTTCTGGACATCAAGCCGCTCCATTTTTTCAATTTTTGAACTCTTTGTGCATTTTTAGAAATGGGAAAAATTGGAGTTTTTTAGCAAATCTTGAACTTCTTCGTTATTTCAAACTGAACTTCTTGGTTTATTCATTAGTAACGGGAAATATTCGAATTTTTTTAATGTATATCGAATTGCTTTGTTTTTTAAATTGAACTTCTTATTATTTTAATAACGAGGAAAACGTGGGTGTTTCATATACATTGAACTATTCTATTTTTTAAAAATTGAACTTCCATTTTTTCAATTTTGGACTTCTTGGTGTTATTCACTTGTAACGGAAAAAATCCTACTTTTGTAATAAACATTGTACAACTTCTTCATTATTTTGAACTGAACTTCTTGGTTTATTTGAGTTTTATTGTTTTAGAAATGAGATTTTTTTTCATTTTTTATGAATATCGAACTACTCTATTAATTTAATTTAAACTTCTAAGTTTATTTTCTGGTAAAATGGAAAAAATTCCATTTATAAAAGTTCTTTTCTATTATTTTTGAAGTTCCTGGTTTTTTAGAATCATTATATTTTGGGGTTTTAAACCTTGGACTTCTCTGTTATTGTAGTTTGACCTTGTTAGTTTTTTGTTTTTCAAACATGATTTTTTTACTTCGTTATTTAAAAGGAAAAATTCAAACGGACACCGAACCACCCCATTTTCTAAATTCGAACTTCAAGGTTTTTCGTGGATATGGGGGAAATCCTCTTTTAATAAGTACTGAACTTCTCTATTTTTTCATTTGAACTTTCTTGGGTTTTGAATTTGAAGTACTTCGTTTTTATTTTTTTAGAAACAGAAAAAATTGAGGCGCAACAAATCCAAAGATGCAACAACGTCACACGCAAAACTACAATCTAGTCTCTTTTGTGAACAACTACAATCTAACGTGGTCAGTACTAGTTTCGGCCAACAAGCAAGTTCATTGTTTAGGTCTGTAACCCCAAGATGATGTTCATGGAAATCACTGTGGGTAAAATTGTACACATGCTACAGGATGTTTGTTTGAGGCGCACACGGTGGTCGACAGCTCTTAGCAAGTTCACACACTGCCTCGCTCCTTCTTGCTCCAGTCCAAAAATTTCCGCCGAGGGGGGGTCTTGTGGCGGCGACAAATTGGAGCCTGAAGGGTGGTACTCACCATCATGTATGGAAGCATGGTATGCTGGAGCAGTGAAAACATGGACACCACAACCTGCATCTAGAGGAGGCCGTGACCTGCCGAGCGACAAAGTGTAGGATTATGGAGACACAAGCTTTTGAGCTGAATGGAGAACAAAAAAAAGGCACAAAACAACTAAACACTTGAATATCGAACAAGACAACAGCCTGCAATTTCTTCTTCTTTTCCGAACTGTCTTTTTGTATCGAGAATTAAAAATTCTAGAAGAAATTGAACCACACTACATCTTGTTGTTGAACTTTTGCCTCTAGATATAATTTTACCCATGTCTATTTTTCCTTCATTGACAGGCACACACAAGCAGGCAACATGGAACGTGGGGAGGTTAGCAGCAGCGGAGCCCGTGACCTGTTGCTTCGTGAATCCAGCACGAAAATTCAATTTTGAAGCAAAATAAAATAAGGACCACGACACAAAGACCAGCGCTGCTCACCAAACCGGCCACAGGAGAGAAGGAAGAAAGGCAATGCCAGGGAAGGTCGGATTCGGCCCTCG
The DNA here is from genome assembly GCF_003073215.2 of Triticum urartu. Taxonomy (NCBI): domain Eukaryota; kingdom Viridiplantae; phylum Streptophyta; class Magnoliopsida; order Poales; family Poaceae; genus Triticum; species Triticum urartu. The sequence continues at coordinate 179,146,907 of NC_053025.1, read as the reverse complement.
CTGCAGTCCACGCGCGACAGCGGCGACCTGGTACGCGACGGCAGTTGGCCGGCGGTGAGGAAGGAGCTCACGTAGTGGCACACGAACTTCGGGGAGGGGATGTGCTGTGTGAATCCGGGGCAAGGCCGCTAAGGGGAGCTCGGGGAAGAGTATATGCGCGGGGCGATGCGGTGGTGCGATTTGCGGCGCCGACAGGGGGGGGGGCTGCGACGCACGAGGGAGCCGAGGTCCCAGCGGTGATGTGGCAGGCGAGCCAGGACCCCGACGGCGGCGGCACTTGGGATCCAGCGCCATATGGCGTCGCATGGGAATCCATGGCCCGTCGAACAACACGCCGGGTTCTGATCCCTGCGGTGGCTGGATCCAAAAGTGGAGATGGGAGGAGGCTCGCCGGCCATGGCGAGGAGGGTAGGTGGAGCGCCGACCACGTAGTGGGGGGGTGGGGGGAGGGGCGCCGACCACACGGGAGGATGTGCTCCGGTGCGGGTGTGGTGGCGCGCCGGCCGTGGAGGAGGGCGCCGCCCAAGTGGGAGATGTAGCGGCGATTTGGGAGAGGATGTCCCAAAGGCAGGGATACGGGAGCTATTTTCTTTGGTCGACCGGTTTGGAATTTTGAAAACTGTCAATCCCATCTATATAGAGGCGCGCCATGATCAGAATAAGTATTCTGATCCTAGGATACATCATACGCAGGTGAGTTAGGATGCACTTGATCTTAGGAAGGTATCTATCCTTCAAACAAGAGGAGTTCTTCAAACTAACAACAGTACATAATATCCAAGAAAAGAGGGTCATCCTACAGCAGCAGGATACATGGCTCAGTCTAGATATCAGTACGAATCAAGTTGTGCATATTTGCTGTTGGCATGAACCACATCGTGGCATGTCGGGTTTGCAAAAGCCATCCATCTCATGGAAGCTTGATGCCTTTCACACACTGAAGATTATCTGGCAACAAGCTATGTAGACGAATCTCTGGATATGGTGATTCATGAAACCCATGGTATGATGTGTAAACACAGCTCCCCCTGGCGAATGGAAGTTGCATAGCACGATAATCATCGCCGGTGATATGATCGATGATTGGTTGGATGATCGGATAATTTAGCCCGAGGAACATGGAGTGCTTGCCGAGGCTGTAAAACCGCATCCAATTGAATAAGCCTGGCCCAACGGAGCTGGGATCTTTCTCAAACACGAAGCAGCCATAGCCATCAATTTCATGAACGCCCCAGGCATTGTACTACATGTGGTTTGATGAAATGGTTTAGTCAATTTGGTACGTGCAAATGAGCATCAAATGACCACCGTCAGCTGAACGAGCTATAAACCACCACCCATCGGCTGGTATGATTCCAGGTCCTGGAATCATGAAGGCCAATGCATTTGTGTCTGCTACAACAATTCAAATTGGAGACCAAAATGACAAAAATAAACAATCATGTTCAGAGTATGTGTGATATTAAGATTATTATAATAGTGACACATATCATAGACAGAGAATTGCAATGCGTGGTCATAATCATACCCCAAGTTTAAAAAAAATAAGCCAATGGCTTTCATATTCTAGCAATATATCATGGTTCAAACATCATGTAACAATGAGAGGAAAACAGATATGACAGGGCATACTCATATTCTACCATAGCACTTACTACAGTTATCATATCAGCTCTAAGCAATAACATGCGTTGTTATAAAAATCCTAGAAATGAGAGTAACATATAGCAATCATGAGGTTATACTCATAATATCTATTCTAACAATCATCAGATGACAATTGTTCTCATATCAAGTCTAACAATAACATGTGTGGTCATAAAAATCTAGAAAATGGGTGGAACATATAGAAGTGATGTGGTTATAGACATGCTATAGGCCTGTTCGGATTCCCTCCTCCTCCAAAACTCCACTTCGGGAGCTGGAGGACCCGCAGTTTAAAATCATGAAGTGGGCAAGGAGGCGCTCTACAGATTCTCGGATTTCACGTAGCGGGAGAATTACTGAACATGCCTATATATTCAAAATTTGTAACAATGAACAGGCAGTCGTATTCATAAGGTAAAGATTTGATGAGATAGAACAATTACACGACGATAGATTCCACCAGTATAGGCAGCCAATCTGTGCATCGACCGCATAAACTATGCCATCATGCACTACAGCATCAGACAGAAATGTTGGCTGAAGAGGATTGACGATGAGCCATAACCATGTATGGTGACCGGATTCTGGATAGACTAATCCCGTGTTGAACACATCAAGGAGCTTGTAATCCATGTATTCTTCTAATGGTGTGGACGCTTTGTAGATTAAAACCTTCAACAAACAGAGGTCAAGCCAAAAGCTCGACGCGTCTTGTGCGTACAAGGCAGGAGTGTCCGGCGGGCCGTGGGGCTTGATGGCAGCGGTATCCAATGATGGAAGGGTGATCTCTCGCTGGGTGTAGATATCCATGAGACACCACGGACTACCGGATTGGTGGATGAGGCCGATCTAGTTGGCCTTCATGCCCGCCCAGTAGTGGTCGTGCATGAAGGACAGGTGGACGGACAATGGTAGCATGTCGAGGCGCACCACGGCACACTGGTACGCATTGGTCCTAAACAAATGGTTTTTAACCCCTTTCCGTGACGGCATTTGGAACCGTCGCCAAGTGAGTGTGGGCGATAGGGGGGTTCCTTCCCATACAACCCAGAAACCGTCGGGGATAGGGAGCCTTGATGCATACAGTTGTCCCTATCTAACCGTTTCCCATATCTCGAATATCCGAAATGCTTCATCCTTTCTACTCATTTGTGCTCGCATTGCCATCACAGTCGAAGTTTTGTGGTTTTACCTAAAACCAGGAAGATTCTAGGCACGAGAGCTTTCCAGACAGATTCTAGGAACGGGAGATTTACGATGCCTGGCACATCACAAACAGTTCATGATTATAAACCGTGTATGATAGGTAGACAATCACACACATTTAGTTTTCCCGCACCGTATGTGATAGTGTCTAACATCACACACGCTTTGCAAATGGCAACTGTGTGCATGCTTGGACACGTTTCTTTTCTCTGAACTGTCTCGGAATGGTGTATATCGCAAACGTTTGTGTTTTACCAACCATGTGTGCCGTAATGACCTGCACAACGTAATTTCACCCTAATTTAATTGCTGCTATTTAAAATTGTACCTAATTTAAACTTGAAAGTAGGCTAGAGCTTTATTCATATCCATCAGGTTCAAACAACCAATGCATTATTCAATTCACAGGTACATATATTTAAGAATTACAGAAGCACCAAATAAAGAATGATGTACCAAGGTTCTATACTTGTACTATTACAGATGGTAAAGAAAGAGGCCACGGACATTCCAGTTGCTGAACAAGGTGAAGCGGAATGGCCCTATTGTGCTCTAGTGGATGAAAAAGGCATGCAGGACTCTAGTCCAACCCCTTGTGATGGCCGGCCACCAATCATGTAGTTTGAGAGGTAATCTTGAGTAAACTACTTCAAGATCCACTGCAAAAGAAAAATGATTCAGATATTGTCATCTAACACAACTCATTACGGGCAGTAAAAAGAAGGCTACAGGGTTCTTACTTACCATCCCGCAGTTCACTGTTGTCTTGCATAAAGTGTAAACAAATAGTTCGATTGATATCTTTTGACCCATTTTAGTAACAATCTTTATCAGTTTCCTCACTTGATGCTGGTTCATGAATATCTCATTGCCCCATACGTAGAAAGGGTCGAAGTGTGGATCTTTGGCAATGGTATATGTACCTAAAAGCACCAAGTTAATATTAGAAGCTAAACAACAATTGAAAAATGATGTAGTACAACACTCCATCCATCCCATTATATAAGATTTTATTACATGTATATCTAGACATCATCAGAACATTAAGGTAACACTCTTCCTTGTTGCTATGTAGCCTGGTGTGATGCGCGGATAATTACCTACAGTAATCCTGCGTTAATGATGCCATGTCACCATGGTTACTGTTGTTAATCTCACGTTAGTTCAAAACCAATTCAAATTCAAATTTGAAATTAAGGCAAACAACAAAAGTTTTCCAAAATAAAACTAAAATGTTCTAAATGTGTTGAATAAATCATAGGTAATTGTGGTGAGGAAACCAAACTGTGATAAAGAGTATAAAGGCTCTATAGTAATTAAACAGTAGTTAAAACAATTAAATAAAGGGAAATAAATGCCTATTGAATATTATAAAATATTAAATTATTTTGGTTAAGGATTAATGTGGTGGTAGTATATTTACAAATAGTAAGTTAGGTGCTAGTGGTAAATTTTACAAAACTAAAAATAAAAGGAAACTAGAAATGAAACACAAAAGAATAACTAAAAAAAGCAGAGACAAGAAGCCTCCCGTCCCCCCCCACTGGGCTTCGGCCTAACTAGCCTCTGGGACAGCAGGCCGGCCCAACCCACTCCCCATTTCCTCCCCTATCGGCCGAAACCCTAGGGCAACCACTCCCACCCCCCCCACGACGCCACTCCCTCTCCCCCTCCCGATCCAAACTGGATCGAGGCGACACCCCCCACTCCCCTCGCTCCCTCTGCCCTTCCCCCGATCCATATCGAGGGGCAGGGAACCTAGGCGACCGCGCCGCCCCGTGCCCGGACGCCGGCACCCACCCGGGTGCTAGCCCCCCGACCCTGGTGACTGTGCCGCCCTGCCCTTGCGGCCTTGACCCCGTCGCACGCCCCGCTCCTCCCTCGTCTGCATCGGGTGGCAGCCACGCCCCGACCCCGCCGACTCCGATGCCGCGCGCCATCCCGTCGCTCCTCGTCGGTGCCTCGAAGCCCACTGCCGTCGCCGGATCAACCTCGCCGTGGCCTCCTCGACCTCCTCCTCGAGCACCGCTGCCCGAACCCCTGCAACCCCTTGTGAGCCCCCCTCCTTCTCCTCTGCCCGCAGCCCGCCGTCAGCCCCCGCACGCGCCTGCCGCCGCGCTGCTACAGTCTGGTCGCGGCCTCCGCTCGCAGACCCTGCCGCCCACCACTGCCGGCGCCGCCCTGTCCCCTTGCCTCGCCGCATCGCTGCTCCGGCCACGGCCACGGGCCACACGTCGGCCCCGCTTCCTTCCTCCTGCCGCTGTGCCCTCCCCGCGCCAGCGCCATGGGGTCCTCTTGCGCGCCCACCGCGGTCGGCTGCGCCCCGCGCGTTGCTCCTGCGTCAATGTGTCGTGCCTGCGCACCACCGCCTGGAAGCGGTCGCCTAGGCCGCCCCTTGCCGCGCCCAGCCCGTCACCACCGGCCCTAGGCCACAGGCCTCCCCCTGCTCCGACAGCCTGCCAGGTCCGCCGCCCCGCGCACCCCTGGGGGTGCGTCCGCTCGGCCAGCGCCCCGCCAGCCTCGCCCCACTGCGCTCACGGGCACCAGCCCCGTCGCCCGCTGCCCGTAACCCGCCACGCCCGCTAAGGCCCCCCTGGCCCTATGACAAAGGGGCCCCGCCCAGAACGAAAATGAAAAAAAGAAGAAGAAAAGAAGAACTAAAATAAATAATAAATAAAAATAATAATTAATTAATTAAAGATTTAATTAACTTAATTAACTTTGATTAATTAAACTAATCAATTAACTAAACTGTTAGTAAATTAGTTAATTAGTCAATGACAGTGGGGCCCACCCCCAATTAATCATGTTTAGGTTAATTAAAACTGGATAATTAAATGGGTCACTGACAGGTGGGACCCACCTGTCAGGTTGACTAGGTCAACTGCTGATGTCATGCTGACGTCATGATGTCATGCAATCACTATTCTGGATAATGTTGAATTTAAATAATTAAATAAATCCTAAAATGATTTAAATCTTTTAAAATCAATATAAAATAAACCGTAGCTCGGATGGAAAAACTTTGTACATGAAAGTTGCTCAGAACGATGAGATGAATCTGGGTACGTAGCTCGTTCGTCCGCCATGCATCCCTAGCATTGCGAACACGCAACTTTCCCCGTCTGGTTCATCTGTCCGAAAACGCGAAACACCAGGGATATTTTCCCGGATGTTTCCCTCCTTCACCGGTACCACCTCTTACCGCGTTAGGGCACCCCTAGCACTGCTACTTGTCATGTCATGCATCGTCATGCATTTGTTTGCATTATATTTCTTGTTTCTTCCCCGTCTTCTCTCGCTAGACACCGAGACCGACGCCGCTGCTACCCAACACGACTACGGTGTTGACGACCCCTCTCTCTTGCCAGAGCAACCAAGCAAGCCCCCCCTTTGATCACCAGATATCGCCTACTCTTATCTATACTGCTTGCATTAGAGTAGTGTAGCATGTTACTCCTTTCCGTTAATCCTATTCTGATGCATAGCCTGTCATTGTTGCTCCAGCTATTGATACCTTACTTGAAATCCTAAATGCTTAGTATAGGATGCTATTTTATCATCACTGGCCCTACATTCTTGTCTGTCTACCATGCCATACTATCGGGCCGTGATCACGTCGGGTGTTGATCACGTGTATATACTACACATATTACACATGATATATGTTGTGACTAAAGTCGGGTCGGCTCATGGAGTACCCGCGGTTGATTCACGAATTGGGGGCTGGAAGGACATACTTTCCCGACGGCCCTCTGTGTGGATCTTTGTGGCGAAGCGACATGGCAGGTTGAAACCACCCAGGTGAGAGGTGGGCCTGCCCTGGTCGGTGTTCGCGGTGACTTCAAGATAACACGCTTAACGAGATCTTGGTATTTGATCTGAGTCTGGCTACTGGCCTATACGCACTAACCATCTACGTAGGAATAGTTATGGGCACTCGACGTCGTGGTATCAGCCGAAGCCTTCGTGACATCAGCGACTGAGCGGCGCGCGCCGGGTTGGACCGCGTAACGCAACTTCCTTTGTAATGGAGGTTTCTAGGTCTGCTCACCGGCCGCGTACGCAACGTCCAGGTGTGCAATGGGCGATGGGCCCAAACCCCTGCGCGCATAGGATTTAGACCGGCGTGCTGACCTCTCTGTTGTGCCTAGGTAGGGCTGCGACGTGTTGATCTTCCGAGGCCGGGCATGACCCAGAAAAGTGTGTCCGGACAAAGGGGATCGAGCGTGTTGGCAAATGTGGTGCACCCCTGCAGGGAAGTTAATCTGTTCGAATACCTGTGATCGTCAGTAACATGACGACTTGGAGTTGTAACTTGACCTTATGACAACTAGAACCGGATACTTAATAAATCACACCGTCCAAGTGCCAGATACAACCGGTGATCGCTCTCTAATAGGGCGACGAGGGGAGGATCATCAGTTAGGATTATGTTGTGCGATGTTACTTGGTGAACTTACAATCTACTCTCTTCTTCTGCTACAAGATGGAGGTTGCCAGAAGCGTAGTCTTCGATAGGACTAGCTATCCCCCTCTTATTCTGGCATTCTGCAGTTCAGTCCACATATGATACCCCTTTTCCATTTGATACCAATGCATACATATGTAGTGTAGCTCCTTGCTTGCGAGTACTTTGTATGAGTACTCATGGTTGCTTTGCTCCCCCTTTTTCCCTCTTCCTATACCCGATTGCTGCGACCAGATGTTGGAGCCCAGGAGCCAGACGCCACCATCGACAACGACTCCTACTACACTGGAGGTGCCTACTACTACATGCAGGCCGCTGACGACGACCAGGAGTAGTTTAGGAGGATCCTAGGCAGCAGGCCTACGCCTCTTTCGATCTGTATCCCAGTTTGTGCTAGCCTTCTTAAGGCAAACTTGTTTACTTATGTCTATACTCAGATATTGTTGCTTCCGCTGACTCGGCTATGATCGAGCTCTTGTATTCGAGCCCTCGAGGCCCTTGGCTTGTAATGTGATGCTTGTATAACTTATTTTATTTGTAGAGTTGTGTTGTGATATCTTCCCGTGAGTCCCTGATCTTGATCGTACATGTTTGCATGTATGATTAGTGTATGATTGAATCAGGGGCATCACAAGTTGGTATCAGAGCCGACTGCCTATAGGAATCCCCCTTCCACACTCCTTGGCCGAAGTTGAGTCTAGACATTACAAAACTTTTTACTAACATGGTTGTGTGTCTTACGGGCCCACGTTGCCACCTGGGTGGTATTAGGATCTTTTACTCCTCAATCTTTACTCTGGGACTCTAATCTCTCTTCTATTCGGGTTAAATGATTTTTGGTAACCCTAACACTAGGATCTCGTAACTACTTTCTCCTGGAGAGCCCCTTATCACAGATGACCGCCTACTACACCAGAAGATTTTGAAGATACTCTTCGATCATTCCCAAGACCCTTGTGCCTTCTGCCTTTTCAATTCCCTACTACTGATATATACATATGGATAACGGCATACACTTGTTGTTCGTACCATTACTCTGAGTTTCTCTTGTTGTTACAAGATGCATCGAATTGCTCTCCGACTTTTAAGAATCCCTTGTACCACTGTCTTGTAGTTCCTTGCCGCAGAAATACCGCTACGGATAATTCCTCGGACTTATCGAGTATCCACTCATTCCCAGTTGTTCTTGTGTTCCGCAAAAGACTTCGAAATACTGTTTGATCTTTCAAAAATCCTCAACAGCATGTTGTTCTTGGAATTCTTGGATACTTGCATTCCGGTTAATTCCATTGGTCTAGCAATTTAGTTTAAAAAACCTTTATGATTGTCATTTTGATCCTTTTGATTCAACATGTGTGTGAATGCACATAGTCATCAGTTGTTCCCTAGAATTTATCCTTCCGATTCAGACGTCATTCCGGACATGAGCTAGATCTCGACCACTCAAATTTCCATCGATTGTACCCCTAAGGCTATTCAACTTATCCATCCCTAATCATAGCATTGCTTCTGATCCCTTGTCTTGGAATTCATAATTCCTTTGCATTTGAGCTTTGAGTTAGTCAGTTGCTTCTATATTCTGATCTTCTTGCATTCTTTCTTCCTCTGGTTGAGTACCGATGCTCACATCAGATCTCTTGTGGACCACCACACCCTTTGTCGGAAATTTATCCGATAACGTCCTTCATATTCAATAAGCTTTTGAGCCTTTCCACGGATATATAAAGCCTCTGGTAAATTGTATCCTCTGTTTTCTCAACCATGCTATGTTTTCGAGCTGGTGGTATTTACGATTGAAGCTTGTGGTATATGTTTCCACGATACCCTGACGGGTTGAACCTATGCCTTCCTTAATATGTGTCAACTCAAAAATTTTCACGGGTCATACTCTTCTAGAATTTTGCTAGATAAAATTTCAACACTACAACTTCTTCAAAAGTGAGAGGTGAATGGAAGGTTATACATTAAAGAAGTGGGAGTCGACCTTGAAGTTTGTGTTCATGCCCATGGACATGATGTAGATCCTACCATAGAAGCTTCTTGTAATAATAACTATTTCGTTGATATAATATCATCTGGTATCTATGAATTGATCCTATGCAATCGTGGTTCCGACCATATTTTCTCTTTGATCCCATTTCTTGGACAAGTTAAAGCACTTGTCTTTTGCAAGTCAATACACCAGTCCAACCTCTACCTTGATCTAACGTCGAGTATTACCTCTGGTATCTCAAGAATATCTAAGAACTATGTTGCATCTTATGAGTCTTCATCAGCTATTATTTCTCACTGATTCCAATTTTTCATGGGTTCTGAGTTGTTAGTCGCTCAAGAACACAGGTAAGTGAACCGATTCCACACATTGGTTCGATAACTCTAAGTAATCTTCGTTGCTTATGAGTTTAATAATCCTTCAAGTCATCCCTAGCCTGATTGACTATATCATTATTGTGCTAAAATTTTAACTGTGCTACCTGGTCCTCCTTCCCGGAGCATAATTTTTGACGATGAACTAACCTTACGTCGATCTTCCTCCTCATATAATTTTGCCATAAAAACAGCAAGCTTGATTTCGAGTTTGTGTCGTATCTCTGGCTCCAATAATCTTTTGTTGCATCAGTCCTCTTACTTGATGCAGACGCTATTCAATTGCTTCTTCTTGGATCCTCTCGACAACAAATTGTCATGATCATCATCAACATTTTGACTCCTTCCAGGGTATCAATTGGATTCATGATGAGAAATACCATCCTTGCCCTTGATGATTTGTGTTATCATCGAACACTTTATTGTCTTCTGTTCAACACAAACTTGTTCGTGTTTCGTGCTATACCTTGAGATCCTTGCTATCCAACATTTGTTCTTTACCTTGGAGTATTACCATCTCATATATAGAATATGTTGTGAAAATTGTTTCACCTCTTGAAAATTCTTGACATAAAATACTTCTCGCCATGTTTGTTCATTTCTTGCTCCCCGTGCCATTTCTAACTGGGAAAACTGACAATTGAACTATGATGTCCGGCTTCAAAACTTCTAGCAACCTTACTGCTTTGAAGTTAACGGTCGATAACATTCTTAGACCATTGGTTATCGAATCACCATTCTAACATGGATCATGCTACCTAAGCCCATATTTCGGGTGCCCCTTTCAATCAATGACTAACTGTGTATGTTTTCCTCGAGCATACCTCATTATATCTTTGATGTGAGACATGTTATCTCCTTGTTCGAATACTGGTGGGAATCCATCTTTGGAAATCTTGATTCATTGTCACTGAGTTCATCAGCCACCCCCTCATCCTCTCCTTGGGTTAATGATGAACTCATGATCCGGAACTTGCTTCCATAGTTCATTTCCCGAAAATCTTATAATGTCATCTTGTCAATTTGTGTTGCACCTTTTCTTCTCAGGCATCCTAAGTCTTAGTTATCCTGACACCAATCGGATTTGAACCTCGGTCAGGTATGATGGTTGGAACATTTTCCAAGCGTTATAACATTGGTATTCATGTGACCTGGTAAGGTGACGTCATGCCTAGCACACCTGGCCGAAGGACCTATTGTTATAGTTTCCTTTTCTGCAAGATTATCCATTCTTCCATGAGGAAATTGTAAGACTTATTCTATAAGTTGTCCTTGATGGATCCTTTGTGTATCCAAAGTCTGATATTTGCTTGAAGACCATGTCAATGCTATCTCGAAGCATGTCTGTGGTACTCTGATTTTCAACAAGAACATTTGAAGCCCAATGCTAAATGCTTCTTACTCTATTATCCAAACACCATTGTAGGGGTAATGCCATGAAGTTTCTCTCCACTTACCTAAAGGGTTTTCTACAATATGTCTTGTCACAGATATCATTCTCTACTTGTCCTTGGGACGGATATACCCTTGAAATATATGTTCAAACACATTTTCCTTTCCATTGTTCTATTTAAATCTGGTAATCATAATTTCCTTTCCATTGGTTTGTTTAAACCTTCTTGTGATCTATATTATATAAGAAGTAATATATCGTTGCTTATGTAAACACCTCGTTGTACCACTCTGTCAGAAACACCCTATTACTTTTGTTGATGACATTTCGGTAACCATCGATGGAAGAGAACTTTGCCTATTGGTCCGCCTCGTTTCGACGAGCAGGAAAATGGTTCTCTTCGTCCCTCGCCCTTGGTACCTGTCGGTGGGAACGACACCTATGGGATCACAAGAATCCCTACTGTGGTTAGCGGGGCGCGGGGTCGTGAGAAGAGCGGATCAAACAGATAGCACACGGTTCGTTTATCCAGGTTCGGGCCGTGAGGATGCGTAAAACCCTACTCCTGCTTTGGTGGATTGTATATCTGTGTTCTTGAGCTAGCTATGGGGCGTGAGGAGCTCCAAAAAGCCGAATCCTTCCTCTGGTCGCCTCGGGCCTCCTTTTATAGAAAAAAGGGGTTGCCACAGTGGCACACAGGAGGTGGAAAGGGTACAGTGCTGCGAGGTTATCCCTCGCATCACATGACAAGGCGCATTTAATGCGTCTTGCTTAGGTGTCCTTGCTTTATCGGGGACGGGGGAGAAACCTGTCTAGTCCGACACCGCTCCTTCTTGAGTCGACACGCACCCTGGCCAGCGACGCCTGCGATGCCATGTAGGTAGGCAGGCAGCTAAGGTGGCGCAGTGGTGGGTCTTCACGAAGATCTACATGACGCCACGCGGGTGCCTGCCCAGCTGGTTGGGTCAGCAGCTGCATGCATGCGGTGGTGGAGGTTTAGTCAGCGTGGGCCTGATGGTGGCCCTGCGGGTGTCCTCGGCAAGGGCCTTGCCGGGGCCCCGGCAAGGGTCTTGCCGAGGCGCCTGCTGTCATCCCGGCAAGGCGCTTGCCTGGGGCCTTGTGGTCTTCCTTGGCTGGGATCCCGCCAAGGGTTGTCGTCTCCTTAGTGCGTATCTGATCTTGAATGTCTTCACAAAGATCTGCATGCCGCCACGGGGATGTCTCCCAAATCCTTGCCCTTTGGGGGCAGTGGACTCAAGGGTGATTTGCTCCGTAGGCGCGGGACGAGTCGTCACGGCAATGGTCTTGCCGGGGCTGCTAGAACTGTCTCCCGGCAAGGATCTTGCCGAGGGAGTCCGCTTCGTCCCCTTTGCTCTTCATGGTCTTGGCCTTGGCGTCGTTCTAGTTCTCTTGAGCTTCGGTCTTACCCTGGCTCACCTCCCTTGCCTTGCTTGGTGTGGTGGTATCCGCGGCTCAGACTGCCCGTGCACAGTTATAGGGGTACAAAAAGTGTACCCCTCTTTTTGTACACCGACAGGAGCCCCCGGGCATGGGCCACACATAAGCGCAACGCGTTGTTGGGCTAGGCCCAAAAATGGTGCGTGGGCAGGCGGGGCGGTTTTTACCGTGGTAAGATTCTTCGCGCGCTGCACTTCCCACGATTCCCGCGCATGGCGCGGCGTGGGGAAGCACGTGTGACGTGGGCGGCATGCGTGGGGTTGGTTCCCGCGGGCATGCGTCACATCACAGTTAATGTGAAAAGGAGGCGGCCCGTGTTTTCCCCTGTAAGAAGGAATAACCATGGGCGCGCTGCTCAGTTTCTCCTCTTTCCTTGTGCCTTCTCCAATCTCAGAGCCGCTGTTTCCTCTCTTCCTTCCCTCCTAAGCTTCCGCCGTCGCCCGCCGTCGTTGCTTCGCCATCCCCCTTCCTCAGTCCTCTAACTTTCTTAGCCGCCATGGCGCCCAAATCCGCCAAGGGCAAGGGGGTGGCTAAGGGCACTGGGACTGTGGAGCCACCGGAGAGTGCGCTATTGGGGGACCGGACGAAATCCGCCTTCTTCTTCCCCTCAACGGTTGATGTTCGTGAGCTCCGGTCCTCCTTCAGGCCTCTATGGGGAGTGAAGATGGGGGGAGAGAGTTCGAGACATCCGGCGATGCGCGTCATTCCTGCCGCTTGCGCTGATCCTGCCCCAAATCGGTATCCCTCTTTTGTCGATTATCTTTCTTGCGGGTTATGTCCCCCTTTTTCCGAATTTTTCTGCGACATCATGCACACCTTCGGCTTTCGCCTCTTGGATTTTACTCCGAACGCGGTGGCGTGCATGGCTTTCTTCGCGCATCTTTGCGAAGGCTTTGCCGGGGTGCAGCCCAACACGACACTCTTCCGCCATTATTTCTCCCCTCGGATCCAACCGGGAGGTGCCGTCTCTGGTTGCGTCACCTGGATCCCAAGATCCAAGGGGGCGTACCCAGACGGTGCCGTGAAGGAGAGGTGGGAGGAATGGCATGGACGGTGGTGTTGGATTGAAGATGAAGACCCGCCGGAATTCTGCAAGGTCCGCCGAGGGCCGCCGGTCCGCGGTAGCGATTGGAGTGATGTCGACGTCGCCAATGGGAGTCTCACCGTCGCCACCACCAGGATTCTCCGGCTCACCCAGGCTGGACTCACCCTTGAGATGATCGGGGCGGAATTCAATCGTCGTCGGATCGCCCCGTTGCATAACAAGGGGAGGCCAGCCTGGCTTTTTACGAATTCGGCTGACATTATGCGAGTCCCCCCTGGCCTCGACCACAATTTCACGGTGATGGCGCATGCCCACTTCTGCCAGCGGCTTTTTCACCTTGATGTGGGTCGCGACGGCGAGGTTGAACGGACCGGCAAGGCCGCGAGGGCTGCCGCAAAGGTTGGCAAGGCCATCAAGGGGCCGTTTTTCAAGTTGCCAGCAGGGGTGGTCCCGTTGTGCAATAATTCACGTCGGTCCGAGATCATCGCTATGATGCCGGACTGTAACGCGCACGGCCCTGTCCTGAGCTGGAAGGAGCCGAAGGATGCTGATGTGCAGCAATTCTTTTACACCCTGATCGAGGTGTATGTCAATGCTGACGCCGAGCAGTGGCTTGTCATGGACACCACCCAGGCAGAGCTGGACTACATCGCCACTAGGGCGAGGGAGGCACAACTTGCCATGGAGGCCGGCAGCGCCGGGTGTGTGGAGGACAAGGCCGCAATGGCTGCGGAGGAAGAGGAGCTCACCCGGTGGGTGGCGGCCTCCAGGGAGGTTAGCAGCGCCGACACGGGAGCTCCGCTTGTCGAAGATGCGGCGACGAGTCGTCGGGGGAGGAGGATGTGGCGGCGGGCTCGACGCCAGCCAGGGGAAGAGGGCGAGTCCTGCGGCGGGCTGGCTCTGGCGAGCCGGTCTGGCCCGGCAGGGCTGCGCGGCCTCAATTGACCCTGGAGGGGTCCGGGCGTCATACGAGGGCCACGGCAGCGAAGAGGCTGATGAAGGCCGCTGAGAAGAAGAAGACAACTGCCCCTTCCCCATGTGGGCGCGCACAAACCCCGCCTTCTTCGCCTCCTCCGGCAGATGTCGACTCGGATGTTGACGCGGAGCTCCCTTTTGATCTTGGGCCTCTCAGCCCGAAGAGGGAAAGGGGAGTGGTGGAAGAGGAGGAGATGGATGATGAGTAAGTACTCCGTTCCTTACTGCCATTTCCATTCCTCTAAATTAAGTCACTCATCTTGATCCATTTTTGCTTTTGCAGGGATGCAGAGACGTTGGCCCAGAGGGTGAAGAGGGCGAAGGCCTCGGCGAGCAGTCAGCCCCCGGCTGGGGCTTCAAAGACGCCACTGGTGGTGTTGAGCAGCCCGGACAGCAGCCCCCGGCGTAAGTTCGTCAGCCTCCTCTTATTCGACATGTGGTAGGCATTCGATGCTATGGTGTTGACCTTGTCGGGTTTGCAGGAGGGGAGCGGCAGCAGGAGGAGCCGCAGAGGGCTACCCCCCAACACACCACCCCCATCGACTACGCCGCCGCGAGGGGCGTCCCCGGCAAGGGCATCAAGCACGGAGCCCACACCCATGGAGGAAGAGGGGAACTTGGGCGCTGGTGACTCTGCCACGGCGTCAAATGCTGGCGGGGGGGGGGGGACTTCTGCTTCACAGCCTGGCACTGGTGAGTCGCCTGTCCTCCGTCTCTGTTTTTTCCTTATTCTTTTTCTTGGCTTCAATGCTCCCATTACTACCCAGGCCCTCCTTCAATAGGTATGGAGGACGTGGATACTGTTGTTGGGAATATTGCTGAGGAGGCCGCGGCGGAGGCCGCCAGGATTGCCGCCGAGGGGGCCGCCAGAGATGCTGACGAGGCCGCCGCTGATGAGGCCGCCAAGGATGCTGCCGAGGACACCGCTGCGGGGGCCGCCAAGGCGACCGGCGAGGCTTCTGCCGAGGGCGCCAGCGGTGGGCCCGCTGGGGAAGCCGGCAAGGCCACCGCCGAGGAAGAGGTGGTTGATGATCAGCCTCCTTCCTCCTCAACCTCGGGCCCTGGCAGATACCTGAAGGTGGGAGACGATCTTTTCGTCCATCTTCCAGGGGTGTTAAGTTCCCGAGCGCCCGCCAAAGGGGAAGTCTTTGACGGCGAGGTGCTTGCCGCCACCGGGCTCGAGGTTGTTGATGAGCCGGGCGTTGGCGGCGATGGTTCTCCAGAAGAGCAGCTTTTTCGTGCCATGGGGGCCAATTTCTAGAAGCTCCAAGCGCTCTACCGTGCTCGCCTGGACAATGTCAAGTCCAGGATGGCAACGGTGGACAACACGGAGGTGGACTTCAAGGCGCGCGTTGCTGAGACGCAGTCCTGGTTTCACCAGACTCGCGAGGAGCAGAGGGCCTTTCAGGAGGAATTGGCCAAGCGCGATGTAGAGCTCACCATGAAGATGGTTGACATCGAGAAGGCCCAGGAAAAGGCGGCGAACTTGGCTGCCGCGGCCGAGGCCGCCCGGAACCAGCATCAAGCCGCATTGGATTCCCAGGAAGAGGACCTCTCCATGCATGAGGCGAAGCTTGCCGCAACGCTCCGCGGCAAGGATGAGGAGCTCGAGGCCCTTCTCGTGCGACGGACTCGCAAGCTGGAGCAGAGGCACAAAGAGGCACTCGATGCCCAAGCTCTTGCCCATGCCGGCAAGGTGAAGGAGTTGGAGGTAGAGCGGGACGAGCTGAAGGAGCAGGCCCTCAAGCTATCCAACGAGAAGAGCACGCTCAACAGCGCCTTGGTAGAGACGCAAGGAGAGGTCATCAGCAGGGCTAGGGAGCTCTCCGAAGTGCAAAACTCCATCAGAGATCTCAAGCTGAAGCTGGAGAATATCGAGAAGATGTTGTCGGAGAGCATGGCTCGGGAGGAGACCTTAACCAGGAGCCTAGAGGAGGAGAAGCAGCTGCGGGCGAACGAGGCCGCCTTCCACCAGGAATATGTGGCGGGCGAGAATAGATGGATCAGCCGTCTGGAGGACGTCGCCGGCAGGGTCACCTCGCAGTTGGCCACCATGGGGATGCCAAACGTGAGGTATGCCCCTGAGCGCAGCGGGACCATCAACGCCAAGCTGACCCAGTTCTTTGAGGGCGTCCTTGGAGCCTTGGCTTATCTTCACTCCAGCAGAGTGGCCACGTTGGCCGGGGAGGCCCGGCGACTTTGCCGGAGGGTCGTGACCAAGGTCCTCACCAAGATGGCGTACTGGAATCCCGACCTTGACTTCGAGGCCGCGATGGATAGCTTGCCGGATGGTACTGACCTCACGGTGCTCAAGGAGCGCATCAAGCCCATCATCGACTGCATCGACGAAATCAAGAGGGTGGAAGGCCAGCGCCGGGATTAGGCATCCCGTTCTTCTTCGCCGCTGCGGGTTCCTGACCAAGACAGATTTTATCTTTAGTTAGAACCGCAGCAATGATGTGATGTAACATAACTTTCGCAGTACTCTTAATTTCATGCACGTTATCTTCCCCGTTCAATTCCTCTTTGTATGCGCGCCCTACGTCGATTGGGTAGGCTCGCCGGCGCGGAAGCCCCTAGCGGCGTTTTGGGGACGGATCCCCATGGGCCTGCTGGGTATGCGTGCTGCCGGACGAGCCACCTTTCCGTTCTGAACGCGGCCGCTCGAACTGTCGAGCTTGACTCGAGTCAGAATCGAGGGCGTTGTTGATCGCGGAAGGCTACTCTGCCATTCTCGACGTAGCCGCTTGAGCTGTTGAGCGGACTCAAAACAGGGCAAGGGTGTTGCCAATCGTGGGAGAGGCCCCTGGCGTGCAGGTTTCTCATACAAAGGCGTGACATCTCCGGGGGGGGATAACCTCATATAAGAAGGATAGAACAAATAAGGGTTCAGTGCAACTTAGCTTCTGTTTGCAATCGCTCGAGTGCCGATCTTCTGGCCTCCTTTCTTCTCCAAGGGTCACGAAGATGAAGGAGTGCCGGGCTAACTGCTAAAGCCGATTCTCACAACTGTGTCCCCCTTCCTGGCGTGCCAAAGATGTCGGTGGGAACGACACCTATGGGATCACAAGAATCCATACTGTGGTTAGCGGGGTGCGGGGTCGTGAGAAGAGCGGATCAAACAAATAGCACACGTGTAGGATCTAGAAGTAGATGTGTCTAAAGGGGGGGTGATTAGACACTTAGTGCTAAAGTTGCAATTTTTAAGCTTTTTCGGTTTAAGTGGGGTTTAGGCACAATTTCAACACACACAATACATATCAAGCAAGCATGCAAAGAGTATATGAGCAGCGGAATGTAAAGCATGCAACTTGCAAGAATGTAAAGGGAAGGGTCTGGAGAGATCAAACGCAATTGGAGACACGGATGTTTCTCTCGTGGTTCTGATAGGTGGTGCTATCCTACATCCACGTTGATGGAGACTTCAACCCACGAAGGGTAACGGTTGCGCGAGTCCACACAGGGCTCCACCCAAGGGCAACGGTTGCGCGAGTCCACACAGGGCTCCACCCACGAAGGGTCCACGAAGAAGCAACCACCCACAAAGGGTCCACGAAGAAGCAACCTTGTCTATCCCACCATGGCCATCGCCCACGAAGGACTTGCCTCACTAGCGGTAGATCTTCACGAAGTAGGCGATCTCCTTGCCCTTACAAACTCCTTGGTTCAACTCCACAATCTTGTCGGAGGCTCCCAAGTGACACCTAGCCAATCTAGGAGACACCACTCTCCAAGAAGTAACAAATGGTGTGTAGGTAATGAACTCCTTGCTCTTGTGCTTCAAATGATAGTCTCCCCAACACTCAACTCTCTCTCGTAGGATTTGGATTTGGTGGAAAGAAGATTTGAGTGGAAAGCAACTTGGGAAGGCTAGAGACCAAGATTCATATGGTAGGAATGGAATGTCTTGGTCTCAACACATGAGTAGGTGGTTCTCTCTCAGAACATATGAGTTGGAATGATGTGTGTGTTCTGATGGTTCTCTCTTCGAATGAGAAGGAGGTGGAGGGGTATATATAGCCTCCACACAAAATCCAACCGTTACACAGTTTTCCAATGTCGGTGGGACTGAATCAATAAACTCGGTCGGACCGAAAATGTAAACCTAGTGACCGTTAGTGATTTCGGTGGGACCGACTGGATCAACTCGGTGGGACTGATGTGCTAGGGTTAGGGTAAATCCAAAACTCGGTTTGACCGATTACTCAAACTCGGTGGGACCGATTTGGGTAATAAGTGAAACTAAGATTTGGTCAAGCAAACTCGATGGGACCGATTGCATATCTCGGTGAGACCGAGAATATTGCAATGGGTAACAGAGAGTTTGCAAGCCCATCTCGGTGAGACCGAGATCCCATCGGTGAGACCGAACTGATTAGGGTTTGGCAGTGGCTTATGACAAGTGAAACTCGGTGGCACCGGATAGGAAGAATCGGTAGGACCGAGTTTGGCTTAGGGTTTAGGTCATATGTGGAAGTGGGAAAGTAGCTGAGGATTTTGGAGCATATCATTAAGCACATGAAGCAAGAGGCTCATTAAGCAACACCTTATCCCTCCTTGATAGTATTGGCTTTTCCTATGGACTCAATGTGATCTTGGATCACTAAAATGTAAAAGTGAAGAGTCTTGAGCTTGAAGCTTTAGCCAATCCCTTGTCCTTAGCATCTTGAAGGAGTTCCCACAACCTTTAGTCCATGCCACTCCATTGTTGAACTTATCTGAAACATGCTAGATAGAAGTGTTAGTCCAACAAGAGATATGTTGTCATCAATTATCAAAACCACCTAGGGAGCACTTGTGCTTTCAATCTCCCCCTTTTTGGTAATTGATGGCAACATACATCAAAGCTTTAGATAAAGATATAAAGAACAACAAGTAAAGCTTTGGAAGAACATGTAGCAAGCATAGGCTCCCCCTGCATGTATGCACTCATGTAAATATGAAATATAGAGGCATGTGAGAGCATAATCATGACAGAGTGGGCAATGTGTTACATGTATCTTGGCCATATGCATCAGAGCAAAAGATTATCAAGGAAAATACCTTCATGCTCATGAGTCCTTCTTGCAAACAGTATGTACATAAGCAAGAACTCCTCATACTCATGATTTTGATGCATATACTTACCTTGTGGTCTTGAGTTGGCTTAGGATGGAATGAACCTGCACAAACAAGGTTAGATAACACAGGTACGTCCACTAGCCAGAGTAAACAAAAGAAACCACAAGAATGCCAAGACTGGGATGACATGTAGAGAGTGAGTACAAGGTACCACATTGGATTCAACATGTCCCCAAGAATAAAGATATGCAATGAATTTGGCTGATTTCTTTTCCCTTAGGTGTCTTGCTCCCCCTGAATCTTACATGGGATATTGGGAGAAGATAGGAAACAGAAAATCAGAGCTGAATAGAACTTAATTCAAATGAGTTCATATGAACATGTCTTTCCCCCAAAAAGACATGTGGCATCTCTCCTCTTGAACATCAAGCATCTGGGATCCTTGAGTATTTTCTCTCCCTGGAAATCTCTCTCTCCCCCTTAACAACATCTGGGATCCTTGAGACTTTCTCTCCCCCTTAATACTTTCTCTCTTGTAGGTTTGGTCCTTGAGACTGTTTCTCTCCCTTGATGTGATCTCTCTCTCCTACAAGCTTTGATGTGATCTCTCTCTCCCCCTTTGACATCAATTTCCAAGAAGGTTTTTCCTGGAATCCGTCGAATAGGTTTGGTCCTTGAGATTCAGCACAAAGCAGAGGATAAAATTGTGATGCTTGTGGAGGACAAGATTCATTGAGCGGAGCTGGATCAGAAGAAATGTAGAACAAGTGGCAAATTGGTTTTTTGATTGCAAAGTCGGTGGCACCGAGTGGCATATTTCAGTGGTACCGAAAAGATTCGGTTGGACCAAAATTTGCAAGTCGGTGAAACCGAGTTTACACAGAGAAAAACACTTGTCACCTCAGCTCACTAGTCAAGTAAGATCTCACAAAGATTTGCAATGAATTAGCTGAAGGATTTGCAAGGAATTTGATGCAGAAATATGCAGAACAAGAACAAAAAGAAAAAGAGTGAAAGTTTCTAGATGAAGTTTTTTTTGTTTGAGAGAGAAGGAAATAAATATGCAAGGAACAAATGCAATAACTCAGAAAAGAACACAAGAGAACTTCATCTAGAATTGGGCGGTGACATAGTCACCTATGTTAGAGTATATTTGACTTAGGAGTCAAGTGAGGGCACTTGACCATAGGTCATACTCATCGTTTAAGCTCAAAATGGGGTTACCATTTTTCGTTTAAGCATCTTGATGTATTCACATCTTGTTGAGTTGCTTTGACTCATGTCTTGGAGTAAAGCTTCTCTAAGATGGAATGACATACCTTGGGTGGTGATGTGGTTCTTGCTCATGTAGTTGAACTTGTGTGGGTGCTCAGGGTTGATGTAGTTCATCAAGAGTTGGGAGCACCACTTGGAGTTTGAGTTCATCTACCTACATGGGTTAGTTCTTGCAAGGAAGAGCACTTGTGTATCCAAAAATGACAATCATGAAGCTTAATATAGAATTTGTCAAAGGATATGTTTGAATGGTTTTGTGCTTCCTTGTCTTCAACCACTATTGTGTAGAGTCTTGGTCTTGTAGAGATTGCTCAAGATGTGAGTGAGTCGCAATCTCATGGAATTAGATTCAACCAAGCACCTACATGGGTTAGACAACATGCAAGGTGCAAATATATCCAAGACATAAGATAGTTATCATAAGAGATACATCATGGATTAGTTATAAGCTCATGTCTTGCATGTATCCAATGGAGTTTCTACTCCAAGTTCGAAGCATCAATGATGTTCAATTCTCCTCTCAACCTGCAAAACACTTTCTCATCAAGCGGTTTAGTGAATATATCCGCTAATTGCTTATCGGTGCGAACATGCTTAAGATTGATATCACCCTTAGCAACATGATCTTGAATGAAATGATGACGAACTTCAATATGCTTAGTTCGAGAATGTTGTACAGGATTATGACCAATTTTGATAGCACTTTCATTGTCACAAAGCAGTGGAACATGTTTCACATAAATCCCATAATCTTTAAGAGTTTGGGTCATCCAAAGTAATTGAGCGCAACATGAACCAGCGGCAATGTATTCCGCTTCGGCGGTGGATAAGGATACCGAGTTTTGTTTCTTGGAAGACCAAGACACAAGAGATCTACCAAGAAATTGACAAGTACCCGAAGTGGACTTTCTATCAACCTTGTCTCCGGCATAATCTGAGTCGGAATAGCCAACAAGATCAAAAGAAGACCTCTTAGGATACCAAATGCCAAAATTTGGTGTATGGATTAAATATCTCACTATCCTTTTCACAGCCTTAAGATGACAATCTTTAGGAGCAGCTTGATATCGTGCACACACTTAGCATAATATCGGGACGTGAAGCACATAGGTATAACAATGAACCAATCATAGAGCGATAAACCTTTTGATCAACAGGTTCACCATCTTTGGTCAAATCATTATGTCCACTAGTAGGCATGGGTGTAGACATACCTTTGCATTCTTGCATATTGAACTTCTTGAATAAGTCCTTGGTGTACTTTGTTTGAGAGACAAATGTACCTTCCTTAGTTTGCTTGATTTGCAACCCGAGAAAGAATTTGAGTTCACTCATCATAGACATCTCAAACTTCTCTGACATTAGCTTTCCAAACTTTTCACTAAAGAGAGGGTTAGTTGAACCAAATATGATGTCATAAACATAAATTTGGCATACAAATAGTTCTCCATTAACCCTTTTAGTAAAAAGAGTAGAATCAATTTTACCAATTTCAAAACCACTTGTAGTAAGGAACTTGGTCAAGCATTTATACCATGCTCTAGGAGCTTGTTTAAGACCATAAAGAGCTTTGTGAAGTTTGTAAACATGATTTGGTTTCTTAGAATTGACAAAGCCGGGAGGTTGTTTGACATAAACTTCCTCCTCTATTTCTCCATTTAGAAAAGCACTTTTAATGTCCATTTGGTACAAGGTGATATTATGGTGATTAGCATAGGCAAGTAAGATGCGAATGGACTCAAGTCTAGCAACGGGAGCATATGTCTCACCATAGTCCATACCTTCGACTTGTGTGTATCCTTGGGCGACGAGACGTGCTTTGTTGCGGATCACTTGTCCATCTTCATCTTGCTTGTTGCGAAACACCCATTTGGTACCAATGATGTTGTGGTTGTTGTCGGGCTTCTCAACCAATGTCCAAACTTGGTTTCTCTCAAAATTATGTAGCTCTTCATGCATAGCGTTTATCCAATCCGGATCTTCCAATGCTTCTTCAACCTTCATTGGTTCAATGCTAGAGATGAATGAATAGTTTTCACAAAAGTTAGCTAAACGAGTTTTTGAGCGAGTGATTCTCCCGGTTTGTATATCATTGAGGATTTGCTCGACCGGATGATCTTTGGCAATTCTTGCTCGAACTCGTGAGAGCTTTTGCTTGGGTCTTTTTTGAACATCTTCTTCATCTTGTTCTTCTTCTTGGCCTTCTTCATTGTTGACGTCGTCGTTCTCTTGTCGTGGTGGAGAAGGAGGTTGTTGATGTTCATCTTGACGTACTTCCTCGTTTTCTTCATCTTGGTGTGTCCCACTTGTGGATGCTTCCATATCGATACTTGGTTCACCTTGTCGTGAAGTAGAAGCTTCCACTTGGATGGATGAAGTACTCTCCTTCACCTCTGTTGGACGAATTTTGCCAATGGACAAGTCTTGAATTGCTTCTGAAGGGTCTTTGTCTCCTAAATCAATTGGCAATTGCTCTACTTGCGAGCCATTAGATTCATCAAACTTCACATCTACCGTCTCTTCAACCTTTCGGGTGAAATTGTTGTAGACACGGTAAGTGTGAGAGTTTGATCCATAACCAAGTAGAAAACCTTCATGAGATTTAGGAGCAAACTTCGAACGATGATGCTTATCAAGAATGTAGCACTTTGAGCCGAATACTCGAAAGTATCCAACTTGAGGCTTGTTACCGGTGAGGAGCTCCTATGCCGTCTTACTGAGTAGCTTGTGAAGATATAAGCGATTTGTTGTGTGACAAGCTGTCTCAACCGCTTCTGCCCAAAAGTGCTTTGGCATCTTGTATTCATCAAGCATCGTTCTTGCCATTTCGATGAGCGTCCGGTTCTTCCTCTCAACAACTCCATTTTGTTGAGGTGTGTATGTAGCCGAGAACTCGTGTGAAATCCCTTCTTCGTCCAGAAAGGTGTCCACATTTGCGTTTTTGAACTCCGTTCTGTTGTCACTCCGAACCTTCTTGATCTTCACATCAAACTGATTTTGGGCTTTCCTAGCGAAGTTTCTGAAGATCTTTTGGACCTGCGACTTGTCATTAAGAAAGAACACCCACGTAAATCTTGAAAAATCATCAACTATAACTAGACCAAAAGAATTTCCACCGAGACTCTTGTAGGCATTGGGACCAAAAAGATCCATGTGAAGCAGCTCGAGTGGCCTCCTTGTGGTCATGATGTTCTTCACGGGATGTCGTCCTCCAACCTGTTTACCTGCTTGACAAGCACTGCAAAGTCTATCCTTATCAAATATGACATCGTTAACTCCAAGGATATGATTTCCTTTAATAAGCTTGTCAAGGTTTCTCATGCCAACGTGACCTAGTCGTCTATGCCCCAACCAACCTTTTGAGGATTTAGCAACAAAGCAAGTTTTAGGTTGTGCCTTTTTAGAGAAATCGACAATGTAAAGATCACCTCTACGCATACCCGTAAAGACCATTTTATGATTGTCTCGACGAAATACTTGGCAATCTACCTCAGTAAATAGGACATTCAAACCGAAATCAGCAAGTCTAGATACTGAAAGTAAGTTGTAGCCAAGAGATTCAACGAGCATGACATTTTGAATGGAACTATCATGTGAGATGGCCACCTTACCAAGGCCAACCACTTTACCCTTTGAATTATCACCAAAGGTGACATATTTTCGAGGGCCGTTGTTCTCAGCAAGCTCACGAAACATCTCTTCATCTCCGGTCATATGATCAGTACATCCACTATCAAGAACCCATTCCTTTCCTCCTGATTCATATCCCCGAAGATTTGCCATAAGACCAAAATGTCTCATTGCATTATCAAGATCGGAGTCACTATCATCATCATCATAATATTCATGTTCATCATGATCTTGTGACTCATCATTTCCTAGAGAGGGTAATTCATTAGATAAATGATCAAAGTGGTTACTTTTATGAATTCTTATAGCTTTGAGTATGATATCATTAATGATTCCAACATCTCCTTTAGCATGCTTAAGATTGGAAAGTTCAAGAAGACATTTACCAAAACTAGGATCACTAGAGTTCATCTTACTCAAGGCAATAGATTTATGGAGAATTTCATCCAAAGTTTTCAAGGAATGATTGGGAAACCGTTCCTCAAGAAAATTCCATATAGTATAGGCGCAATTTTGAGTAGGCAAACTGGCAATCAAATCTTTGGGCAATCCTCTAATGATGAGCTCAATAGTTCTAAGATTGCGAATCATGTCAATATCTTCATCTAGGGTAGGATGCAAGGGATCAATATGGGGTGCACAAGGGCTAGCAATATACTTGTTCAAATGGTATTGATTGAAGATTACAAGCATCTCATTTTTCCACTCATGAAAATACTTTCCATCAAGAATAGGCACTCTATGTCTAAGACTCCCTAGAGTAGACACATCCATCTTCCTCCAATGGTGATTAAACCAAGGCAATGGAGACCAAAGCTCTGATACCACTTGTAGGATCTAGAAGTAGATGTGTCTAAAGGGGGGGGTGATTAGACACTTAGTGCTAAAGTTGCAATTTTTAAGCTTTTTCGGTTTAAGTGGGGTTTAGGCACAATTTCAACACACACAATACATATCAAGCAAGCATGCAAAGAGTATATGAGCAGCGGAATGTAAAGCATGCAACTTGCAAGAATGTAAAGGGAAGGGTTTGGAGAGATCAAACGCAATTGGAGACACGGATGTTTTTCCCGTGGTTCGGATAGGTGGTGCTATCCTACATCCACGTTGATGGAGACTTCAACCCACGAAGGGTAACGGTTGCGCGAGTCCACACAGGGCTCCACCCAAGGGCAACGGTTGCGCGAGTCCACACAGGGCTCCACCCACGAAGGGTCCACAAAGAAGCAACCTTGTCTATCCCACCATGGCCATCGCCCACGAAGGACTTGCCTCACTAGCGGTAGATCTTCACGAAGTAGGCGATCTCCTTGCCCTTACAAACTCCTTGGTTCAACTCCACAATCTTGTCGGAGGCTCCCAAGTGACACCTAGCCAATCTAGGAGACACCACTCTCCAAGAAGTAACAAATGGTGTGTAGGTAATGAACTCCTTGCTCTTGTGCTTCAAATGATAGTCTCCCCAACACTCAACTCTCTCTCATAGGATTTGGATTTGGTGGAAAGAAGATTTGAGTGGAAAGCAACTTGGGAAGGCTAGAGATCAAGATTCATATGGTAGGAATGGAATGTCTTGGTCTCAACACATGAGTAGGTGGTTCTCTCTCAGAACATATGAGTTGGAATGATGTGTGTGTTCTGATGGCTCTCTCTTCGAATGAGAAGGAGGTGGAGGGGTATATATAGCCTCCACACAAAATCCAACCGTTACACAGTGTTCCAATCTCGGTGGGACTGAATCAATAAACTCGGTCGGACCGAAAATGTAAACCTAGTGACCGTTAGTGATTTCGGTGGGACCGACTGGATCAACTCGGTGGGACCGATGTGCTAGGGTTAGGGTAAATCCAAAACTCGGTTTGACCGATTACTCAAACTCGGTGGGACCGATTTGGCTAATAAGTGAAACTGAGATTTGGTCAAGCAAACTCGGTGGGACCGATTGCATATCTCGGTGAGACCGAGAATATTGCAATGGGTAACAGAGAGTTTGCAAGCCCATCTCGGTGAGACCGAACTGATTAGGGTTTGGCAGTGGCTTATGACAAGTGAAACTCGGTGGCACCGGATAGGAAGAATCGGTAGGACCGAGTTTGGCTTAGGGTTTAGGTCATATGTGGAAGTGGGAAAGTAGCTGAGGATTTTGGAGCATATCATTAAGCACATGAAGCAAGAGGCTCATTAAGCAACACCTTATCCCTCCTTGATAGTATTGGCTTTTCCTATGGACTCAATGTGATCTTGGATCACTAAAATGTAAAAGTGAAGAGTCTTGAGCTTGAAGCTTTAGCCAATCCCTTGTCCTTAGCATCTTGAAGGAGTTCCCACAACCTTTAGTCCATGCCACTCCATTGTTGAACTTATCTGAAACATGCTAGATAGAAGTGTTAGTCCAACAAGAGATATGTTGTCATCAATTATCAAAACCACCTAGGGAGCACTTGTTCTTTCAACACGGTTCGTTTATCCAGGTTCGGGCCGCGAGGAAGCGTAGAACCCTACTCCTGCTTTGGTGGATTGTATATCTATGTTCTTGAGCTAGCTATGGGGCGTGAGGAGCTCCAAAAAGCCGAATCCTTCCTCTGGTCGCCTCGGGCCTCCTTTTATAGAAAAAAGGTGATGCCACTGTGGCACACAGGAGGTGGAAAGGGTACAGTGTTGCGAGGTTATCCCTCGCATCACATGACAAGGCGCATTTAATGCGTCTTGCTTAGGTGTCCTTGCTTTATCGGGGACAGGGGAGAAACATGTCTCGTCCGTCCCCGCTCCTTCTTGTGTCAACACGCGCCCTGGCCAGCGATGCCTGCGATGCCATGTAGGTAGGCAGGCAGCTGAAGTGGTGCAGTGGTGGGTCTTCACGAAGATCTGCATGCTGCCATGCGGGTGCCTGCCCAGCTGGTTGGGTCGGCAGCTGCATGCATGCGGTGGTGGAGGTTTAGTCGGTGTGGGCCTGATGGTGGCCCTGTGGGTGTCCTCGGCAAGGGCCTTGCCGGGGCCCCGGCAAGGGTCTTGCCGAGGCGCCTACTGTCATCCCCAGCAAGGTGCTTGCCGGGGGCCTTGTGGTCTTCCTTGGCTGGGATCCCGCCAAGGGTTGTCGTCTCCTTAGTGCGTATCTGATCTTGAATGTCTTCACAAAGATCTGCATGCCGCCACGGGGATGTCTCCCGAATCCTTGCCCTTTGGGGGCAGTGGACTCAAGGGTGATTTGCTCCGTAGGCGTGGGACGAGTTGTCGCGGCAAGGGTCTTGCCGGGGCTGCTAGAACTGTCTCCCGGCAAGGATCTTGCCGAGGGAGTCCGCTTCGTCCCCTTTGCTCTTCGTGGTCTTGGCCTTGGCGTCGTTCTAGTTCTCTTGAGCTTCGGTCTTACCCTGGCTCACCTCCCTTGCCTTGCTTGGTGTGGTGGTATCCCCGGCTCAGACTGCCCGTGCACAGTTATAGGGGTACAAAAAGTGTACCCCTCTTTTTGTACACCGACAGTACCGATGTTGTTGCCGACATAAATGACAGGCTATCCTCTAACATGCCTTGCATACATGATCACACAAGATGTCATCACTCCTTCTACTTTTAACCCACATGGTGGGCCCATAACCCACATTTCCACAGGAACGAAACCTGATTCTTCTGCACACCCCTGTTTCCGAAGTTATTCCACCCGCTTGACTTCATATGTAATTTACGGGCCACCTTCCTAGTGATCTATTCTAGTACCAGACGCAATACTTTCCCATTTCTCTGAACCCCCTGTCACATTTCGTTTCAAGAAACAAACGGTTGCCTATCTGCTTGAAACTCCTTATTTCACCTTCTTAATTTACCCTCGATGACTTTCTTGAATTTCAACTCTAGAGGTGACTCTATACCTCGTTCACCGAGATAGCCCCTAGGTACCTAACATGTATTGAGCTTCGTACTTCACGAGTTTTCCCCCTTTTCTTTTTAGTAAGTACGATGGAGACCCCGAAGGAAGAATGACAACTTCATCATGATGACCGTATGCATTGAATTGAAGACATCAACGCTATGGATTAACCTCTTCGAGAAGAGCAACCAAGGCCGAGAAGATTCGTTAGAATTTCGTAACCAAATTTTTTTCCCTACCTCTTAAATCTCGGGACAAGATTTCTTGTAGTGGAGGAGAATTGTGACGCCCGGATAATTACCTACAGTAATCCTGCGTTAATGATGCCACGTCACCACGGTTACTGTTGTTAATCTCACGTTAGTTCAAAACCAATTCAAATTCAAATTTGAAATTAAGGCAAACAACAAAAGTTTTCCAAAAATAAAACTAAAATGTTCTAAATGTGTTGAATAAATCATAGGTAATTGTGGTGAGGAAACTGTAACGCCCATAATGCGGCTATATCTCCCATGTGTCGAAGCACGACTTAGAGGTATAATCGCATTGTAAGCAATGTGGCAAGTGAGGTAATCTTCACAACAACCCATGTAATGAATAAGGGAAAAAGGTACATAGCTGGCTTACACTCGCCACATCACACAATAGCATAAATAACATTACATTCATCCAGATACACTCAAGGTCCGACTACGGAACCAAAATAAAGAACAACCCCAAATGCGATAAAGTCCCCGATCGCCCCAACTGGACACCACTACTGATCGTCTGGAAAGGAAACGTAGTATCGTCCTGAGTGCTCATAGAACTCCCACTCGAGCTTAGTCAAATCACCTGGAGCGGTATCATCGGTCCCTGCATCTGGTTTTGGAAGTAATCTGTGAGTCACGGGGACTCAGCAATCTCACACCCTCGCGATCAAGACTATTTAAGCTTATAGGAAGGGTAAAAGGTATGATGTGGAGCTGCAGCAAGCGACTAGCATAAATGGTGGCTAACATACGCAAATGAGAGCGAGAAGAGAAGGAAAAGGCACGATCGATGAACTATGATCAAGAAGTGATCCTAGAACAACCTACGTTCAAGCATAATCCGGGACCGTGTTCTCTTCCCGGACTCCGTCGAAAAGGGACCATCACGGCCACACACTCTGTTGATTCATTTTAATTAAATCGAGTTTCAGGTTATCTACAACCGGACATTAACAAATTCCCATCTGCCCATAACCGCGGGCATGCCTTTCGAAAGTTCAAAACCCTGCAGGGGTGTCCCAACTTATCCCATCACAAGCTCTCACGGTCAACGAAGGATATTCCTTCTCCCAAGACAATCTGATCAGATTCAGAATCCCGGTTACAAGACATCTCGACAATGGTAAAACTAAACCAGCAAAGCCACCCGAATGTGCCGACAAATCCCGATAGGAGCTGCACATATCTCATTCCCAGGGCACACCGGATTGTCCAAGGTTCCGGTAGGCCAGCCAAGAGTTGCCCCTGGTGGCCACCGGCAGCTGACAGGTTGGACCAACACTAAGAGGAGCACTGGCCCGGGGGTTTAAATAAAGATGACCCTTGAGTCCGCGGAACCCAAGGGAAAAAAAGGCTAGGTGGAGAATCGTAAAACCAATGTTGGGCATTGCTGGAGGAGTTTTATTCAAGGCGAACTATCAAGGGGTTCCCATTATAACCCAACCGTGTAAGGAACTCAAAATCAAGGAACATAACACCGGTATGAAGGAAACTAGGGCGGCAAGAGTGGAACAAAACACCAGGCATAAGCCCGAGCCTTCCACCCTTTACCAAGTATATGGGTGCATTAAAATAGAGAAGATATAATAATGATATTCCAACAAAGAACATGTTCCAACAAGGAACAAACTCCAATCTTCACCTGCAACTAGCAACGCTATAAGAGGGGCTGAGCAAAGCGGTAACATAGCCAAACAACGGTTTGCTAGGACAAGGTGGGTTAGAGGTTTGACATGGAAAAATGGTAGGCATGATAAGCAAGTGGTAGGTATCGTAGCATAGGCATAACAATAGAGCGAGCATCTAGCAAGCAAAGATAGAAGTGATTTCGAGGGTATGGTCATCTTGCCTGCAAAGTTCTCCGAGTTGACGTTAGCTTGATCCTTGTAAGCGTACTCAATGGGCTCCTCGATCACGTACTCGTCTCCCGGCTCTATCCAAAGCAAGAACAACAAGCAAAGGGAGACACAATCAACCACGTGCAATGCACAAACAACATGATGCAAAACATGGCATGATATGCGGGATGTGATATGCGATGCATATGCATGTTTCGGAAAGGAAAGATTGAACCTGGCCTCAACTTGGAAAACCAAGAGTGCCACTGGAAAGGTGAGTTGATTTAGGTCGAAATCGATATAAAGATCACCGGAATCGGATGCACGGTTTGCAAATGGCAAGCAAAACAAATATGCCACCGGTCTGCGATTAACAACACGATGCTATCTAAATGCATCAAGAACAACATGGTACAGCACTCTAACATAGCAAGAAAATACATGGAAGGGATCCAATCAAGATGCTTGACAAAAGATGAACACTGAGCTACGGCTAATTTATTCAATAGCAGGTTCAAACAAGCATGGCAAAAGTGCAAAAGATAACAGGTTACAGACTTAGTGAAATTTACAACAAGTCAGGAATATAACATCAGGAAGCAATGTTTAGAGCAAGGTAACAACATGCTATAGGAACATATCATGGCAAAGCAAGCCATGGCATGAAGCTACTCAAAGCATACAACAGAAGTCCCTTACTGACCATGAGCCAAAAGGGATCCGAAAATACAATGGCAACCATGTGAACATAGCAATTATTGTTAACAGATTCAGACTTAGAAGAAAAACTGGAACATGGCAAAACAGATAACAAGTAGGCATGTTTACGAGCTCGATGCACTCACCACAAGGCATTGCATGACAAACTAAGCATACACCCAGCAAGTAGAAATGGCATAGAAGCTAGACATGGCAAGAACAATAACATAGCATGCATGGATCTACTATAACAAGCTCGACAAAAATGCTTAACATGTAAACATTCTGCCAGGAACATTTTATAGCAAAAGTAGAGCTGGATTGACTCAAGCTAGGGTGCTCCATAATTTCAAACAAAGACATGGATGGATAGAGCACCACAATATCTACACAAGATCCTTACTGATCATGCTCAAAAGAGACATGGATCACTCGGTAGCAACATGAACACATGGCATAAAAATATAGACAGGGCAATGAATTAGAATATTTCAAAGTCCCTGAAATCAGCAACATTAAGTAAGCTAATTTGCATGCTTGTGCTAGTCACCACAGAGACCACAAAAATACATGGCATACACCCCTGTAAAGATGGCATGGCATACTTCAAAACTCATGTAGAGCTCAAGTTCATAGGAGGCACACATCAATCATGGCAACAATGAAAAATTTCCAATTACTGACATGAATCTGAAACTGACAGAAACTAGCACTCTAACAAAAGCATTTAGGGCATCAAGATGAGCTCAAATGAACACGATGCAATGAGATGAAATGAAGTACTCGTTGAGACGAACATTTTGATATGCTACACGCACGAACCGGAGCAGTGGTGATGAGGTTATGACATCACGAAGATATGCAAAAATATTGGGAATTAGGGTTAGGGTCAACCGATCCAGTTTTCAGATCTGGATCCAGATCGACGGCGCGGAAGTCGAGGATGGCCGGAATTTGAAGAACTCGCCGGAGATGGGGTCGCGGCGGCCGGAGCTGTAGGACGGGGCGGCGAGGCGCGGCGTCGACCGAGGCGGCGCGGGACAGCGGCCATCGGCGACAAGGGCGGCGGCTGGGTGCGGGCGAGTGCGGCGACCGAGGCGGAGGAGCGGGGCGGCGAGGCGCGGCGTCGACCGAGGCGGCGCGGGACGGCGGCCACCGGTGACAAGGGCGGCGGCTGGGTGCGGGCGAGTGCGGCGACCGAGGCAGAGGAGCGGGGCGGCGGCTCCCTGGCGCAGTCGCCGGCGAGGGCAGGCCGCGGCGGCACGGCGACCGGAGTGGAGGAGGAAGAAGACGGCGGGCGGCGCGCCTCTTCGGGCCCGGGGGGGGGGGGGGGGGGGGGCGGACGCGGGCCGCGTGGGCCGGCATGGTCGGCAGTGAAGTGGGGCTCCCACTTGCCATGTGGCGGGATGGGAATGGCGGATGTGGGGTGTCCGGCCGGAATCGGACGTGTCCGGCGGCGGCGCGAGCGGATTTTTAGGGTTAGGGTGAAGGAGACCCGGAATTTCGTGGAGGGACCTATATATAGAGGTAGAGGGAGCTAGGAGGCTCAAAATTGAGCACAGTTTGTGGCCACGCGATCGTGATCGAACGGCCTAGATGATGGAGAGGGTTTAGGTGGGTTTTGGGACACTTTGGAGGGGTGTTGGGCTGCAACACACACGAGGCCTTTTTGGTCCCTCGGTTAACCGTTGGAGTATCAAACGAAGTCCAAATGGTACGAAACTTGACAGGCGGTCTACCGGTAGTAAACCAAGGCCGCAAGACAAGTCTCGGTCCAATCCGAAAACGTTTAACACCCGCATAGGAAAAGAGGTAGAAAGGGACACTGGAGGACATAGGAGCGCCGGAATGCAAAACGGACAACGGGGAAAATGCTCGGATGCATGAGACGAACACGTATGCAAATGCAATGCACATGATGACATGATATGAGATGCAAGACAAAGACAAAAGCACACGAAGACAAAAACCCGACAACAAGGAAATATCATAACTTAGTGCTGGAAATGGCAAGAGTTGGAATACAAATATGGCATGTTACATACGGGATGTTACAACACTCCACCACTACGAAAGGATCTCGTCCTGAGATCTGGGACTGGAAAAACTTCGGGTACTCAGAACAGAGGTGATCCTCGTGTTCCTAGGTGGCTTCATGGTCGGAATGATGTGACCACTTGACTTTCAGGAATTTGATAGACTTGTTGCGTGTCTTGCGCTCAGTTTCTTCAAGAATAGCAACGGGGTGCTCACGATAAGAAAAGTCTTCTTGAAGATCAATCTCTTCAAAGTTGATGGTGCGGTCAGGAGTCCTGAAACACTTGCGGAGTTGAGACACGTGAAACACGTCGTGCACGTTTGCAAAGTTGGACGGAAGCTCAAGTTGATAGGCGAGATCGCCTCTTTTGTTGATGATCTTGAAAGGACCCACGTTTCTAGGGGCAAGCTTCCCTTTGATACCGAAGCGACGAGTACCTTTCATTGGAGAGACGCGGAGGTAGACATGGTCTCTGATCTCGAAAGCCAAGTCACGATGCTTGCTATCATAGTAACTCTTCTGGCGCGATTGCGCAACTTTCACATTTTCACGAATGACTTTACACATTTCTTCAGCCTCTGTGATCAAGTCATTGCCAAGGAGTTGGTGTTCACCAGTCTCTGACCAGTTAAGAGGAGTACGCCACTTCCTGCCATAGAGAATCTCGAATGGGGCCTTGTCCGAACTCGCTTGGAAGCTGTTGTTGTAGGAGAACTCGGCATATGGAAGACATTCTTCCCACTTCATACCGGAAGAGATGACACATGCCCTGAGCATATCTTGAACAATCTGATTTACTCGCTCGACTTGGCCACTGGTTTGAGGATGAAAGGTTGTGCTAAAATGAATGTTGGTGCCCATGGCCTTCTGAAAAGAATCCCAGAACTTAGAGGTGAAGATGCTCCCACGATCTGAAGATATCAACTGTGGAATGCCGTGCAGCAAGACAATCCTGGTGGTATATAGCTCTGCCAACTAAGCTGTTGTGATAGATTCTTTGATCGGAAGAAAATGAGCCACTTTGGTGAGCTTGTCGATGACAACAAAGATAGCATCATTGCCACGCTTGGACTTTGGAAATCCAGTCATGAAGTCCATCTCAATGTGGTCAAACTTCCATTCTGGAATGGCAAGAGGTTGGAGGAGACCAGCTGGTCGTTCGTGTTCTGCTTTCACTCTTCTGCAGACATCACATTCATTCACGAACTGAGCAATCTCGCGCTTCATTCGAGTCCACCAATACGACTGCTTGAGGTCCTGGTACATCTTTGTACTTCCAGGGTGGATAGAGAGGAGTGAATTGTGAGCCTCGTTCATAATGACTTTACGAAGGTCACCTTTAGGCACAACAATGCGATCCTCGAAGAATAGAGTATCCTTGTCATCAAGACGATAGCACTTGTACTTGGGTTGACTCTCGGCAATCCCAATCTTCACCTTCTTCACCATAGCATCAAGAAGTTGACCCTCACGAATCTGATCTTCCAAAGTAGGAGAGACTTGGAGGTTGGCAAGGAATCCTTAAGGAACAACTTGGAGATTAAGTTTGCGGAAAGCTTCACAAAGCTCGGGTTGGTAAGGCTTGATAATCAAACTGTTGCAGTAAGCCTTCCTGCTCAATGCATCAGCAATTACATTGGCCTTGCCTGGAGTATGTTCAATACTCGGATTATACTCTTGAATCATTTCGACCCAACGAGTCTGCCTGAGGTTGAGGTTTGGCTGAGTGAAGATGTACTTGAGACTCTTATGATCAGTGAAGATGTCCACTTTCCGTCCCAATAAGAGATGCCTCCATGTTAATAGAGCATGGACAACTGCCACCAACTCGAGGTCGTGAGTGGGGTAGTTCTTTTCGTTGGGCTTAAATTGGCGAGAGGTATAGGCCACAACTTTCTTCTCTTGTATCAACACTTCACCAAGTGTCATGGTTTTGTCATGGCAGATGTCCTAGAGAAAGGACTTAGTCGTGGAGCCATCGCGGTGGGTTAGCTTGAAGGGGTTAAAGTGGACACAGGGACACAAGAGAGTTTATACTAGTTCGGCCCCTTCGATGAAGGTAAAAGCCAATGTCTAGTTGTGATGGAATTGATGGGGTTTCGATGACCAGGGAGCAAACAAGCTTCGCCTATGTCTCGAGTTGTTGTCTGTTGTCCTTGAACCGCCGCCGGGTCATCCCCTTATATACACGGGTGACGCCCGTTGGTTCACAGAGTCCCAATACCAGCTCATTGATGTGTCCGGTTTGGTCTCTACTTATTCCTAACGTACAATACAAGTTAAATACCAACGCAGGTTTACGGCTACAGGCCTTGAACCGACTATGGGCCTTGAGCCCTCATCTACCTTCTTGGGCTTTAACATACTTTACTACTGACGAAGTTAACCCGGCCCAGATAGGCCGGTTTACGCCCAGTAGTGATATCCCCAACATTAGGCCCCAGATTGATTTGAACATGTTCATGTCAATCCATTGGCAAAAATCTTCATCTTCAATATCTTCTTGTAGTTTGTTGAACCGCCGTGACGTCATCTTCTCTGGTCGTTGTAAACCGGCGTGACGTCACCTGTTATAAAGGACCTTAGTAGGTCTGCGACAATTAAGGCGACATCTTCATTTCCAGACCCACGATCCCTTAATTTTCGCGCCTGAATCCTGTCCCTTGCCTTATAAATAGGACCGAAGGGTCATTTCTTTTCCCCCTCTGTGCCCTTCTGCTTCGTCTTCCTCGCGTCGCCCAGCTTCGGAGCTCCGCCGCCACCGTCAACCTCTGCATCAACCTTGGCCGCTGCATCAACCTGGGTGCACCAGAGCACCGCGGCAACCTTCCACATCTTTCTCATCTCCAGTAAGTTTTCTGTTCTTTTCAACATAGATCTGCTCTAGGGTTTCCTGTTCTTCTAGTGTTCATCGCCTGTTTCGTGTTCATACGATAGCTCCTAGATGCATCTGTGAATCCTTGCTCTGTGTAGCGGTAGGTTTTAGCATCCGCCTTCAGTTTCATGCCTCAAGTCCATAGATCTATATGTATCTCTGCCTATTGCTTCAGTACTGTTCTTTTTTGAACCTTGAATATTTTCCTTCTTTTCTGAACTTGCTTCAGATCCGTCGCTGTAGAGAAATCTTGTGAAATCTGTTTCTGTAAACTTACTCATCTGCTTCAATGTTTAGACCAGGCGGTTTAACTTTGTAGAAAAAATTGCCAAACCGGCATATACCATTAGTGCCCTTGTTGAACCGCCAGATGTTGTTGCTTCATAAAACTCCAGTTTAAATAGATCTGTCTCCGGTTTAACATTGCACATACCAATGTACCTTAATCAATGCATTTTTGAACCGGGATCATCTACCTTGTAGATTTCATCATGGCCAAGCAAGTATATGAGTGCAACTGGGTTCCTTCTCGCGTCACAGAGGCTCAACTGCACGATTTAGTCCTGATCGGCGCCTTAGGCAGCAAAGATACCATCCATTGGAGGGCTCCTAGCAAAGAATGCCCTCCCACACCTCAAGAAGGAGAGGTCGTCATTTTCGTAGATCACTTAGCCCGGGGCTTTAAGCCGCCCAGTTCTAAATTTTACCGGGACGTTTTAGCCGATTTTCAACTCCACCCACAAGACACTGGTCCCAACTCTGTTACCAACATGTGTCACTTCCAAGTGCTCTGTGAGGCGTTCTTTCAAGAGGAGCCCACAGTGGAGTTGTTCAGAGACTGTTTCCATCTAAACCGCCGTACTGAGTTTTCTGATGGTTCCAATATGGAATTGGGCGGTGTGGTGATTCAGAAAAGGAAAGAGGTCGCATACCCTCATGCCAAGCTGCATAGCCACCCCAAAGAGTGGAATCAAACATGGTTCTATTGCAAAGACACCTCCCCTGCTGGTGAAAATCCTTTGCCTGGCTTTCGTCCGGAGCGGCTTAGCAATACACACCCCTTTCCGCAAAGGTTGACTGCCAAGGAGATAAGCAAATACGCTCCTCAACTGTCCAAGCTCAGAGCCTTTATGGCCAACGGTTTAACAGGGGTTGATCTCGCTCGCTGTTGGATATCATGGAGCATACTACCCCTTAGTTAGCGCTCCGGTTTGATGTGCGAGTATACTGGCAGTGTTGATGACCCACTGCGACATGCTAACATCCAGCTCACCGACGAAGAAATGACAGAGGCTGTGAACAAGATGCTGAATGAACCGGAACACATCTGTGCTAAAACCGGCCTGCTTCCCTTCTGTGCCACCAACAAACCGCCAGCTGTAAGAGTTTGATTTTTCTTTTTGCTGAACCTGCTATTGATATATCTGGTCATTGTTTAATACCAGTGTCTGTGTAACCAGGGCAATGATCCGTTTTGGAGCAAGAAACTGCCGCAGGAGAAACCAGAAAAACTAGACAAACCGGAAAGATCAACCCGGCAAAAGACTAAAGCTGTGAAGAAGACTGCCCACAGGAAAAGAACCACTGCATCCTCTAATCCGGCCCCTGATGATGATGTGGATAATCCGGACCTTGAGGTAGGGCTTGACTCACTTGGCTTATTTTTCATGCATCTTATTGATGGTGATATTTGTCAGGATGATGCCGAAGCCAGCCATGCTGATGCTGCAGAGGTAATTATTCTCTCTTCCGATTCAGAACCTTTGCCTTTACTAAAAATCCGTCAGGCAAACCGGAAAGTTAAATTTTCTCATCCTCTTGCTTACTTGGATCCCAAATTTCTTATGAAGACCCAACAGCACGAAGCTCGCCGCACAACCCGGCACAGCGGCCAGGTAGTTACCTCCACCGGTTTACCGAACAATCCAGTTCAGAAATGCCGTTCAGAGGTCTCTAATTTGCTTGTCAGTGCTTGTCCTAAAGCGGGCTGTTTTCGTCAACCTCTTAATCCATCTGACTCCGATTATCAGGTTACTTCCCACTCATCCTCTGGCGAGTCATCGGCTACTCAGCTGCCACCGCTCAAAATGGTGCTTGGGTATGCCATACTTATCTTAATATGTCCGGTACATCACCTTGGAACATATGCTATATTTGACTTTGTTATTCCTTTCAGGGCCAAGCCTAGGCCGAGCAAAAAATCTCGCCTGGATAAAGCGGCCGAGGAGGATGCCGTCCCTGAACCGGGCAAAACACCAGATCTTGAAGCAACTATTCCTGAAGACATACCCAATGATCCACCGCAGCGAGATGACGATCTTATTGCTGAAGAGAGGCCTATTGATACCTCAAGTCCTGTCAACCAGCCCACAAGCCCCATCCGGATTGAGAAATCCACCAATCCAATAAAGCCTACTGATAAGCCAACGGCCCCAGTTCAAACGGGTGATGCCAAGGATGATGAGGTTGTCATTACTGGCATTGGTCGCACAGAGCTAGGCAATCCCGTCGCTTTGTCTAAACATACTGCCAAGGAAGAATTTGCGGCCTTTGGCAAAGGCAAGTGGAATGTTGATCTGGCGACTTACGCTCCTCTGAACGCCCAAGACATCCATTCCGGCTGTCTGAACCGGCTGTATACCAGTCGTGACTATGAAGCCGGTCTGGTTAACATGATGAAAGATAAATATGAGGTAACTTCCATATGCTCTTTCCTGCTTGTATGCTTCAATTCTTGCTGACTCTCCTAGCCCCCAAGGACCGGTTCAATTTAGTGTAGTTAAACCGGGACTTAAGTAATTAATATCTCCGCATTAGAACTTTTTTGAACAAATAGCCATTAGCCCCCAAGTGCCAAGTTGAATACTTGTATTGAGCTTGGGACTTTGTAATCAATTGAAAGATGACAATCAAATAGGCATTAGCCCCCAAGCACCAAGTGCATAACTTGTTATGTGGTTGGTGCTTCAATTCTTGCACTGCTTGCTGAATCATATAACTGTCTGTATGCAGGCTGAGCTGAAGACAAAAGAGACCCAAATCGCCGATCTCCAATAAAATTTGAAGTCCCAACAGACTGAAACCTCAAAAGAAAAAGAGGAGTTGATCAGCGCCTTAAGCGTCATGGAACAGCTTAAGAAGGATTTCAAGAAGGAGCGGGCGGATTGGGCTACTGAAAAATCCACTTTAACCAAACGAGCAGAAGACGCCGAGGCTGCACTAAAACCGGTGGTGGATGAACTGACCAGCATAAAGCAGCACGTGCATGCCATGACCGCTGCTATCTTTGGTAAGCCGGTTTGATTTTTGAATTGATTCTGCCGTCTTAAAGAGCTACCAGTTTGTTAACCCTTGGTGATATTTTAGGGACACACATTGGTCACTTGGGGTCAGATGTGCGGAAGAAATTGAAAGCTGCCTACACGTTGATCGACCAACTGTACACTGGTGCACAATGGATCATCTGTACTGCATCCCACAATAAGCCGGCGCCCACTTTGATTCAGGACACTCTGATGAAACTGTCGGTGCTTCCTGCCCGGGTTGAAGAGCTGAAGAAATCTGCTGCTTGAACCGGTGCGATCAATGCCTTAATCCGGGCAAAAGCTTGGGTGCCGGATTTTGACCCTATTGAAGCGGCTCAGGGCTATCCCAGCTTGAAGGAAGACGGGTCAGAGTTTAGTGAAGCGGATCTGCGAGCAATAAACCGGGAGGTGCGTCCGCTAGCTTGTCAATTGGCTGAAGAAGCAGACTTGTCTCATTATCAAGCCCAATATGAAAATCAAAACAAGCGAGTAGCTGCACCAATTCATGAAGCGGAAAATCTTATCCCTCCAATCCGTAAGCATACTTACGCTCCCGATATTGACCCGTCGTTGCTGATCCATGATGAAGCTGTCTTTCAAGCATTAATGGGAATCGACTGGACAACTGTTGATTTCCAGCCGCTGGGTAGAGAAACTGAAGCTGAAGCGGCGCGGGATGACCCACAACCATCAGGCCGGGCTGGTGACCAAGCTTGAACCGGAAGCCGGTTTAAAACTGCTTCTCCCTTGCGAAAAACAATGATCTTATCATGGGCACCGTGTTGCCTTGTAATAGGCTAGCTGATACTTTTGATGCTGATATGCCTTCGTGCATAATTACTGCAACTTGCTCTTCCTTTGGGTGATGAACTTTCCAAAGTACTTTCTGCAATAAAAATCTTAAAGTGCCACCGCGGTTGTACCGTCAGGCGGAATATGATGTCTGCATACATGAAATCAGAACATCCGAAATTTTTAAGTATATGACCAAATTTTGGGATACATAATACCTGCCATCGTTGGACGTGAAGTTGGCTTGGCCAATCTTGAAGCGGAGTTTTATAAACCCACACTGTTGGAGGAGATAGCAGCTCCTGTATATATATGATGTCGGTTTACCATGTAAATCGTGCCGGGTTATAATAAACACCGTGTTACTCCGTAATAGGATGTTAACAAAAAATCAAACCGAGCAAATAGTCTCCGGATTAAAATGGACCGTGTTCCGTCAATTGACAGTTTGAACCGGCTTAAAACTTTGTCGG
Source organism: Triticum urartu (assembly GCF_003073215.2). NCBI lineage: Eukaryota > Viridiplantae > Streptophyta > Magnoliopsida > Poales > Poaceae > Triticum > Triticum urartu. The sequence goes on along the minus strand of NC_053025.1, from coordinate 179,106,246 downwards.
TTTAAAAAACGCAATAAAAAGAAAGAAATATCTTTCAAAGAAAAATGTGAAGCAAAGGCAATAACAAAACCGTTTGCAAAAAGAGGCTTATTTGAGCTGATCAGATGGCGTTACCATGGTCGGACACGACCAAGCTCCCGATAGGTGTAGCTATGGTTCAAGTCAGCCAGGTCCCCAAATGAACCGTGGCATTTATGCCGATCAAGTGGCATGGCAATGGTTCGGGTTCGACCAAGCCCCAAAGTGATTCTGTTGCCTTACGCCGATCAAGAGGCATGACTAGTTCAGACGTGACCAAGTCCCCAAGTGATCTGGTGGCTCTCGCCTATCAAGAGGTATTGCATTGGTTCGGACACGAACAAGCCCCCAAGTGATATAACATGATGCTTTTGAAAAGCTAACTCAAGGGGTAAACCGGAGGCCGCTTTAGAACAACTCCGTGTAACCACACATGATGTAAAAGAACAGATACCCCGCTTTAGCTGAGGTTCCGGTTTATTATATTTAATCATAATATATACATCATCGTAATATGTACATAAGTGGAGCCAATGGCTCAGGTATAGTATGGCCGAAGATGAGCTATGTTCCACGGCCTGTTGGTCTCTTCCTCTGATGTACGTGAGTCTTTATGCTCTCGAATATCAATCAGATAGTATGACCCGTTGTGCATATTCTTGTTGACCACAAAAGGTCCCTCCCAAGGTGGGGATAGCTTATGCATATCAGTCTGGTCTTGGATGAGCCGAAGCACCAAATCTCCCTCTTGAAAGGTTCTGGTTTTAACTTGGCTACTGTGATAACAACGAAGATCATGTTGGTAAATCGCTGAGCTAGCAGCTGCTATGTCACGCTCTTCATCCAACCGGTCCAAAGCATCTTGCCGTGCTGTCTCGTTGTCCGCTTCAACATAAGCCATCACACGAGGTGAATCATGACGGATATCACTGGGGAGAACCGCCTCCGCTCCATAGACCATGAAGAATGGTGTGTACCCTGTTGATCTGTTGGGTGTGTTATTGATGCTCCATAACACAGATGGTAATTCTTCTACCCAAGAACCCGGTGTTCTCTGCAAAGGAACCATAAGCCGGGGCTTGATGCCTCTCAAAATCTCTTGATTAGCCCTTTCTGCTTGACCATTGGACTGTGGGTGTGCCACTGATGAAACGTCAAGCCGGATGTGCCCCCGTTCGCAGAACTCCTTCATGGCACCCTTGGACAAATTGGTACCATTATCTGTGATGATACTGTGTGGAAAGCCAAACCGGAAAATCACTTTTTTGATAAACTGAACCGCCGTGGCCGCATCACACTTGCTAACCGGTTCTGCCTCCACCCACTTTGTGAACTTGTGAACTGCCACCAGGAGGTGGGTCTTCTTATCTTTGGACCTTTTGAAAGGCCCAACCATATCCAGCCCCCAAGTCGCAAACGGCCAAGTAATTGGAATCATTCTCAATTCTTGAGCCGGCACATGAGCACGTCTTGAAAACTTTTGGCAACCGTCACATCGTCTGACCAGATCCTCCGCATCAGCATGAGAAGTTAACCAATAGAAGCCATGGCAAAACGCTTTAGCTACCAAAGATTTTGAACCGGCGTGGTGACCACAATCTCCTTCGTGGATCTCACGCAAAATTTCACAGCCTTCTTCAGGAGACACACAGCATTGAAACGCCCCTGATATACTGCAATGATGCAACTCGCAATTGATAATAGTCATGGACTTGGACCGCCAGACTATCTGTCGGGCCAGAATCTCATCCTCTGGTAACTCGCCCCGGTTCATGTACGCCAGGTAAGGAAGCGTCCAATCCGGGATGACATGAAGAGCTGCCACCAATTGAGCCTCCAGATCAGGAATAGCCAAATCCACTTCACCAGGGAGCTTGACCGACAGGTTGTGCAGCACATCCAGAAAAACATTGGGCGGGACCGGTTTGCGCTGAGAGCCCAGCCGGCTTAAAGCGTCCGCCGCTTCATTCTTCCGTCGGTCCACGTGGTCCACCTGATAGCCTTTAAAATGACCTGCAACAATATCCACCTCACGATGATATGCTGCCATGAGTGGGTCCTTGGTGTCCCAAGTGCCAGACACTTGTTGAGCCACGAGGTCCGAGTCACCGAAGAACTTAACTCGACTTAGGTTCATCTCCTTAGCCATCCGGAGACCATGGAGCAAGGCTTTATACTCAGCTGCATTGTTAGTACAAGGAAACATTAAGCGGAGAACGTAATAAAACTTATCACCTCGTGGGGAAGTTAATACGACTCCAGCCCCCGAGCCTTCCAATTGCCTGGATCCGTCAAAATGGATGGTCCAATATGTGTGATCCGGCTTTTCCTCAGGTGCTTGCATTTCCGTCCAATCATTGATGAAATCAACCAGTTCTTGAGACTTCACCGCCGTCCGAGGCACATACTTCAATCCGTGCGGCCCAAGCTCTATAGCCCACTTGGCAACCCGGCCAGCCGCTTCCCGTTTCTAGATGATATCCCCCAAAGGAGCAGAACTGACCACCGTAATTGGGTGCCCTTGGAAGTATTGCTTAAGCATCCGGCTTGCCATAAAAACTCCGCACACCAGCTTCTGCCAATGCGGATACCTTTGCTTGGACTCAATGAGTACCTCGCTGATATAATAGACCGGATGTTGAACCGGATGCTCCTTACCTGCCTCCTTTCGCTCCACCACAATAGCCACGCTGACCGCACGAGCATTAGCAGCAACATATAGCAGTAACGGCTCCTTGTCAATGGGAGCGGCGAGCACAGGCGGATTGGCCAATTGCCGCTTTAAGTCCTCAAATGCTTCATCAGCAGCAGAACTCCAGACGAACTGATCCGTCTTCTTCAACATCTGATACAAAGGGATTGCCTTCTCACCAAGGCGGCTGATAAACCGGCTTAACGCGGCAATCCAGCCTGCCAGGCGTTGAACATCATTGATACACTTCGGTTTAGCCAGGGAGGTGATGGCTGTGATCTTCTCCGGATTAGCCTCAATTCCCCTGTTGGACACCAGAAAACCCAATAACTTGCCCGCCGGTACACCAAAGACACACTTGTCCGGATTAAGCATCATCTTGTACGTCCTTAGGTTATCAGAGTTTTCCTTCAAATCGTCAACCAGAGTCTCCTTATCCCTGGACTTAACCACGATATCATCCAAGTAAGCATGTACATTACGGCCAATCTGCTTGTGAAGACAATTTTGTACACACCGTTGATAAGTTGCCTGGGCACTTTTGAGCCCAAAGGGCATAGACACATAGCAGAAGGCTCCAAAGGGAGTTATGAATGCCGTCTTCTCCTGGTCCTTAACTGCCATTTTGATCTGATGATAGCCAGAATATGCATCCAAAAAACTTAAACGCTCACAACCCGCCGTAGCATCAATGATTTGATCAATACGAGGGAGGGCAAAAGGATCTGCTGGACAAGCATTATTAAGATCTGTGTAATCCACACACATGCGCCAGGTGCCGTTTTTATTAAGGACTAGCACCGGATTGTCAAGCCACTCAGGGTGAAAAACTTCAACAATAAAACCAGCTGCTAAGAGCCTGGCTACCTCTTCTCCAATCGCCTTGCGTCTTTCTTTGTTAAACCGGCAGAGGAACTGTTTCACCAGTTTGTATTTAGGATCCACATTAAGGGTGTGCTCAGTGAGTTGCCTCGGTACACCTGGCATGTCAGAGGGCTTCCATGCAAAAATGTCCCGATTCTCACGAATGAACTCGATGAGCGCGCTTTCCTATTTCAGATCCAAGTTGGCACTGATGCTGAACTGCTTGGACGAATCGCCAGGTACGAAGTCAACAAGCTTAGTTTCTGCTGCCGATTTGAACTTCAGGGCCGGATCATGCTCCGTAGTTGGCTTTTTTAATGGAGTCATGTCCGCCGGATCAACACTGTCCTTATGATACTTCAGCTCCTCGGTGGCACAAACTGACTCTGCGTAAGCCGCATCTCCTTCCTCGCACTCCAAAGCGATTTTACGGCTTCCGTGAACCATTATTGTCCCCTTGTAACCCAGCATCTTGAGCTGCAAATACACATAACAGGGTCGTGCCATAAACTTGGCGTAGGCCGGTCGCCCAAATAGGGCGTGATATGGACTTTGGATTTTCACCACTTCAAACGTCAATGTCTCCGACCTGGAATCATGATCATCTCCAAAGGCCACTTCCAGAGCTATCTTACCAATAGGATATGCTGACTTGCAGGTACTACACCGTGGAACACCGTATTAGATGGTTTGAGATTTTTATCTGTTAGTCCCATACGACGGAAGGTCTCATAGTATAAGATATTAATGCTGCTCCCTCCATCCATGAGCACTTTGGTGAACTTGTAACCTCCCACCTGAGGTGCCACCACCAGAGCCAACTGACCCGGATTATCAACCTAGGGAGGGTGATCCTCTCTGCTTCATATGATTGGCTGTTCAGACCAGCGTAGATAACGGGGCACGGCCGGTTCAACAGAGTTGACTGCCCGCCTCTGAACCTTCCGGTCTCGCTTGTCCAAGCTAGTGGTGAAGACATGGTACTGCCCACTATTCAACTGCTTTGGGTTGCTCTGGTAACCTGACTGTTGCTACTGCTGGTTATAACCACCCTGGTTGTTCTAATTATTTTGATTATTATGTCCGCCCGGATTACCATTAAATCCTCGACCGGAATTTCCTCCACCGTAACCCGGCCCGGATCCCGAGCCACCGCCGGAGCCGTGATCATACCGGAAAGCATTGGAATTCTTGAACTCCTGCATAATAAAGCAATCCTTCCAAAGGTGGTTTGCTGGCACCTCCTTCGTCCCATGTCTTGGACAGGGCTGGCTTAGTAGATAATTTAGGCGATCCGTGTTAGGGTTGGGTGCCCCACTACGATTTTTCGATTTACCCTTGCGTCGCTGGCCATTGTCTTGCACGTTGGTATTAGCCACAAAGTCCATGTTACTATCCGCTGTACGCTTGCCTCCACCACCATTGCCTGCCCAGTGATGCTGCTGACCTTTGGAGTTGTTGTTCCTCTTTCCCTTCCCTGCCTTGTCATCATCAGATTCGGGATCCTTGGTACTATCAGAATCAGCATACTTTAACAAAGCAGCCATGAGGGGCCCCATGTTAGTGCAATGGCGCTTCATCCGTCCCAACTTCAGCTTTAGGGGCCCAAACCGGTAGTTGCCTTCTAGGGTTAATACTGCGGTGTCAGCGTTGATGCGGTCTGATGAATGCAACACTTGTGAGACCCGGCGCACCCAATGAATCGTCGATTCTCCTTCCTCCTAGACACAGGCAGCTAAGTCTACTATCGACATGGGCTGCTTACATGTATCCTTGAAATTATTGATAAACCGGGCTCGTAATTGGGCCCATGAACTGATAGAATTGGCCGGTAAGCTTTTTAACCTAGTGCGGGCCATTCCTTCAAGCATCATGGTGAAGTATTTCGCACATGCCACATCATCCACATCCAGCATCTCCATGGCCATCTCATAGCTCTCCACCCATGTCTCTGGGGGTTGATCCGCCGTGTAATTTGGTACCTTGCGCGGGCCCTTGAAATCCTTGGGTAGGCGCACATTGCGTAAAGCGGGGACAAGGCAAGGCACCCCCAAAGAGCTAGAAGTAACACCGGGTTCGACCGAAATAGTTGGACGAACCGGCGTAAGCTGCCGAGCCTGATATTGTGCGGCTAACTCGGCCTCCCTGCGTGCTCGGGCCCGGTCCACCACTTCCTGAGCGTTATCAGCACCACCCGCCGGGTTGTTGTCGCGGGGTGCTCCACGTCGTTCATTACTTGACACTGCCGGTTCCTCCATACGCCTGCTATAGCTCCAGCTTGGGCGAGGGGTCGAGTGGATCTGGTCGCGGCTGTATGAGTATGCTTCCTGTTGGTCCAAAGCTGTCCTAAGAAGCTCCTTGACCCGTCGCGTCTCTATCGCCTGCGGTGAGTCACCTTCAATTGGAATGGCCTCCAGCCGTGCAGCAGCGGCGACGAGATTGTCCATTGGGTTGGAGTAGTGACACGGAGGTGTTGAAACAGCCTGAGGTATAACGGTGTTTTGACGAGGCGGATCCATCCGACAAGGCTGAACCGGCGCACCGGTCCCAGGAGCTTCCGCCTGGTTTCCCTCCAGCGGATTACTGGTTCCTGCTCCCAGGGTGTTGAAAAGGTCTCTGGCCTCGAAAACGGGAGGCAAACGGGATCGGTACTTCCTCCTCATCACTTCATGCGACGCGTTCTGGTCCAACATGAGCCTGTAGGCTTGTGCGTCTAGAGCGGCCCGCTTTGTGGCCATCCTGGTATCCTCAGCTGCCAGGTCCGCCTTGGCCTGGGTGATCTGTTCCCTTACCTTTGCAATCTCCGCGTTGTGGACGTCCTAATCCGCCGGATTAGCTTCCGCCATAAGCACAGCCAATGCATCAAATAGCTCTGATAGAACTTGAGCCGGCGGGCGCACAGGGCCTCCTGCCCCGGCAGCCGTCGCCGCTGCTGAACCGGAGGTTGTTGCCGCAGCGGTCGAAGAATGAAGCGCTGCTTGTGTGCCGGCCGTGAATATTCCAACTCGGTTGGGCAGATCAGAGGGGTCCGGAATACTGTCGCCGTCGGAACAACCCCCAATCCGGCCATCTTGTAGCTGATATAGAGATTCGGTTTCTCCGGTTGATGACTCATCGCCGGAGTAAATGACGGTCTCGCCGCCAGATCCCGATCCATCCTCATGACCTCCTCCATGGATGACTCCCACGAAGGCACGCTTCATGGCCGGTTTAACCCGGGCAGATCGCGCACGCTGAGCCGTTTCGACGAGGTCGGTGCAGATATCCGGCTCAGGGCCCGGTTCTCCGATCTTGCCGATGAAAACGTGTATGCCACCAAAGGGGACCCGGTACCCGTACTCAACTGAGCCGGCCTCGGGGCCCCAGCCTGCATCGTCGATGTAAAGCTTGCCGCGACGACTCTTAGTCATCCGGCCTACGGCGTAGCCCTCGAGTCCTTCAAAGCGGCCCTCCAAGAACTTGAAACCATCGTGCGATAGCCCCACCGTGGGCGCCAACTGTCGTGGTTTTTTCACAGCAGATGTCCTAGAGAAATGACTTAGTCATGGAGCCATCGCGACGGGTTAGCTTGAAGGGGTTAAAGCGGACACAGGGACGCAAGAGAGTTTATACTAGTTCGGCCCCTTCGATGAAGGTAAAAGCCAACGTCTAGTTGTGATGGAATTCATGGGGTTTCGATGACCAGGGAGCAAACAAGCTTCGCCTATGTCTCGAGTTGTTGTCTGTTGTCCTTGAACCGCCGCCGGGTCGTCCCCTTATATACACGGGTGACGCCCGTCGGTTCACAGTGTCCCAATACCGGCTCATAGATGTGTCCGGTTTGGTCTCTACTTATTCCTAACTTACAATACAAGTTAAATACCAACGCCGGTTTACGGCTACAGGCCTTGAACTGACTATGGGCCTTGAGCCCTCATCTGCCTTCTTGGGCTTTAACATACTTAACTACTGACGAAGTTAACCCGGCCCAGATAAGCCGGTTTATGCCCAGTAGTGATATCCCCAACACTAAGACCTTGAAGGTAAGCATCACAGAAGACCTCAAACGGTTTGGATTCATCAGGAGGAGTCAGAATTGGAGCAGTGACTAACTTCTCTTTCAGGGTGTTGAAAGCGATGTCACATTCAGGCGACCAGACATACTTCACATGCTTCTGGAGAAGGTTGGAAAGAGGCTTCGCGATTTTAGAGAAGTTCTCAATGAACCTTCGACAATAGCTTGCGAGCCCAAGGATGCTGCGGAGTTGCTTCACATTCTGAGGTGGTTCCCAATTCACAATTACAGACACCTTCTCAGGATTAACAGCTATGCCGTTGGCAGAGATGATATGCCCAAGGTAGAGAACCTCATCGAGCCAAAACTCGCACTTTGAAAACTTCGCATAGAACTAATGTTCTCTGAGTTTATCCAGCACCAATCTCAAGTGCTTGGCATGACCCTCCTTGTTCTTGGAAAAGACCGAAATGTCATCGAGGTAGACCAAGACGAAGTCATTTGTGTAGGCGTTGAAGATGAAGTTCATCATGCGAGAGAAAGTTGGAGGAGCGTTGACAAGGACGAAAGACATGACAGTGTATTCATATGAACCATAGCTTGTTCTGAATGCTGTCTTGGGGATATCTTCTTCACGAATGCGAATCTGATGATAGCCCATACCGAGATCAAGCTTGGAGAATACTTGAGCCCCTTTGAGTTGTTCGAAAAGCTCAGTGATGTTGGGAAGTGGGTACTTGTTCTTTATGGTCTTCTTGTTCAATGGCTGGTAGTCGACACAGAGTCGGTCCATTCCATCCTTCTTCTTGATGAAAAGAACACCACAACCCCATGGAGAAGAACTTGGTCGGATGAGACCCATATGCTCTTGAATATCGAGTTGCTTCTTCAGCTCCTTCAACTCTACATGTCCAAGCTTGTAAGGACGTTTGCAAACAGGTTCCGTGCCAGGCTCAAGATCGATGAAGAATTCAACTGGCCGGTGCGGAGGCATTCCTGGAAGCTCTTCTAGAAAGACTTCTTGATATTCACAAACGACTGGAATCTGAGAGATGGAATCCAGCTCGCCCTTCTCGTTGAGAGAAAAGAGTCGAATGGTATCAGCACGAGCGATAAAGACAATTACATCCTCAGACGAACGTGTCAATTGAATCTGCCTGGCAGCACAATCAAGCTGAGCCTTGTGCTTAGAAAGCCAGTCCATTCCAAGAATAAGATCAATATCCGAGTCACCAAGAACAGTAGGAGAAGACAGAAACTTGTAGTCACCCATCGTGATGGTAACATCCGGAACCATGGAGTTAGCATTCATGCGTTTACCCGGAGAGACAACTGCTATCGGTCTGGGCAAAACTTGGAAAGCCAACTCATGCTTAGATGCAAATGGTCTCGAGATGAAACAATGCGATGCACCAGTGTCAAAAAGAACTTTTGCAGGAATATCATTAACAGGAAGGTTACCCATAATCACATCCGAGTCCTCTGCCTGAGCTGTGTTCATCATGTTGACCTTGGCATACTTGGGATTATGCTTGACCACTGCAGTGCTAGCAGACCTCACAGGAAGAGGAGGAAGACGCCTCTGATTGAAGCATTTGTTGGCATAGTGACCCTTCTGCTGACACTTGTTGCACGTGACCTCCGAGAGCGGACGGTGATACGGAGCACTTGATCTTGGAGCATGAGACGAAGTCTTGTTCTGAAAGCCTGGGTTGGGTGGGTGGGAAGATCCATTGCCACCTTTGCTCTTCTGCTGATAAGGCTGACGGAACGGAGGAGGAGGAGGCAACCAATACTTTTGCTGCTTAGTCACCACTTGAGTTGAGGAAGAAGGAGTTGCATCTCCGACTCGCTTCTTGGAAGCATCGCACTTGAGTTGAGCAGTCTCTTGTTTCAGTGCCATGTCGTAAAACTCATCGTACTTCTGCGGCTCAAAAAGAACGAGAGCTAGTTGAAGATCTTCTCTGAGGCCACCTCTGAACTGATAAATCATGCTCTTCTCATCGGGGACGTCTTGCTTAGCGAAACGAGCGAGCTTCTGGAACATGATGTTATACTGGTAAACAGACAAGCTGCCTTGCTTTAGATTGTGGAACTCCTCACGCTTGCTCTCAACAACACTCTGAGGAATGTGGTGAGCTTTGAAGTCTTGACGGAATTCATCCCAGGTAATCACACGGCCTCCTCTGGAATCTTTGTACTGCTGATACCACTCTGCAGCTTGGTCTTTGAGTTGGAACGACGCAAACTTGACAAAGTCCTCAGGCCTGACGTTGCTGCACTCGTAATGCTTGCAGATATCCACGAGCCAATCATCAACGTCTGTTGCTTCGACACAGTTGCTAAAGGTCTTTGGCTGGTTAGCGAGGAATTGGTTGAGTCAGGGTTAGGGTCAACCGATCCAGTTTTCAGATCTGGATCCAGATCGGCAGTGCAGAAGTCGAGGATGGACAGAATTCGAAGAACTCGCCAGAGACGGGGTCGCGGTGGCCGGAGCTGTAGGACGGGGCGGCGAGGCGCGGCGTCGACCGTGGCGACGCGGGACGGTGGCCACAGGCGACGAGGGCGGCGGCCGAGTGCGGGCGAGGGCGGCGACCAAGGCAGAGGAGCGCGGGGGGGGGCTCCCTGGCGCAGTCGCCGGCGAGGGCAGGCCGCGGCAGCGCGGCGATCGGAGTGGAGGAGGAAGAAGACGGCGGGCGGCGCGCCTCTTCGGGCCAGGGGGACCGGAAGCGGGCCGCGCGGGCCGGCGCGGTCGGCGGTGAAGTGGGGCTCCCACTTGCCACGTGGCGCGACGGGACTGGCGAATGCAGGGTGTCCGGCCGAAATCGAACATGTCCGGCGGCGGCGCGAGTGGATTTTTAGGGTTAGGGTGGAGGAGACCCGGAATTTCGTGGAGGGACCTATATATAGAGGTAGAGGGAGCTAGGAGGCTCCAAATTGAGCACGGTTTGCGGCCACGCGATCGTGATCGAATGGCCTAGATGATGGAGAGGGTTTAGGTGGGTTTTGGGCTACTTTGGAGGGGTGTTGGGCTGCAACACACACGAGGCCTTTTCGGTCCCTCAGTTAACTGTTGGAGTATCAAACGAAGTCCAAATGGTACGAAACTTGGCAGGCGGTCTATCGGTAGTAAACCAAGGCCACAAGACAAGTCTCGGTCGAATCCGAAAACGTTTAACACCCGCACACAAAAAGAGGTAGAAAGGGACACTGGAGGACATAGGAGCGCCGGAATGCAAAACGGACAACGCGGAAAATGCTCGGATGCATGAGACGGACACGTATGCAAATGCAATGCACATGATGACATCATATGAGATGCAAGACAAAGACAAAAGCACACGAAGACAAAAACCCGACAACGAGGAAATATCATAACTTAGTGCCGAAAATGGCAAGAGTTGGAATACAAATATGGCATGTTACATACAGGTGTTACAGAAACCAAACTGTGATAAAGAGTATAAAGGCTCTAAAGTAATTAAACAGTAGTTAAAACAATTAAATAAAGGGAAATGAATGCCTATTGAATTTTATAAAATATTAAATTATTTTGGGTTAAGGATTAATGTGGCGGTAGTGTATTTACAAATACTAAGTTAGGTGCTAGTGGTAAATTTTACAAAACTAAAAATAAAAGGAAACTAGAAATGAAACACAAAAGAATAACTAAAAAAAAGCAGAGACAAGAAGCCTCCCCCCACTGGGCTTCGACCTAACTAGCCTCTGGGCCAGCAGGTCGGCCCACCCCACTCCCCATTTCCTCCCCTGTCGGCCGAAACCCTAGGGCAACCACTCCCACTCCCCCCATGATGCCACTACCTCTCCCCCTCCCGATCCAAACTGGATCGAGGCGACACCCCCGCACTCAGCTCGCTCCCTCTGCCCCTCCCCTGATCCAGATTGAGGGGCAGGGAACCTCGGTGACCATGCCGCCCCGCGCCCGGACGCCGGCGCCCACCCCGGTGCTCGCCCCCCGACCCTAGTGACTGCGCCGCCCCACCCTTGCTGCCTTGACCCCGTCGCATGCCCCGCTCCTCCCTCGTCTGCATCTGGTGGCAGCCACGCCCCGACCCCGCCGACTCCGATGCCGCGCGCCACCCCGTCGCTCCTCGTCGGTACCCCGAAGCCCGCTGCCGTCACCGGATCAACCTCGCCGTGGCCTCCTCGACCTCCTCCTCGAGCACCGCTGCCCGAACCCCTGCAACCCCTTGTGAGCCCCCCCTCCTTCTCCTCAGCCCGCAGCCCGCCGTCCGCCCCCGCACGCGCCTGCCACCGCGCTACTGCAGTCCGGCTGCGGCCTTCGCTCGCAGACCCTGCCACCAACCACTGCCGGCGCCGCCCTGTCCCCTTGCCTCGCTGCGTCGCTGCTCCGGCCACGGCCACGGGCCACACGTCGGCCCCGCTTCCTTCCCCCTGCCACTGCGCCCTCCCCGTGCCAGTGCCCCAGCCTCCTCTTACGCGCTCACCGCGGTCCGGACGCGCCCCGCGTGTTGCTCCTGCGTCAGTGTGTCGTGCTTGCGCGCCACCGCTTGGAAGCGCCCGCCTGGGCCGCCCTTGCCGCGCCCAGCCCCTCACCGCCGGCCCCAGGCCAAGGGCCTCCCCCGGCTCCGGCACCCTGCCGGGTCCGCCGCCCCGCGCACCCCTGGGCGTGCTCCCGCTCAGCCAGCGCCCCGCCAGCCTCGCCCCGCTGCGCTCGCGGGCAACAGCCCCGTCCCCCGCTACCCGTAACCCGCCATGCCCGCTAAGGCCCCCTGGCCCTATGACAAAGGGGCCCCGCCCAGAACGAAAATGAAAAAAAGAAGAAGAAAAGAAGAATTAAAATAAATAATAAATAAAATTAATTAATTAAGGATTTAATTAACTTAATTAACTTTGATTAATTCAACTAATCAATTAACTAAACTAATTAAATTGTTAGTTAATTAGTTAACCAGTCAATGATAGTGGGGCCCACCCCCAATTAATCATGTTTAGGTTAATTAAAACTAGATAATTAAATGGGTCACTGATAGGTGGGACCCACCTGTCAGGTTGACCAGGTCAACTGCTGATGTCATGCAGACGTCATGATGATGTCAGCAAACACTATTCTGGATAATGTTGAATTTAAATAATTAAATAAATCCTAAAATGATTTAAATCTTTTGAAATCAATATAAAATAAACCGTAGTTCCGATGGAAAAACTTTGTACATGAAAGTTGCTCAGAACGACGAGATGAATTCGGATACGCAGCCCGTTCGTCCGCCACACATCCCTAGCATTGCGAACACGCAACTTTTCCCCTCCGGTTCATTTGTCCGAAAACACGAAACACCGGGGATATTTTCCTGGATGTTTTTCCCCCCATCACCGGTACCACCTCTTACTGCGTTAGGGCACCCCTAGCACCGCTACTTGTCATGTCATGCATCGTCATGCATTTGTTTGCATTATATTTATTGTTTCTTCCCCCTCTTCTCTCGCTGGACACAGAGACCGACGCCGCTGCTACCCAGCACGACTACGGTGTTGACGACCCCTCTCTCTTGCCAGCGCAACCAGGCAAGCCCCCCTTTGATCACCAGATATCGCCTACTCTTCTCTCTACTGCTTGCATTAGAGTAGTGTAGCATGTTACTGCTTTCCGTTAATCCTATTCTGATACATAGCCTGTCATTGTTGCTCCAACTGTTGATACCTTACCTGAAATCCTAAATGCTTAGTATAGGATGCTAGTTTATCATTAGTGGCCCAACATTCTTGTCTGTCTGCCATGCTATATTATCGGGCCGTGATCACGTTGGGTGTTGATCACGGGTATATAGTATACATATTACACATGATATATGTTGTGACTAAAGTCGGGTCGGCTCATTGAGTACCCACGGTTGATTCACGAATTGGGGGCTGGAAGGACATACTTTCCCGATGGCCCTCTGTGTGGATCTTTGTGGCGAAGCGACAAGGCAGGTTGAGACCACCCAGGTGAGAGGTGGGCCTGGCCATGGTCGGCATTCGAGGTGACTTCAAGATAACACGCTTAACGAGATCTTGGTATTTGATCTGAGTCTGGCTACTCGCCTATACACACTAACCATCTACGCGGGAACAGTTATGGGCACTCGACGTCATGGTATCCGCCGAAGCCTTCGTGACGTCATCGAATGAGCGGCGCGCGCCAGGTTGGACCGCGTAACGCAACTTCCTTTGTAATGGAGATTTCTAGGTCTGCTCACCGGCCGCGTTCGCAACGTGCAGGTGTGCAATGGCGATGGGCCCAGACCCCTGCGCCATAGGATTTAGACCGGCGTGCCGACCTCTCTGTTGTGCCTAGGTAGGGCTGCGACGTGTTGATCTTCCGAGGCCGGGCATGACCCAGAAAAGTGTGTCCGGACAAAGGGGATCGAGCGTGTTTGGGAAATGTGGTGCACCCCTACAGGGAAGTTAATCTATTCGAATAGCCGTGATCTTCAGTAACATGATGACTTGGAGTTGTACCTTGACCTTATGACAACTAGAACCGGATACTTACTAAAAGACACCCTTCCAAGTGACAGATACAACCAGTGATCGCTCTCTAACAGGGCGACGAGGGGAGGATCATCGATTAGGATTATGCTATGCGATGTTACATGGTGAACTTACCATCTAGTCTCTTCTTTTGCTGCAAGATGGAGGTTGCCAGAAGCGTAGTCTTCGATAGGACTAGCTATCCCCCTTTTATTCCGGCATTCTGAAGTTCAGTCCACATATGATATCCCTTTTCCATTTGAAACCAATGCATACATATGCAGTGTAGCTCCTTGCTTGCGAGTACTTTGGATGAGTACTCACGGTTGCTTTGCTCCCCCCTTTTTCCCTCTTCCTATGCCCGATTGCTACGACCAGACGTTGGAGCCCAGGAGCCAGACGCCACCGTCGACAACAACTCCTACTACACTGGAGGTGCCTACTACTACGTGCAGGCTGCTGACGACGACCAGGAGTAGTTTAGGAGGATCCCAGGCAGGAGGCCTACGCCTCTTTCGATCTGTATCCCAGTTTATGCTAGCCTTATTAAGGCAAACTTGTTTACTTATGTCTGTACTCAGATATTGTTGCTTCCGCTGACTCGTCTATGATCGAGCTCTTATATTCGAGCCCTCGAGGCCCCTGGCTTGTAATATGATGCTTGTATGACTTATTTTATTTGTAGAGTTGTGTTGTAATATCTTCCCGTGAGTCCCTGATCTTGATTGTACACGTTTGTGTGTATGATTAGTGTACGATTGAATCGGGGGCGTCACACCTAGGATTGCACCGTGTTGAGACGTATGAGACCTCTGACAAGTACTTTGCCTACAACATGGAGGAGAATAGCTCAGCCAGTGAGCATGTGCTCAGAATGTCTGTGTACTACAATCGCTTAAATCAAGTGGGAGTTAATCTTCCAAATAGGATTGCATATTTAGTCATTCAGTACAATGCATGTTGCTAAACAACAATTGAAAAACGAAAAGGCATGTTAACTACAATATCCTTAACAGCAACCAAGTATCGTAATTCATAGTGGTATTGTTGAAACTGTTATTGATGAAATTGAACTGCATGGAAAATAGTTGCTCATATAAAGCATCACATTGTGAAGAACTGAAATAAACAAGTCATCAGGACATCTCTATGCGATACTTAAAAAGTTAAAGGACTAAAACCCTTGGTGGATATATATATATACTCCAGCAATTTTTGGCCTTTTTCTAGTCGATCCCCTAAACTTAAGGTTGTAAACTTCAATTTGATCAAGTTCAAAGTAGGTTCAACCGAAAGTAGCATGCATTCAAACATAAACATAGATAGTTTTGCATAACCGAACATAATACATAAATTTAAACTAAGTTAAACTACTTTCAGTGGAAGTAGAGGTCGAGCCAATACTTCCTCGTCATGTACGTGATTGTACATTTTGGAAAGAAAAGTTGGCATCAGTTCGTAACCACAAGGTCTTGTAACAGGATAACAAGCACCTACCGTGTTTCCTTCATTTACTTCTGCAATGAAGCATTGACCATGAATGTTTAGGATTACATGTCAAGTTACTACTGCAATCCTTGTTACCGTTGGACCCACGTCTCTATTTATATACACTTTCTATGTATATATGTGAGTCCATTTAACCGTCTCTTAACCACAGGGCTATAACTGGACTAACATCGAATATGCATGACAAACACACTATTTGAAAGAGACGCGGCACCTTGACGATGCTGTACTAACATTCTTAACTAATATTAGCATGTTTACTTAAAATGAAATAGGATAGGAGACATAATCACATGGATCACATGCTTTGAGGGGCTAGAAGTATGAGTAACTAATGGAATCTGGGAAATTCAGAAGTACAGACAATAGACCAGACAAAGAATTGCCATTTATGTCTTGCTAGGACACAAATACATACACACTTTTATTGCCCTCACATTGTTAACAAGGCCTTTATATTCTTATTTCAATTGAAGTCCTTTAACGGGATACGGATGGATTTTCCCTTCTTTTATTTGCTTTACTACAGAAATATTGGTCTGATGATTACTTGTGGATCTAATGTTCGCCTTGTTGATGGAAGATTTACATCTTGTGAGCTCCATGGGTTGCTACAAGACCAACACTATCAAGATCAGCCTAGTAATACCATAGGCTTCGCGTGATCTAACGGGCCACCAGAACCAACCCCAAGGTAACCCAAATCCAGAGCCGTATTCCAAGCGCACAAACCTAGGATTGGTCCAATCAACAGCCAACCCGCACAAAAATCGCCTACCCCGGCAAAAGCACAATTTCTCTAGCCTTCGATTCAAAACCCGCAAAGGCAAGGGCACCACTACCGCACCGCAAACACACAAAATTTTCCCCCATGCTCAGGAAACAGGAGAGAATCAGAGGAGGGGAGGAGATGGACTACGCAGTAGTCGTGGGATCGGACGATGAGGAAGAGGTCGAGAAAGTGCCGGAACTCCTGCTCGTCCATGGCGGCGAGCACGCTGCCGCCGTTCGCCGGCGTTGGGCCCCGCCTTCGCCTAGCCACTCCGATGCTGGTGCGTTTCGGTCGATCTCGAACTCAGAGGAGACGACGAGTCCACCCGAGACGACTCTGCCGTGCTTGTGCTCTTAATCAAGGGCCCAAGACAGTTTCGGCCATTTTTAGCCGCATACATGCAGATTAGGGCCTCTCTCGGGCGAAAGCAAATAACAGAAAAAATATTCTGAACGTGACAGGGTACAAGAGAAATTGCAACTTTTTATTAGCACAGACAATCGAAGTCGCTCACGTACATGAGCATAACTCATTCCTATAAAAGCATGCACACACTCCCTACCCTTATGAGCACCTGTGACAAACTGAGCCGACACATCATTTTAAGATTGACGAAGTCATCAGAAACTCCCACTGAACACACGTACAATGTGTCACAGGCTCACAGCGGTGAGGCAGCGGTCACAGGTCACTAGGATGTGGGGCACGACATACATGCTCCGCAACAATTTGTGGGCAACAAACTCGCAGGAACGTGGAACCCGTCCCGTGACACGTCCCTGCATGGCGCGTGGCATGATGTGGCCGCCGCAATGCACCATCAGGTCGGTGTTGTACGAGCCCCATCGCCGCAACATGACACCAGCGGTTGCTTGTCGAACCCATGTCTATGCGGGTTCGCAATGAAGTCTATGGCCACGGCGTAGTAGTCAGCATAGACGATAACCATGCCAGGGTGTCGCCGGCCGAACGCAAGAGCTCCGCCCTAAGTGCACGGTCGTGCAGCCCAGCAAAGTCGTTGAGTCACCGAGGCAACTAAGCGCATCATATTGGGCTATTCCTATGTGGAATTCAGACGCCCATTTGCGAACAGGTGCCTAAAGCGCCCACCCCGTCCGCCGTGAGCTCGGCCGGTCCGATTTACTTTTTTCTTTGTTTTCTAAACTGAAAAAAACACGCACAAACTATGATTTGAACTCCATGACGTTGTGTTTGGTGTAAGACCTGATAACAACCTGGCCACCTCACCTCGATGTGATTACATATAAGTTTTGCTTATTTTCTTCTTTCCTCTGTTTTTTCCTTTCATTTCTTTTTTCTTTTTTCTCAGTCCCTTTATTTCTTTTTCTAATTCGTGGACTTTTTCTTCAAACAGATGAACTTTTTCTTTTTTAAAATGCATGAACATTTTTCAAAATGGTTGAACTTCTTTCAATTTAGATGAATTTTTCCAAATTCTATGAACTTTTTTTCTAATTCCATGAACTTTTTTCAAATTCATCGAACTTCTTCAAATTTCATGATTTTTAAAAATTTGATGAATGTTTTCAAATTTGTGAACTATTTTTCAGAATCGATGAACTTTTTCAAAATTGGCAAAAATAATTATGAACCATTTTTCAAAAAAAAATCACAATTCATGTATTTTTTGTGAATTTCTGTTTTCAAATAATTAACATTGTGCATATAATTTAGTGTTTTACTAGAAGAAGGGTTTTTTCCTGATAGTGAACAAGGATGTTAGCTCGTTCTAGTGGTTTTGGGGCCATGTTGTTAACAGTTGGATCCTCAGTTTGAATCCCGTTTCTCCCCTATCCTAATCGGAACCTTTTACTTCCTGACGAAGGGATGCCAGGGTACTATAGCTTCCCTAACTTCCCTCCCAATGTGTCGGGGGTTGGGTGCGACATATGTCAATGGATGGCTTATCATGGTGGGAGCGAGTAGAACGTCGCCGGTGCCCGGAAGCGGGATGAGGCGTAGACACGAATGCCAGCATACTTTACCCAGGTTCGAGGCTCTTCTAGGAGATAACACCCCTAATCCTGCTCTGCGGGGTCTCCGCATGATCACTAAGGCGCAAGTGAGTACAATGGTGCTCCTTGATCTGTATGCTAGAGGTAGGACAAGGCAAGGCTTGCTCTCTCCTTCCTCTATGGGCTGGTCTAGTTCTAACAGGTTGGGAACCCTTTGCATCGGTTGTAACGCCCTCGATGCGGCTATATCTCCCACATGTCGAAGCACGACTTAGAGGCATAACCGCATTGAAAGCAATGTCGCAAGTGCGGTAATCTTCGCAACAACCCATGTAATAAATAAGGGAAAAGATATATAGTTGGCTTACACTCGCCACATCACACAAATAGCATAAATATCATTACATTCATCCAGTTACACTCAAGGTCCGACTACGGAACCAAAATAAAGATAAACCCCAAATGCAACATAGTCCTCGATCGCCCCAACTGGGCACCACTACTGATCGTCTGGAAAGGAAAGTAGTATCGTCCGGAGTCCTCATCGAACTCCCACTTGAGCTCAGTCGAATCACCTGGAGCGGTATCATCGGTCCCTGCATCTGGTTTGGAAGTAATCTATAAGTCACGGGGACTCGGCAATCTCACACCCTCGCGATCAAGACTATTTAAGCTTATAGGAAGGGTAAAAGGTATGATGTGGAGCTGTAGCAAGCGACTAGCATATATGGTG
This sequence comes from Triticum urartu, assembly GCF_003073215.2. Taxonomy (NCBI): domain Eukaryota; kingdom Viridiplantae; phylum Streptophyta; class Magnoliopsida; order Poales; family Poaceae; genus Triticum; species Triticum urartu. The sequence goes on along the minus strand of NC_053025.1, from coordinate 179,087,193 downwards.
GCTAACATATGCAAATGAGAGCAAGAAGAGAAGGCAAAGGCACGGTCGATGAACTATGATCAAGAAGTGATCCTGGAACAACCTACGTTCAAGCATAACTCAAGACCGTGTTCTCTTCCCGGACTCCGCCGAAAAAAGACCATCACGGTCACACACTCAGTTGATTCATTTTAATTAAGGTAATCTTTAGGTTTTCTATAACTGGACATTAACAAATTTCCATCTGCCCATAACAGCGGGCACATCTTTCGAAAGATCAAATCCCTGCAGGGGTGTCCCAACTTAGCCCATCACAAGCTCTCACGGTCAACGAAGGATATTCCTTCTCCCAAGACAACCCGATCAGACTCGGCATCCCCCGTTACAAGACATCTTGACAATGGTAAAACTAAACCAGCAAAGCCGCCCGAATGTGCCGACAAATCCCGATAGGCGCTGCACATATCTCGTTCTTAGGGCACACTCAGATGAGACATCCTACGAGTGAAACCAACCCTCAAGTTGCCTCGAGGTGGCCCCGCAGTCTACTCGGTCGGACCAACAGCCAGAGGAGCACTGGCCCAGGGGGGTTTAAATAAAGATGACCCTCGGGCTCCGGAAACACAAGGGAAAAAGAGGCTCGCTGGAAAATGGTAAAACCAAGTTTGGGCATTACTAGAGGAGTTTTATTCAAGGCGAACTGTCAAGGGGTTCCCATTATAACCCAACCGTGTATGGAACGCAAAATCAAGGAACATAACACCGGTATGACGGGAACTAGGGCGGCAAGAATGGAACAAAACACCAGGCATAAGGCCGAGCCTGCCACCCTTTACCAAGTATATAGGTGCATTAAAATAGACAAGATATAATAATGATATCCCAACAATAAACATGTTCCAACAAGGAACAAACTCCAAGCTTCACCTGCAAATAGCAACGCTATATGACGGGCTGAGCAAAGCGGTAACATAGCCAAACAACGGTTTGCTAAGACAAGGTGGGTTAGAGGTTTGACATGACAATATGGGAGGCATGATAAGCAAGTGGTAGGTATCGTAGCATAGGCATAGCAAAAGAGCGAGCATCTAGCCAGCAAAGATAGAAGTGATTTCGAGGGTATGGTCATCTTGCCTGCAAAGTTCTTCGAGTTGACGTTAGCTTGATCCTCGTAAGCGTACTCAACGGGCTCCTTGATCATGTACTTGTCTCCTGGCTCTACCCAAGCAATAACAACAAGCAAAGGGAGACACAATCAACCACGTGCAATGCACAAGCAACATGATGCAAAACAATGCTTGACATGTAGGATGCGGTATGCGATGCATATGCATGATTTGGAAAGGAATGATTGAACCTGGCCTCAACTTGGAAAACCGAGAGTGCCACTGGAAAGGGGAGTTGATTTCGGTCGAAACCTATATAAAGATCACCGGAATCGGATGCACGGTTTGGAAATGACAAGCAAAACAAATATGGCACCGATCTGCGATTAACAGCACGAGACCATCTAAATGCATCAAGAACAACAAGCTACTGCACTCTAACATGGCAACAAAATACATGGCAGGGATCCACTCAAGATGCTTGACAAAATATGAACACTGAGCTACGGCTAAACCACTCAATAGAAGGTTCAAACAAGCATGGCAAAAGTGCAAAAGATATCAGGTTACAGACTTAGTGAAATAAACATCTCAGGAATTTATCATCAGGAAGAAATGTTTAGAGCATGATAACAACATGCTACAGGAACATATCATGGCAAAGCAAGGCATGGCATGAAGCTACTCAAAGCATACAACAAAAGTCCCTTACTGACCATCAGCCAAAAGGGATCATAAAATACAATGGCAACCATGTGAACATAGAAATTATCGTTAACAGATTCAGACTTAGCAGAAAACTGGAACATGGCAAAACAGATATTAAGTAAGCATGTTTGCGAGCTTGATGCACTCACCACGAGGCATTTCATGACAAAGTAAGCATACACCCAGCAAGTAGACATGGCATAGAAGCTAGACATGGCAAGAGCAACAACATAGCATGCAAGGATCAACTACAACAAGCTCGGCAAAAATGCTTAACATGTAAACATTCTGCCATGAACATTTTAAAGCAAAAGTAGAGCTCGATTGAGTCAAGCTAGGGTGCTCCATAAATGCAAACAAAGACATGGATGGATATAGCACCACAATATCTACAAAACATCCTTATTGATCCTGCTCAAAAGAGGCATGGATCACTCGGTAGCAACATGAACACATGGCATTAAAATTACAGCAGGACAAAGACTTAGGATATTTCTAAGTCTCTGAAATCAGCAACATTGAGAGGGTTACTTTGCATGCTTGTGCTATTCACCACAGAGATCACAAAAATACATGGCATAAACCCCTGTAAAGATGGCATGGCATACTTCAAATCAGATGTAGAGCTCAAATCCATAGGAGGCACACATCAATCATGGCAAAAATGACAAATGTCCAATTACTGATATGAATCTGAAACTAACAAAAACGAGCACTCTTCCAACAGCATTTAGGGCATCAAGATGAGCTCAAATGAACAAGATGCAATGAATTACTCGTCGAGACGAACATTTCGATATGCTACATGCACGAATCGGAGCAACGGTGATGCAGTTATGACATGATGAATATCGCATAAAAATTAGGGTTCGGGGTAAAAAGTCAACCGATCCAAAACTCCAGATCCAGATCCGGTTTGCATGCGGATCGAGGACGCCGGAACAGTAGCCGCCGGAGGTCGCCGGAGTGGAGGTCGAGGCAGACGGATCTCTCCGAGGCGGCGAGGCGCAGGCCGGACGGCAAGGTAGGAGCGGCGGAGGGCGGTGCCTCGGGTCGACGCTTGCCGGTGAGGAATGAGGCGGCGGCAGGCGATGGACGGCGTGGCCGGAGCGGGGCGGCCGTCGGAGCTCTCTATCAGCGACGAGACAAGGTCGCCGGCCGGCGAGCGTAGCTGCGGCTCAGGGCGACGCGCAGGCGGAGGTAGGCGGCGGGGCGCGGATGGGCTTGGGGGCCGGTTGCGGGCTTCCCTGGCCGCGGCGGTGGCGGGCGCTGGTGCTGCCACGTGGCGGGCGCTGAGAGGCGGGTCGATGTGTCTGGCGGCGGCGGACGTTGTCCGGCCGCGCGGAGGAGGCGGGGAGCTAGGTTAGGGTTGGAAATGACCCAAAATTTCGGGGGGGGGGCTTTATATAGAGGTAGAGGGAGCTAGGAATCTCCAAATTGAGCACAGTTTTCGGCCACACGATCGTTATCGAACGATCTAGATGATAGAGAGGGTTTAGGTGGGTTTTGGGCCACTTTGGAGAGGTGTTGGGCTGCAACACACACGAGGCCTTTTCGGTCCCTCGGTTAACCGTTGGAGTATCAAACGAAGTCCAATATCAGGACCCCGATTCCAAGTCACATCGATCTAGCCGGTAACACCTCATATCACTTTGCGGCCTCACGCACGGTATTCCCACGGGTGTCGCCTTACCATGGCCCGGGACCGTTTGCGCCTTTTGGCTCACGTATATGATAGTGTCGCTAGCATCCATATGACAGAGAACCCGGGCCGACATGGCTAGTCGTGAACACAAAGAGGCACTAACCTATGGGGAGAGGCATACATGAATCACATTGAGCATGTCGGTCAGCAGCGTGTGAATCCAGGCTGTAGCACTGGGCTAATAGGACTCCGAGAACCCAGGCTGTAGCAGGCTAGGCAGGACTCCGGATGTCAACGCGTGACATTTCCCCGAAGGGACAGACACAGGAACAAAGTGAAACACATGCCGGCCAGTCAAGTGTCCTGAGCAGTAGTGCTAGGCTAACAGGACTCCGGTGAACCGGGCTGTAGCGGACTACTATGGCTCATGGAAGAACTAGACTACATTTCCCCATAAGAGAGGCTGCCAAGGATAAACAACTAGATTTTCGGATCCCACACATACCAATCATTTCAATCATACACACAATATGCTCGATATGTGTAAATACAACATGGCATCACAACATAACTCTACAACTAAAGTATTTATTCATTAGGCTCCGAGGAGCGAGATATTACAAACATGGGTCTCATGACCCAACAATCATAGCATACAAATCAAAGCACATGCGAAAGCTTAACATGTCTGAGTACAGACATCTACAAATGAAAAAGGCTAAGAAGCCTGACTATCTACCAGATCCTGCCGAGGGCACAAGATCGTAGCTGAGGTATCAAGCTAAACGTCGAAGTCCACACGGAACTACTAGTGAGACTGACGTCTCTCTACAAAACATAAAATAGGCAAACGTGAGTACAAATGTACCCAACAAGACTTACATCAGAACTATCTACATATGCATCGGTATCAATAAAGGGGGTGGTGGAGTTTAACTGCAGCAAGCCAGCTTTGACTCAGTGGCTAACCTGAACTACGACTGCAAGCAACTCTTTTGAGGTGGCGCACACGAGTCCACATATTCACCATTCAATACACCCCTATGGATCCGCTCTCGTCCCCCTACGAGAAGGCCATCCATAGCACTCACACTTATCTTGCGAGTTTTAGAGTATCCACTTTCACTTGTCTATGAACTGTTATAGGCAACCCAGAAGTCCTTTACCGCGGACACGGCTATTCGAATAGATCATTTATAACCCTGCAGTGGTGTACTTCTTCACACACGCTCTCGCCACTTACCACCATGTACACGTCGTGTATCTTGGCAACCTTCAAGCGGAAGCCTGGCGAGGGAGTCGGCCACGACCTGACTAACCACACAAGTCTCTAGTCCAGGTTTATCGCCTATTCGGGTTCCATCCGCGAGGAGATCCGGCCGGAGTTTCGCTCACAGCCCCAAATGATGTGTGCAGGGTTCCCGAGACACCAAACGGGCACCCGGTACACCGTGCCACGGTGTATCTACCGCATCATAGCCCACCCCTAGGGTCAGCGCTACGCACGGCCGCCAACACATATCCTACAAACACCAAAAACTAGTTGCAACTCCTGGACAAAGGGCAAGGGCAGTTAATAAGTCGAGAGGGTCCATTGCTTTCGGGCCCAATGCGTGGTAGTAGCTGTTCATGAATCACAAACACAGAACTCAGTTCCTGAGAATGGTTTCAATGAGACAACCCACCATGTACTCCTACATGGCCTATCACCGCTACCTTTACCAAATCGTGTTCACACACTTAGCTCTCAATAGTAGGGCATGTTCACACACCTCTGATTTATCCCCGATGAATCAGACCTGACTCAACTCTAAGCAGTAGCAGGCATCACAAACAAGCATGAATGAGTAGGCACATCAGGGCTCAAACAACTCCTACTCATGCTAGTGGGTTTCATCTATTTACTGTGGCAATGACAGGTCATGCAGAGGAAAGGGGTTTAACTACCGCAACATGTAACAGTTGAATCGTTGTTGTCCTAATGTAGTAAAAGAGGGCAGGAGCGAGAGAGTGGGATTGTATCGGAATGATCAAGGGGGTTTGCTTGCCTGGCACTTCTGAAGATAGTATAGTTCTTCATCGATGTCATCGATCTCATCATCGGAAACATCGTCTACCGAGGGGGGACAACCACCGGCAAACACAGAAAGAACACAATCAATGCAATGCACAATATGATGCATGACCATGACATATCAACATGCTGTGATTTGAGCTAATGCAGCTAAGAACAGAAGGGTTTGAGTTGATTTGAACCAAAGGTTCAAATTCAAATTCAAACTAAGAACTTATAAAGTGCATTATCATGTTTTGATCTAAACAGTAAGGTTAAGTTGTTTAAACATGCATGAAACCAGTACAGATGGATAGATTAGATTTTTCTGATCATTTTTCATATATAATTTGTTTGATTTGGAGTTACGGTTGAATTACTATGAATTTTAGAAGTTTTGGCTATTTTCTGGAATTCCTGAATTATTTTAATCCGGAAAATCATTTCTGCGACAGCATGACAGCGACATGACGTCACTAGGTCAACCATGGCTGACCACGGTCAAACCTGACTATGGGCCCCGCATGTCAGTGTAACAGCGTGAGTAGCAGAGGCTGACGAGTGGGGCCAGGTCAATGCTGAGGTGGCAAGGTCAAACTGACAGGTGGGGTCACGGGCATTAGCTTAAATTAAAAAGGGAATAACCCTGTGGTTAATTAAATGGTGGGGCCCGTCTGTCAGTGCGTTGGGGTAGTGCTTAGTGGCTATCTAATCCGGGATTAGCCTAAACCACGTCAGCGTCACCGGAGCTACACCGGCGGCGACCAGAAATGCGGCGGAGTCACACAGCAGCGGCTCCGGTTTCTTGCTCCGGTGACCAAATGGCCGGCGTAGACCACCTACGTGATGCTGGCGCTTGTGCGCATCCAGCGGTGCCGTCGGTTCGAGCCGGCGTGGACCAAAACGGCGGCGGCGTCGACTAGTGCGGCGGCCGGAGTTCGGGCATCGACCGAACGACGCCACAAAGCATGGTAGGAGCAGCGGTTGGATGTTTTGGGTTCCTGCAAACGCACTGAGTGCGTTGGTATGCTCGGCTGCAAGCGGGTAATCTCGGGAGTGCGGAACTTGCCGGCCATGGCGGACGGCGGCGCGGGAACTTGCGGGGCAGTAGCTAGAAGACGCGAGGGACAACGGGGTAAGGGGGTAACGGGTCAGCGGATCACCACGGGTCGTTTGGTGCTGCTGGAGAGGCCGGGGAAGTACGGGTTCCAGTGAATTAACGATGACGGCCTTCGGTGCCCGTGGAAGAAGAAGACGATGGAGCCGGTGCTGCAGGGTGTCCGGCGAGGCTTGGCTCGTCGAGGATGAAGATGGAGATGATACGGTGCTCGGGGAGGCGGAGATGGAGTGAGGGAGTGGTTGGCCGCGGTGGTTCTTGGCGGTGGCCATGGCGGCTTAGGCCATGAGGGGGAGAGCGAGGGAGCGAGAGGGAGAGAGAGGGCGAGGGGGTCAGCGGGTTCTAGACGGCCACGGGGTGGCGATCCCCAGCATCGTGCTGGCCAGGGAGGGCCAGACAGGCAGCTGCGTGTCGGCCCGCGCGGGCGCCGTGCTCGATCTCGCCTCTGCCAGTAAGCAAAGGTTGAAGACAGGTATGCTCCTGGTGGGTTGGGCCAAAACTGCTGGGCCACCAGGTAAGTGGCCTCAGGTAAGTCTCTGCTTCCTTTTTTATTTGTTTCTGTTTTCTATTTTTCTTTCTTTGTTTTGATTTGATTTACAAACCAAACCATTTTAAAACTTCCTGTAAATTTTTATGTGAGCTCAGAGAGTTAGTCCAAGGTCACATGCAAATTTACAAAAATAATTGAACTTTATTTCTTATATAACATAAATAAATTCAACTCAAATATGTTATTGATTTAATTCAAAGGCCCAAAATAAATATCTCCGAGATTCCAAAAATATTGTTTTGAGTTTTACCTCTTGCCAATATTTTCAGACACTGGGAGGAACATTTTCTTAGACTTCTTTGAAAAGATTTTAATGTTGATTATTTTTGAAGTGATTTCTGAGGGTTTCAACTAACCTCAATCCAACTTTCAGAAATTTTAGACATGATGCATGAGTGCAGATGCAACTATTTCACTCAGGTACTCTAGGGCTGTGACAACTCACCCCCACTAAACAAGAATCTCGTTCCGAGATTCAAGACTTGAGGTAAGAAGACAGAGGGGGGACAAACTAACACAATATTCTTGATCCAACTGCCCTTCTTAAAGATGTCGACTCCTTGCGTCATATTGATCTTGGCATCTTTGCTTGCGAGATCTTCACCCAACACGAGGACAAAAGAGCAAGATAACTCTATAGGAATCGATCTTCTTAAAGACCTAGCAGCTCACGGTCAACTCACGGAATGAGACGTTGAACATCTCTTGAGCTGAGACACAAAGTACACATCTAGAAGGATGGAGTGGAACAGATGACGAGGGTTCACTAGGTAGACAACAATTCCACGCTTAAGAAGGTGGTGAACGGTTGTCAACGTAGCGAGGAGTTGAGTTGCCATGATACCATAACGAGACATCTTAGAAGAAGGTGACTCACAGAAATATTCCCTTAAGTGGCAAAAAGAATTACTTTTGATTCAGAGATCATTGAAACTCTTCATACCAGCCTAGGGCAAATCACAACAATCGTTTGGCGGAATACGAAGGGATGGCATACCCGGACTAGGATGGATGATGTGGACTACCTTGTTGAAGACAACGCAAGGGATGATTTTTGCTTATCACCGGAAATGGATGTGACTCATGGGAAGTCCACTTTTGAAGATGATCCTAGACATTAATTACTGAGAAGGCAGACCATAGAAAATGGCACAATGGCTGTGCAAGCTGGGAACAAAATGCAAATGCTGGGAATGTTCCAACCATCATATCTGCCTGAGATTCAGATCTAGTTGGTATCGGGATATTTTAGACAGCATGTCTGGAAAAAAGAAAGGTAGCAACACAAATCGACGAAATGACGCTGCGAAACTCTCGGGGAATGAACTACGGTAGTAAGCTCCAAAACATGAGCCGGTTCTGCTACAAGCATGTGAACACGCTGTCCTAGACAAGCATGGTCACCTGGTAGTCTTACAACGAAACACTACCGAGTTCGGGGGGGGGGGAGAACCATCAACGAGGATATCAAGGTCCTTGTGTAAGTCTAACTCTTAAGAAGAAACTTCTTCTCCTTGAACAAACCAATCAGTGGCTTGGTGTGCTAGGAACACATATGGAGTGGAGGTAATTAATCTACCAAACCATAGAATACTTCGTACGTATTCATGACCGATTTGGGATGATTCCAAGGGAAACAAAACAAACCTTTCTCAAATTCATGGCGGCAACTTACACCTAATGCACGTGAACTTGGAGAAAGTCACTTCTTTCATCCAAGCATAAGCTTCATGAACGGAACACGAAGGCATTGCTTACAAGGTTTTCAACACTAGGTTGATGTTCAACATGAATCATGGGGGAGACAAAATGTTGCTGATGGGCTCAACAACAACTCATCAGAATTTTCCATATCACTGGACTTCCACCATCATGTGCACATGGTGATAGCATTGGTCAGACCAAAAGATGTAATGGTGTATGCTCGAGGGATCAACCACGAGTAAGACAACATTACAAAAATCGTTGGTCCTGATTTGACTTGACGATAGCCCATACTCAAGTCAAAGTCTTGACAAGGCAATAGATCCAACAACTGATCACGAGGACCAATCAACGGAGATATCATCTTTCTTCAACACACACACACGCACAAAAGATATCCCTTAACATGAACTAAGTCAGACAAGCTTTTATCTTCCAACTCTCCAAGTTGTTGTTTAGCTTAACCAACTAGCTCAGGGTATCCGACACAGATTCTTGGAGAAAGGGTGGCTTACAAGAAAACCAACTTGATCACGAACTCACCATATCGGTCAGGGGATAACCTGGTGATACTTCCATGAAGATATCCGGAAAATCACGAACCACTGATATGACTCTAAGCTCGAGAACAATCTTTCTTTTCAGGGCAAGACGATATGATCAACAGAGTAAGGGTTTGACAAAATCCTAACTCATTGATCGAAGAGTGCACCAGAATTAAGGATTAGGTAGCACGATCAATCTTAGGATGATCATTCAAAAATCAACACGCTAAGAATGAGGTTATTGTCCATTTACTACCAAGCAACTAGTTGCTAGGAGTATTGATTTCACACATCACGGTTAACTTGTCGGTATTCCGGTTGCAACAACACGGAACCGAGGAGCGAGTGATGATGGCGAGAAGTATCACTGCATCAGGAATTCGTGAGAGATGGTGAAATTCTCATGACAATCCTGACAAAAAAGGGGTAATACTCCGAGGTAGAACAGAGCAAAAGCTGGATTGGCATTTTGATCAGTGAAATACAACTACTTTGACCAGGCCAAGAAATGGATGAGGTGATGGAGTTTGTTTTCTCCTAGTCATTCCGGAATAGAATGGCTTGACGGACCACAAGAATAAAAGGCATCGATGAACACAAATGCACACATACTCTTGGCTATCAACTGATAGAGGATGGTCGGGATACAACTGAAGAGAAACAACTCAAGGAACATATAATTTTCTGAGTTGTGGATGCATAGATTAGTATGTTGAGAAAAGCTCAACATTCCTTCCGGACAACCCATGCAGAAAGGTAGGACTGGCAGATTCACAATGAAGAATGGAGAACTCATCAAGAGCACTCTGGTTGTGATCTTTTGGTTCAAAGAACTTCTGCCATAGGCGGTTCGTAGTATTTGGAAGAATGATATACCATGGACCTCGAGGACTAATGCAAAGGTTACTAATATCCTAAATGAACTAGCAAGACTATCAACATGAGGTAAGTAGGGTGAATCTCGGGTTAAAGAACCCAGGAATAGAATACCTACTACTAAATGGCATCACGGGATGCTTTCGAGAATGGTGGCCAGAATCATCACACCGGGAACACAAAACATGGCTAGATTACTAGGTGACTTCCTAAAACACCTAGGGTCATAATAATAGCTCCAACATATATGTCGAGGCAATAGAGTAGCTCAACTCGGCTATTGGTGTGGTTAATCTGGCCCAATGGAACATCGAGAACGAGAGGAAGGAATTTGCAAATGCATCGAACTATTTAGAAACCTGGGATGACTCGGACAGCATAACGGCTGTAAATGCTAAAAAAGATTGGAGACATGCTACAAAAATGGTGGCATAGCCACTCAAAATCACAATATCAAGGTACATAGACCAACTACGAACATACAGAAGATAGTAGGAACTGAACTGGGGCTTGAACTCAACAATCCTAGGCAACTACCGTTTAGTAACACGTCATCCTGATAGATAGATGAGAAGGCCTAGTTTCTTAACCCGCGTAGAATGAGAAGAGAATGACTCAGATCAGAGGGCATAAGGTAAAGGAGTAAAAAGAGCCTTACGTTCCCTTCCACAATCAATTCCCCTACATAACTAAAGCATTTCTAGACACAACTTCGACCGGTTTGGCTTGGTAATCCTACAGGCAGTCAGGCTCTGATACCAAAGCTGTCAGGACCCTGATTCCAAGTCACATCGATCTAGCCGGTAACACCTCATATCACTTTGCGGCCTCACGCACGGTATTCCCACGGGTGTCGCCTTACCATGGCCCGGGACCATTTGTGCCTTTTGGCTCACGTATATGATAGCATCGCTAGCATCCATATGACAGAGAACCCGGGCCGACATGGCTAGTCGTGAACCCAAAGCGGCACTAACCTATGGGGATAGGCATACATGAATCACATCGAGCATGTCGGTCAGCAGCGTGTGAATCCGGGCTGTAGCACTGGGCTAACAGGACTCCGGGAACCCAGGCTGTAGTAGGCTAGGTAGGACTCCGGATGTCACCGCGTGACATTTCCCCGAAGGGACAGACACAAGAACGAAGTGAAACACATGCCGGCCAGTCAAGTGTCCTGAGCAGTAGTGCTGGGCTAACAGGACTCCGGTGAACCGGGCTGTAGCGAACTACTATGGCTCATGGAAGCACTAGACTACATTTCCCCATAAGAGAGGCTGCCAAGGATAAACAACTAGATTGTCGGATCCCACACATACCAAGCATTTCAATCATACACACAATATGCTCGTTATGTGTAAATACAACATGGCATCACAACATAACTCTACAACTCTAGTATTTATTCATTAGGATCCGAGGAGCGACATATTACAAACATGGGTCTCATGACCCAACAATCATAGCATACAAATCAAAGCACATGCGGAAGCTTAACATGTCTGAGTATAGACATCTACAAATGAAAAAGGCTAAGAAGCCTGACTATCTACCAGATCCTGCCAAGGGCACAAGATCGTAGCTGAGGTGTCAAGCTAAACGTCGAAGTCCACACGGAACTACTAGAGAGACTGACGTCTCTCTACAAAACATAAAATAGGCAAACATGAGTACAAATGTACCCAGCAAGACTTACATCAGAACTATCTACATATGCATCAGTATCAATAAAGGGGGTGGTGGAGTTTAACTGCAGCAAGCCAGCTTTGACTCAGTGGCCAACCTGAACTACGACTACAAGAAACTCTTTTGAGGTGGCGCACACGAGTCCACATATTCACCATTCAATACACCACTATGGATCCGCTCCTGTCTCCCTACGAGAAGGCCATCCATAGCACTCACACTTATCTTGCGAGTTTTAGAGTATCCACTTTCACTTGTCTATGAACTGTTATAGGCAACCAAGAAGTCCTTTACCACAGACACGGCTATTCGAATAGATCATTTATAACCCTGCAGGGGTGTACTTCTTCACACACGCTCTCGCCACTTACCACCATGTACACGTCGTGTATCTCGGCAACCTTCAAGCGGAAGCCTGGCGAGGGAGATGGCCACGACCTGACTAACCACACAAGTCTCTAGTCCAGGTTTATCGCCTATTCGTGTTCCATCCGCGAGGAGATCCGGCCAGAGTTTCACTCACAACCCCAAATGATGTGTGCAGGGTTCCCGAGACACCAAACGGGCGCCCGGTACACCGTGCCACGGTGTATCTACCACATCATAGCCCACCCCTAGGGTCAGCAGTACGCACGGCCGCCAACACATATCCTACAAACACCAGAAAGTAGTTGCAACTCCTGGACAAAGGGCAAGGGCAGTTAATAAGTCGAGAGGGTCCATTGGTTTCGGGCCCAATGCGTGGTAGTAGCTGTTCATGGATCACAAACACAGAACTAAGTTCCTGAGAATGTTTTCAATGAGACAACCCACCATGTACTCCTACATGGCCTCTCACCGCTACCTTTACCAAATCATGTTCACACACTTAGCTCTCAACATTAGGGCATGTTCACACACCTCCGATTCATCCCTGATGAATCAGACCTGACTCAACTCTAAGTAGTAGCAGGCATGACAAACAAGCATGAATGAGTAGGCACATCAGGGCTCAAACATCTCCTACTCATGCTAGTGGGTTTCATCTATTTACTGTGGCAATGACAGGTCATGCAGAGGAAAGGGGTTCAACTACCGCAACATGTTTGTCCTAATGCAGTAAAAGAGAGCAGGAGCGAGAGAGTGGGATTGTAACGGAATGAACAAGGGGGTTTGCTTGCCTGGCACTTCTGAAGATAGTATAGTTCTTCATCGGTGTCATCGATCTCATCATCGGAAACATCGTCTACCGAGGGGGAACAACCACCGGCAAACATAGAAAGAACACAATCAATGCAATGCACAATATGATGCATGATCATGACATGTCAACATGCTGTGATTTGAGCTAATGAAGCTAAGAACAGAAGGGTTTGAGTTGATTTGAACCAAAGGTTCAAATTCAAATTCAAACTAAGAACTTATAAAGTGCATTATCATGTTTTGATCTAAACAGCAAGTTTAAGTTGTTTAAACATGCATGAAACCTGTACAGATGGATAGATTAGATTTTTTTTGATCATTTTTCATATTTAATTTGTTTGATTTGGAGTTACGGTTGAATTACTATGAATTTTAGAAGTTTTGGCTATTTTCTGGAATTCCTAAATTATTTTCATCCGGAAAATCATTTCTGCATCAGCATGACAGCGACAAGACGTCACTAGGTCAACCGTGGCTGACCAGGGTCAAACCTAACTATGGGCCCCGCATGTCAGTGTAACAGCGTGAGCAGCAGAGGCTGACCAGTGGGGCCAGGTCAATGCTGAGGTGGCAAGGTCAAACTGACAGGTGTGGTCACGGGCATTAGCTTAAATTAAAAAGGGAATAACCATGTGGTTAATTAAATGGTGGGGCCCGTCTGTCAGTGAGTTGGGGTAGTGCTTAGTGGCTAACTAATCTGAGATTAGCCTAAACCACGTCAGCGTCACCGGAGCTACGCCGGCGACGACCAGAAACGCGGCAGAGTCACACAGCAGCGGCTCGGGTTTCTTGCTCCGGCGACCAAATGGCTGGCGGAGACCACCTACGTGATGCTGGCGCTCGTGCGTGTCCAGCGGTGCCATCGGTTCGAGCCGGCGTGGACCAAAACGGCGACGGCGTTGACTAGTGCGGCGGCCGGAGTTCAGGCATCGACCGAACGACGCCACAAAGCACGGTAGGAGCAGCGGTTGGATGTTTTGGGTTCCTGCAAATGCACTGAGTGCGTTGGTATGCTCGGCTGCAAGCGGGGAATCTCAGGAGTGCGGAACTTGCCGGCCATGGCGGACAGCGGCGCGGGAACTTGCGGGGCAGCAGCTAGAAGATGCGAGGGACAACGGGGCAAGGGGGTAACGGGTCAGCGGCTCACCACAGGTCGTTTGGTGCTTCTGGAGAGGCCGGGGAAGTACGGGTTCCGGCGAATTGACGACAACGGCCTTCGGTGCCCGTGGAAGAAGAAGACGATGGAGCCTGCGCTGCAGGGCGTCCGGCGAGGCTTGGCTCGTCGAGGATGAAGCTGGAGATGATACGGTGCTCGGGGAGGCGGAGATGGAGCGAGGGAGTGGTTGGTCGTGGTGGTTCTTGGCGGTGGCCATGGCGGCTTCGGCCATGAGGGGGAGAGTGAGGGAGCGAGAGGGAGAGAGAGGGCGAGGGGGGTCAGCGGGTTCCAGACGGACACGGGGTGGCGATCCCCAGCATCGCGCTGGCCAGGGAGGGCCAGGCAGGCAGCTGCGTGCCGGCCCGCGCGGGCGCCGTGCTCGGCCTCGCCTCTGCCAGTAGGCAGAGGTTGAAGACAGGTATGCCCCTGGTGGGCTGGGCCGAAACTGCTGGGCCACCAGGTAAGTGGCCTCAGGTAAGTCTCTGCTTCCTTTTTTTATTTGTTTCTATTTTCTATTTTTCTTTCTTTGTTTTGATTTGATTTACAAAACAAACCATTTTAAAACTTCCTGTAAATTTTTATGTGAGCTCAGAAAGCTAGTCCAAGGTCACATGCAAATTTACAAAAATACTTGAACTTTATTTCTTATATAACAGAAATAAATTCAACTCAAATATGTTATTGATTTAATTCAAAGGCCCAAAATAAATATCTCTGAGATTCCAAAAATATTGTTTTGAGTTTTACCTCTTGCCAATATTTTCAGAGACTGGGAGGAACGTTTTCTTGGACTTATTTGAAAGGATTTTAATGTTGATTATTTTTGAAGTGATTTCTGAGGGTTTCAAGTAACCTCAATTCAACTTTAAGAAATTTTAGACATGATGCATGAGTGCAGATGCAACTATTTCACTCAGGTACTCTAGGGCTGTGACATCCTAATGGCACGAAACTTGACAGGCGGTCTACCGGCAGTAAGCCAAGGCCGAATGACAAGTCTCGGTCCAATCAGAGAATGTTTAACACCCGGACATGAAAAGAGGTAGAAAGGGACACCGGAGGACATAGGAGCGCAGGAATGCAAAACGGACAACGGGGAAAATGCTCGGATGCATGAGGCGAACACGTATGCAAATGCAATGCACATGATGACATGATATGAGATGCATGACAAAGACAAAACACACGAAGACAAAAACCCGACAACGAGGAAATAAAATAACTTAGTGCCGGAAATGGCAAGAGTTGGAATACAAATATGGCAACTTACATACAGGGTGTTACAACACTCCACCACTACGAAAGGATCTCGTCCCGAGTTCTAGGACTGGAAAAACTCCGCGTACTCAGAACGGAGGTGATCCTTGCGTTCCCAAGTGGCTTCACGGTCAGAATGATGTGACCACTTGACTTTCAGGAATTTGATAGACTTGTTGCGAGTCTTGCGCTCAGTTACTTCAAGAATAGCAACTGGGTGGTCATGATAAGACATGTCTTCTTGGAGATCAATCTCTTCAAAGTTGATGGTGCGATCAGGAGTCTTGAAACACTTGCAGAGTTGAGATACGTGAAACACGTCGTGCACGTTTGCAAAGTTGGAGGGAAGCTCAAGTTGATAGGCGAGATTGCCTCTTTTGCCGATGATCTTGAAAGGACCCACGTATCTAGGGGCAAGCTTCCCTTTGATACCGAAGCGACGAGTGCCTTTCAATGGAGAGACGCGGAAGTAGACATGGTCTCCGATCTCGAAAGCCAAGTCACGATGCTTGCTATCATTGTAACTCTTCTGGCGCGATTGCGTGGCTTTGAGATTTTCGCGAATGACTTTGCACATTTCTTCAGCCTCTGTGATCAAGTCATTGCCAAGAAGTTGGCGTTCACCAGTCTCTGACCAGTTAAGAGGAGTACGACACTTCCTGCCATAGAGAATCTCGAAAGGGGCCTTGCCCGAACTCGCTTGGATGCTGTTGTTGTAGGAGAACTCGGCATATGGAAGACAATCTTCCCACTTCATACCGAAGGAAATGACACAAGCCCTGAGCATATCTTCAAGAATCTGATTGACTCGCTCGACTTGGCCACTAGTTTGAGGATGAAAAGCTGTGCTGAAGCGAATGTTGGTGCCCATAGCCTTC
Source organism: Triticum urartu (assembly GCF_003073215.2). Lineage (NCBI taxonomy): Eukaryota > Viridiplantae > Streptophyta > Magnoliopsida > Poales > Poaceae > Triticum > Triticum urartu. The sequence continues at coordinate 179,070,751 of NC_053025.1, read as the reverse complement.
TGAAAAGAATCCCAGAACTTAGTTGTGAAGATGCTGCCATGATCTAAAGATATCAACTGCGGAATGCCGTGCAGAGAGACAATCTTGGAGGTATATAGCTCTGCCAACTGAGCTGCTGTGATAGATTCTTTGATAGGAAGAAAAGGAGCCACTTTGGTGAGATTGTCGATGACAATGAAGATAGCATCATTGCCACACTTGGACTTTGGAAATCCAGTCACGAAGTCCATCTCAATATGGTCAAACTTCTGTTCTGGAATGGCAATAGGTTGGAGGAGACTAGCTAGTCGTTGGTGTTCTGATTTCACTCTTCCGTAGACATCACATTCGTTCACGAACTGAGCAATCTCGCGCTTCATTCGAGTCCACCAATACGACTGCTTGAGGTCCTGGTACATCTTTGTACTTCTAGGTTGAATAGAGAGGAGTGAATTGTGAGCCTCGTTCATAATGACTTTACGAAGGTCACCTTTAGGCACAACAATGCGACCCTCGAAGAAGAGAGTATCCTTGTCATCAAGACGATAGCACTTGTACTTGGGTTGACTCTTGGCAATCCCAATATTCACCTTCTTCACCATAGCATCAATAAGTTGACCCTCACGAATCTGATCTTCCAAAGTATGAGAGACTTGGAGGTTGGCAAGGAATCCTTGGGGAACAACTTGGAGATTAAGTTTGCGGAAAGCTTCACAAAGCTCGGGTTGGTAAGGCTTGATAATCAAACTGTTGCAGTAAGCCTTCCTGCTCAATGCGTCAGGAATTACATTGGCCTTGCCTGGAGTATATTCGATACTCGGATTATACTCTTGAATCATCTCAACCCAACGAGTCTGCCTGAGGTTGAGGTTTGGCTGAGTGAGGATGTACTTGAGACTCTTATGATCAGTGAAGATGTCCACTTTTCTTCCCAACAAGAGATGTCTCCATGTTAAAAGAGCATGGACCACTGCTGCCAACTCGAGGTCATGAGTGGGGTAGTTCTTTTCGTTGGGCTTCAACTGGCAAGAGGTATAGGCCACAACTTTCTTCTCTTGCATCAACACTTCACCAAGACCTTGAAGGGAAGCATCACAGAAGACCTCGAACGGTTTGGATTCATCAGGAGGAGTCAGAACTGGAGCAGTGACTAACTTCTCTTTCAGGGTGTTGAAAGTGATGTCACATTCAGGAGACTAGACATACTTCACATGCTTCTGGAGGAGGTTGGAAAGAGGCTTCGCGATCTTTGAGAAGTTTTCAACGAACCTTCGACAATAGCTTGCGAGCCCAAGGAAGCTGCGGAGTTGATTCACATTCTGAGGTGGTTCCCAATTCACAATTGCAGACACCTTCTCAGGATTAACAGCTATGCCCTTGGCGGAGATGATATGCCCAAGGTAGAGAACCTCATCGAGCCAAAACTCGCACTTGGAAAACTTCGCATAGAACTGATGTTCTCTGAGTTTATCCAGCACCAATCTCAAATGCTTGGCATGATCCTCCTTGTTCTTGGAAAAGACCAAAATGTCATCGAGGTAGACCAAGACGAAGTCATTTGTGTAGGCGTTGAAGATGAAGTTCATCATGCGGGAGAATGTTGGAGGAGCGTTGACGAGGCCGAAAGACATGACAGTTTATTCGTATGAACCATAGCTTGTTCTGAATGCTGTCTTGGGGATATCTTCTTCACGAATGCGAATCTGATGATAGCCCATACGGAGGTCAAGCTTGGAGAATACTTGAGCACCTTTGAGCTGTTCGAAAAGCTCGTTGATGTTGGGGAGTGGGTACTTGTTCTTTATGGTCTTCTTGTTCAATGGACGGTAGTTGACACAAAGTCGGTCCGTTCCATCCTTCTTCTTAACAAAAAGAACACCACAACCCCATGGAGAAGAACTTGGTCGAATGAGACCCATACGCTCTTGAATATCGAGTTACTTCTTCAGCTCCTTCAACTCTTCAAGTCCAAGCTTGTAAGGACGTTTGTAAACAGGTTTCGTGCCAGGCTCAAGATCGATGACGAATTCCACTTGCCTGTACGGAGGCATTCCTGGAAGCGCTTCTGGAAAGACGTCTTGATATTCACAAACGACTGGAATCTGAGAGATGGTATCCAGCTCGCCCTTCTCATTGAGAGAAAACGGTCGGATGGTATCATCACGAGCGGCAAAGACGATTACATCCTCAGACGAATGTGTCAATTGAATCTGCCTGGTAGCACAATCAAGCTGAGCCTTGTGCTTAGAAAGCCAGTCCATTCCAAAAACAAGATCAATATCCGAGTTACCAAGTACCACTGGAGAGGACATAAATTTGTAGTCGCCCAATGTGATAGAAACATCAGGAGCAACCAAACTTGAAGTCATAAGCTTGCCGGGAGAAACAACTTGCATGACTTTGGGCATAACCTCAGTGTCAACATTGTGCTTCGATGCAAATGGGAATACAACAAAGAATGTGATGCACCACTATCAAAAAGTACTTTTGCAGGAACATCGTTAACAGGAAGGTTACCCATAATCACATCTGACGAGTCCTCTGCCTGAGCTGCGTTCATCAAGTTGACCTTGGTGTGCTTGGGATTATGCTTGACCATTGCAGTACTGGCAGATCTCACAGGAGGAGTTATACGCCTCTGATTGAAGCTTTTGTTGGCATAGTGACCCTTCTGCTGACACTTGTTGCACGGGACCTCTAAGAGCGGACGGTGATACGGAGCACTTGATCTTGGAGCATGAGACGAAGTCTTGTTCTGAAAGCCTGGGTTGGGTGGCTGGGAAGATCCATTGCCACCTTTGCTCTTCTGCTGATAAGGCTGACGAAACGGAGGAGGAGGAGGCAACCAATACTTTTGCTGCTTAGAAGCCACTTGAGTTGAGGAAGAAGGAGTTGCATCTCTGACTCGCTTCTTGGAAGCATCACACTTGAGTTGAGCAGTCTCTTGTTTTAGTGCCATGTTGTAAAACTCATCGTACTTCTGCGGCTCGAAAAGCACGAGATCAAGTTGAAGATCTTCTCTGAGGCCACCCCTGAACTGGTAAATCCTGGTCTTCTCGTCGGGGACGTCCTGCTTGGCGAAACGAGCGAGCTTCTAGAACATGATGTTATACTAGTAAACAGACAAGCTGCCTTGCTTCAGGTTGAAGAATTCCTCATGCTTGCTCTCAACAACACTCTGAGGAATGTGGTGAGCTTTGAAGTCTTGACGGAATTCATCCCAGGTAATCACACGGCCTCCTCTGGAATCTTTGTATTGCTGAAACCATTCTGCAGCTTGGTCTTTGAGTTGGAAGGAAGCAAACTTGACAAAGTCCTCAGGCCTGACGTTGCTGCACTCAAAATGCTTGCAGATATCCACGAGCGAATCCTCAGCGTCTGTTGCCTCGACACAGTTGCTGAAGGTCTTTGGCTGGTTAGCAAGGAACTGGTTGAGTGTAGCAAACTGATTCTGATTGTTGTCATGGCCATGGTTCCCTTGCTTGCGCTCTTGCAAAATTTGCATGATCAGCTGCGTGTTTGCATTGGTAGCGGCCATCACAGCTTGCCATGCCTTCGGAGGTGGAGGTGGTGGTGGCGGATCCAGATTCGGAGTCGTACGCGTTGGAGGAGCCATCCTGGAGAGGGTGACATCCGTTAGCATCTTGACAGACATATATTCAAGCTGAATCAAATGGATTGAAATTGCAACATATAGTCTTAACATCCGAACAAAATGAACGAATGCATTCCAATAGAAACGGTCACACTTCCATAAATCGAGAAGCCACTTAGATAGAGGTAGAAGAATAAAACAACAAGGTACGGACAAGAACAAATACTTAGTGAGGATTACACAATCACAAACCAAATATTTGCGGGAGAAATACTAGAGCTACATGAATTCCCACCTATGAAACTCCCGAACCTTTCCGGTTATGCAACCAGGTGTTGGGGATACAGGGGAAGCATAATATCTCACCCAAAGCTAGAAAATCCTACATCCAGCTATATCCATCCTTCAACACATAACCAAGAAAACTTCGGAAATCATTTACCTCAACCTTCAAAAAGCATATGTTATAAGAGTTATGGCAATACTCCCGAACTCCTGGCCCAGTACTGGGTGGCGTCGAGGTTATCTCACCAACAACTGCATAAAAGAGATTTTCGATGCCGGCAAAACTCAGGTATTCCAGAATTGCAACGATAAAATTGTGACGACAACACCTCGGAGCTCAACTCCCCGGGACACTGCCACAACCCTTAAATGTCAGGAGGTACCAAGAAAAATGTTCTCGTCACAAAACCATCGAAACGATTCCAAGATACCCGCGTGGTCCTAAATTTTTTTTAGTGAAATTTGAGAAGAGAAGAGTCAAAACTCTACGTCAGGATGCCTCACCAGAGCGACGAAGGGACTAAGGAGTAAAAAGAATCCTACTCTCCGATATATATATTCCTAAAAGACTCAAAACATTTTGCCAGACTCAACAATGCCAACGATTCGATCAAGAAGGGGGCTCCTAAGGTCGGGGAAGGCTCTGAATACCAACTTGTAATGCCTCGATGCGGCTATATCTCCCACGTGTCGAAGCATGACTTAGAGGCATAACCGCATTGAAAGCAGCGTCGCAAGTGAGGTAATCTTCACAACAACCCATGTAATAAATAAGGGAAAATATACATAGTTGGCTTACACTCGCCACGTCACATAAATAGCATAAATATCATTACATTCATCCAGTTACCCTCAAGGTCTGACTACGAAACCAAAATAAAGATAAACCCCAAATGCAACATAGTCCTCGATCGCCCCAACTGGGCACCACTACTGATCGTCTGGAAAGGAAACGTAGTATTGTCCGGAGTCCTCATCGAACTCCCACTTGAGCTCAGTCGAATCACCTGGAGCGGTATCATCGGTCCCTGCATCTGGTTTGGAAGTAATCTGTGAGTCACAGGGACCCAGGAATCTCACACGCTTGTGATCAAGACTATTTAAGCTTATAGGAAGGGTAAAAGGTATGATGTGGAGCTGCAACAAGCGACTAGCATATATGGTGGCTAACATATGCAAATGAGAGCGAGAAGAGAGGGCAAAGGCACGGTCGATGAACTATGATCAAGAAGTGATCCTAGAAGAACCTACGTTCAAGCATAACTCAAGACCATGTTCTCTTCCCGGACTCCGCCGAAAAGAGACCATCATGGTCACACACTCAGTTGATTCATTTTAATTAAGGTAATCTTTAGGTTTTCTACAACCGGTCATTAACAAATTCCCATCTGCCCATAACCGCGGGCACGACTTTCGAAATATCAAATCCCTGCAGGGGTGTCCCAACTTAGCCCATCACAAGCTCTCACGGTCAACAAAGGATATTCCTTCTCCCAAGACAATCCGATCAGACTCGGCATCCCCGGTTACAAGACATCTCGACAATGGTAAAACTAAACCAGCAAAGTCGCCCGAATGTGCCGAGAAGTCCAGATAGGAGCTGCACATATCTCGTTCTCATGGCACACTCAGATGAGACATCCTACGAGTAAAACCCACCCTCAAGTTGCCCCGAGGTGGCCCTGCAGTCTACTCGGTCGGACCAACACTCAGAGGAGCACTGGCCTATGGGGGGTTTAAATAAAGATGACCCTCGGGCTTCGGAAACCCAAGGGAAAAATAGGCTAGGTGGCAAATGGTAAAACCAAGGTTGGGTATTGCTGGAGGAGTTTTATTCAAGGCGAACTGTCAAGGGGTTCCCATTATAACCCAACCGTGTGTGGAACGCAAAATCAAGGAACATAACACCGGTATGACGGAAACTAGGGCGGCAAGAGTGGAACAAAACACCAGGCATAAGGCCGAGCCTTCCACCCTTTACCAAGTATATTGGTGCATTAAAATAGACAAGATACAACAATGATATCCCAACAATAAACGTGTTCCAACAAGGAACAAACTCCAATCTTCACCTGCAACTAGCAACGCTATAAGAGGGGCTGAGCAAAGCGGTAACATAGCCAAACAACGGTTTGCTACGACAAGATGGGTTAGAGGTTTGACATGACAATATGGGAGGCATGCTAAGCAAGTGTTAGGTATCGTAGCATAGGCATAGCAAAGGAGCGAGCATCTAGCCAGCAAAGACATAAGTGATTTCGAGGGTATGGTCATCTTGCCTGCAAAGTTCTTCGAGTTGACGTTAGCTTGATCCTCGTAAGCGTACTCAACGGGCTCCTCGATCATGTACTCATCTCTCGGCTCTACCCAAGCAAGAACAAGAAGCAAAGGGAGACACAATCAACCACGTGCAATGCACAAGCAACATGATGCAAAACAACGCATGACATGCAGGATGCGGTATGCGATGCATATGCATGATTTGGAAAGGAATGATTGAACCTAGCCTCAACATGGAAAAACAAGAGTGCCACTGGAAAGTGGAGTTGATTTCGGTCGAAATCGATATAAAGATCACCGGAATCGGATGCACGGTTTGGAAATGACAAGCAAAACAAATATGGCACCGATCTGCGATTAACAGCACGAGACCATCTAAATGCATCAAGAACAACAAGCTACTGCACTCTAACATAGCAACAAAATACATGGCAGGGATCCACTCAAGATGCTTGACAAAAGATGAACACTGAGCTACGGCTAAATCACTCAATAGCAGGTTCAAACAAGCATGGCAAAAGTGCAAAAGATATCAGGTTACAGACTTTGTGAAATAAACATGTCAGGAATTTATCATCAGGAAGCAATATTTAGAGCACGATAACAACATACTACAGGAACATATCATGGCCAAGCAAGGCATGGCATGATGCTACTGAAAGCATACAAGAAAGTCCCTTACTGACCATAAGCCAAAAGGGATCAGAAAATACAATGGCAACCATGTGAACATAGCAATTATCGTTAACAGATTCAGACTTAGAAGAAAAACTGGAACATGGCAAAACAGATAACGAGTAGGCATGTTTACGAGCTCGATGCACTCACCACAAGGCATTGCATGACAAACTAAGCATACACCCAGCAAGTAGACATGGCATAGAAGCTAGACATGGCAAGAACAATAACATAGCATGCATGGATCAACTACAACAAGCTCGGCAAAAATGCTTAACATGTAAACATTCTGCCAGGAACATTTTAAAGCAAAAGTAGAGCTCGATTGAGTCAAGCTAGGGAGCTCCATAAATTCAAACAAAGACATGGATGGATAAAGCACCACAATATCTACAAAACATCCTTACTAGTCATGCTCAAAAGAGGCATGGATCACTCAGTAGCAACATGAACACATGGCATAAAAATTACAGCAGGACAAGGACTTAGAATATTTCTAAGTCTCTGAAATCAGCAACATTGAGAGGGCTACTTTGCATGCTTGTGCTAGTCACCACACAGATCACAAAAATACATGGCATACACCCCTGTAAAGATGGCATGGCATACTTCAAATCACATGTAGAGCTCAAATCCATAGGAGGCACACATCAATCATGGCAAAAATGACAAATGTCCAATTACTAATATGAATCTGAAACTAATAGAAACTAGCACTCTTCCAACAGCATTTAGGGCATCAAGATGAGCTCCAATGAACAAGATGCAATGAGATGAAATGAAGTACTCGTCGAGACGAACATTTTGATATGCTACACACACGAATCGGAGCAATGGTTATGACATGATGAAAATCGCATAAAAATTAGGGTTCGGGGTAAAAAGTCAACCAATCCAAAACTCCAGATCCAGATTCAGTTTCCACGCGGATCGAGGTCGCTGGAACAGTAGCTGCCGGAGGTCGCCGGAGTAGAGGTCGAGGCGGCCGGAGCTCTCCGGGGCGGCGAGTCGTAGGCCGGACGGCGAGGTAGGAGCGATGGAGGGCGGCGCCTTGGGTCGGCGCTTGCCGGCGAGGAACGAGGCGGCGGCCGACGATGGAAAGCGTGGCTGGAGCGGGGCGGCCGTCGGAGCTCTCTGGCGGCGAGGAGGCGAGGTCGCCGGCCGGCGAGTGTAGCTGCGGCTCGGGGCGGCGCGCAGGCGGAGGTAGGCGGCGGGGCGCGGATGGGCTCGGGGGCCGGTTGCGGGTTTCCCGGGCTGCGGCGGCGGCGGGCGCCGGTGCTGCCACGTGGCGGGCGCTGAGAGGCGGGCGATGTGTCCGGCTGCGGCGGACGTTGTCCGGCCGTGCGGAGGAGGCGGGGAGCTAGGTTAGGGTTGGAAATGACCCGAAATTTCAGGGGGAGGCTTTATATAGAGGTAGAGGGAGCTAGGAGGCTCCAAATTTAGCACGGTTTTCGGCGACGTGATTGTGATCGAACGGTCTAAATGATGGAGAGGGTTTAGATGGGTTTTGGGCTACTTTGGAGAGGTGTTGGGCTGCAGCACACACGAGGCCTTTCCGGTCCCTCGTTTAACCATTGGAGTATCAAACGAAGTCCAAATGGCACGAAACTTGACGGGCAGTCTACCGATAGTAAGCCAAGGCCGCATGACAAGTCTCGGTCCAATCCGAGAACGTTTAACACCCGCACATGAAAAGAGGTAGAAAGGGACACCGGAGGACATAGGAGCGCCGGAATGCAAAACAGACAACGGGGAAAATGCTCGGATGCATGAGACGAACATGTATGCAAATGCAATGCACATGATGACATGATATGAGATGCATGACAAAGACCAAACACACGAAGACAAAACCCGACAACGAGGAAATAAAATAACTTAGTGCCGGAAATGGCAAGAGTTGGAATACAAATATGGCAAGTTACATACGGGGTGTTACATGGGTGCCATGGGGGGTTTATATAAGCCTACCCCCAGGGGTACAATGGTAATCCGGCCGGGCATAGGGCCCGGCCTTCATTCTCTTCGGCCGCCGGCTTCTCCGCCGACTGCTGGGGCATGCCGCCTGGTGGGCCCTGCCGACTGGTTGGGTACGGGGCCGACAGGCCGCCCCCGCCGCTCTCGGGTCTTGTTGGCTGCTGATCGTTGTAGCCGTGACTCTAATGACGCATGCTTGGTCAGGGGATCGTGGCTACAGCTCCGCCACCTGGCGGGCGATTACTGTAGCCATTCTGTGTCTCGTCTGGTTAATGGCGCGTGGATCCCGAGGAAAGGGCGGGCCGACTGCGGGGGCCGACCTCCATCAGGTCCGACTACTGGGGTCTTGGCGTCTTCTAGGCTCTAGCTTATTGGTGGGGTCCGTCGTCCTTGGGCTGTACCGACAGGACGTCGTGGGAGCAGGACATCGCCTGCTTGTGGTGATGTCAGGGATGGCGTAGCAACAGTGCCGTGCCCGGCGGAGATCTCTGCCGGTACGATGCACTGTGGTCACGCCTGTCCCTGGATGGGGGGGGGGGATGGGCTACACTGTAGCCATTCTCTGTCTTGTCCTTCTTGACGAGGGCGCATGCTTCGTTGGCTCCATGGGCCGACTGCTACGGTCCGGCTTCTCTAGAAGCCGGCAGCTAGGAGTCGGCTTGTCTTGACGTCGCCTCCGGGACTCGGCCGTATACGGGCAGCCGACTATTCCTCCAGCCGGCCTCCAGAAGGCGGTACTTCATCTTGGCGCCTTGAGGGGCGCAGCCAGCCCCGATGTCTCGAAAGGTTCTAGGCCTTGGGTTAGCCTACACGTGGCCCATTACTCCGACAGTAGTCCCCGAAGCTGGTGAGGTGCCGCGGCTAAGCAGCCGAGGAGCCTCAGCAGTTTTCTTCTCCAAGTGCCCGAGGCGGAGCTTCGTCCGACTTCTGCCGGGCCGACTGGCGAGAGTCGGCCGCGCTCAGTCTGACTTATCCAAACTTCGAACGCGTCGGCGGGAACCAACTGGCGTGCTAGCTAAGCCTTTAGGGCGCCGCCCGTTGTGGTCATGTCACATGGCGCCGAGCGGCCAGGCCAGTCTGCCAACCCACATCCGTGATGGGACATGCCTGCGGGCGGGGTCCGCCACTACCACGCGTCGGCGCGCGAGCGGATCCGTTGTGTCCTAGGTGGGCAGTTGGGGTTCCCGCGGAGTTACTGAGCGCAGTATCTTGCGCGATAAACATGGGGGGCATGGGGTCGTGGGCGCAGTAAATCCCACGATCGTCCCCTCAGCTTCGCAGCCCGTAGGCCTATAAGTAGGAGGAGGGGGGAGCGGCGGAGCACGCGCGTCCCTCCTCCATATTCTTTCCTCCTTCTTATTCGTCTCGCTGAAGCGCCCCCAAGCCACGTTGAGCGCCGCGGTGGCTCGTCTTCGATGAGCTCATCCTCCAACCCCACGCCCCCCATGGCGCGCTCTGGTGCATGGGATGGCTCCGAGGTTCATGATGACCACATCGACTTCCTCCGCCAGACGCGGTGGCTCCCCAGCGAGGACCACGTGAGGGTCCGCCTCGCGCCGAGGAGGGAAATTTCGCCGGCGCCAGAGGAGGGCGAGCGGGTCGTCTTCCGCTCGCACTGCCTGCGCGGCCTCGGCCTGCCGGCGAGTAGCCTCTTTTGATCCTTCCTCGAGTTCTACGGTCTCCAGCTGCACCACCTCACCCCGAACACGGTGGTGCTGCTGTCCGCCTTCGTCACCTTGTGCGAAGGCTTCCTCGGCGTCCTCCCCACCATCGAGCTCTGGGGGGAGTTCTTCTACATCAAGCTCGGCACCCTTCTTGCGGGCGTGCCGGCTCAATGTGGCACGTTCATCGCGGTGCGGAGGTCGGCAGCCGAAAACCCGTTTCCTGCCATCCCGCTGATCAAGTCGGTGGTGATGTGGCAGCGGTCGTATTTCTATGTGAAGAGCGTCTGCGCGGAGGGCTACTGGGTCAACTTGCTGGCTTACGAAGCCGGCCCACCGGCTGGGAGGCAGCCCAACTAGTCGTTCCGCGCGGCAGCTCTGCGTGTTGATACAGTCGGAGGGCCTGACCGGGCCTGACTTGCTATCCGCCTTCGTGGCGCGCCGAGTGCTCCCACTCCAGAGCCGCCCTCACATGATCTGCCAGATGAGCAGACATCGGGACCCGAGTCGGCTGTGCACCAAGGAGATGCCTCACGCAGAGGTAGCTCACATGGTGAACTACCTTGCGAACTGCGAGCTCACGGATGAGTGGCGATTTGGCAAGGAGCCGTATTCACGCGCCAAACCCCCGCCTATTGTAAGTCGTCTGTCTTTTTTCTCTGTCTCTTTGTTGCCGAGTTCGTTCCGTCCAGCCTGACCAATCGGCCTTTGAACAGAGTCCCCTCCTCCAGCCGGTTGCCGGCGCCACGGGGCCAGAATGCCAATTCCTCCCCGACTGAGCGGAGAGCGATGTCAATGACCCCGATCTGGGGGCTGCGGCCTTGGAGGACGACGCCGAGGAAGGAGGCAGCCAAGCAGGCGGCCCGAGGCTCGGAGCCAGCCTCGAGGACTGGCTTGATGATGACGCGGGGGAAGTCGCCCCGCGCCACCAGCCAGGAGCCGGCCAGCCGGGCGCGAGCTCGTCTGCTGCGCCGGATGCCCAAGGAAGTGCAAAGAAGCGCAGGGCAGCGCCGAGCTTGTTCGGCAGCCGGCTGAAGAAGCCCAAGGGCTCGGCCGCATTGACCAAGCGGGATGAAGCGGCCGTGAAGGCCATCTGCTTCCGCAAGGAGGTGAAGAACCCGCAGCTGGTTTCCGCATAAGTACCACCTTTATCTTGTACCTTCATTTTTTCCTTGTTGACTCTGTTTGAGTTTCTTCACTTTGTTTCCCTTGATCTAGGGCTCCGCTCTCTCTTGAGAAATCGACCGCCACCTCCATCGTGAGGTCAGCGGAGACTTCCACCACCATTCAGCGGATCGATCCGGCCACCAACCCTCGGGAGGCGAGGGAGCGGAACGCGCGAGAAGTGCGCGAAGAGCAGGAAGGCGCCCGCCTGGAGAAGGAAGAGGCCGTCGATGCGGCAAAGAAGCAGGCTGAAGAAGCCGCGCGCCGCTAGTCGGTGATTTTCATCACTTCCCTAAACTCCGTGCCGCCACCTCCGGAGTTCTTGGCGCAGACTGGGAAACCGGGGGTGAGCACCCGGTCATTGAGATGGACGGAGGCGACGTCACCATGCGGGACGTGAATGTGCCTCCACCGTCGTCTGGGAGCATGCGAGGCGAGCAGCCGGCGGACCCGCCGATGCCGCCGACTGAAAACGAGGTGGCGACGGGCCCGACTCTTGAGGTCGGCTCACCGACGCATCGCCGATTTGCAAAGGCGGCTTCGGTTCCACGCCCGCTGGAGACTGTCGCCGCGAGCTCCTCGATCCCGGTGAGGGTGCGGGTTGGTGGGACATGCCCTCTGAACAAGGCGATGCTGGATTTCAAGCCAAACTCCGCGCCGAAGCCGACACCATCAAGAACTGCAACAAGGCGTATCTGGCGTCGCGAGAGGCCATCCAGGTATGCTTCTTGTTTCTTCGTTTTTAACTCTTGTATTGCTTCGTGGGGGCGCGTCAGCGCATCCACTGGGTGTAGTCCCCGAGTTTCCGGCCGACTGCAGAGCAGGCGGCGCAGAACTCTAACTAGCAGGCTCTGAAAGCCGATTTCCTTGCTGCAGGATTATCATAACCTCCGCGCAACCGCCTACAACTCTAGGGTCCGGGAGTTGGATCAACGTGCTACCAACTTGTCGGAGAGCTGGAGTAAGTCCTCTTTTTTTTCTGCGGGGGCGCGCTGGCGCACCTGCCAGTTGTAGTCATCGGGATCTGGGCCGACTGCTAATCAATTGGGCCAGATCTTCCTGGCGACTGTTCTTCTTTCTGTTGATTTTGATGACTCCTTTCTCCATGGGGGCGCGCTGGCGCACCCGCGGGCTGTAGTCCTCAAGATTCGAGCCGACTGCTGAACAGTCAAGCCGGATCTCCCTAGTGACTCTAGCCTCTTCTCTGTTGGCAACTGACGCCTTCCCTTATTCTTTCTTCCGTAGAAGCCAACGCCATCCTTCAACGGCAACTGGGCGAAGCCAACGCCGCGCTGCATGCCAAAGAGGTGGACTGCAGCAAGCTGGCTGAAGAACATGACCGGCAGGCCATGCAGCTGGCGGAGCAGGCAGGGCTTCTCTAGAAGGCCCGGAAGGAGGCGGAGGACAAGGAGGCGGGTCTTCTCGCCGAGTTCGAGATCGAACGCTCCGCCTGGACCGACAAGGAGGCGATGCTGACGGCCGGCTTTGGCGAAATTGAGGATTTGGTTGACGGTAGGCGACCTTCCTTACTCTTCTTTTAAGTCGCCGGCATGTAGTCAGGCCAGCTTCTTTCTCTTTGTTCTGACTCTTTTGCTTAATCCTGACAGACTTCTTTCCAGGCCACTCTAGTGCCACCAACCAGGATATTGAGGCCGACCGCGAAGAATGAAGGGCGGGGGGGGGGGGGGGGGGGGGGGGGCGAAGCGATCGCCGCCAATGCCCCTCGCACCCTTCGCAAGGAGCTTCTCAGCATCAAGGCCCGTCTTTGGCCCAGGCGATCGCCGCCTTGTGGCCTGATAGGCTGGCCTCGCGCACCCCCAGCCAGACTGCCGACTGGCTGGAGGTGGCGGCTGGCCGCCTTGAGGCGTGAAAGGGCTCCTCGGCCCTGGTCGGAGCGCGCCGGGCCTTGGAGTTCGTCAAGGCGTGGTACCCTGGGCTAGATCTAGCCCAGTCGACCATGTTTCGACAGGAGGCCCAAGAGGAGCTGGTGGCCGTGGAGGGAGAACTCGTCAAGCGGGCGGCGGCCATCGCCGAGTATGCTGACACCGGCGTCTTCATCCCGGAGCCAGCTGAGGATGGCACCGAGGAGCCGCCGGAGTGGTTTCGGCTGAACCAGGAGGAGGGCGAAGAATCGGCCGAGGTGATCGACTCCAGCGACAAGGGAGAAGACTACGAGGAGGAGGAAGGCGAAGAGGAGGCGGCTGAGGTTGGAGTGGACGGCCAGCCCCAACTCGATCGCTCCTCCAGCAACGAGCCGCGCCCGAACGAGCCAGCTACCGCCAAAGGGGACCATGCGGGAACCAACCAGCCGGCACCACCGACTACACCACTCCGCCGAACCCGTCTGCCAATCCCTAGGCTTCCACTTTAATTTTTATTTTTCCCTATTTATTAGTCTCAACGAACTTTGTTAGCTTCGCACAATTCCAGCCACGGGGTGTACTTTGAAACTTATGTTGGATGTCGGCCAAGGGCCTTTGATGTGTAAATGATTTATCCGAGTACTACTTTTCCTTCCTTCTACTCTTTAAGCTTTTTCCTTTGCCGCCTTCCCTTGGTTGCCGTCTTGCCAGCCGAATAGCCGCTCTGCGGATTGTGGCTAGGTCAAGTACTTAGCCACTTTGATAAGGCAAGTACTTAGCCGGCTAGAGATTCCTTGGCAAGTTAAGTAGAAGCCGGCCAGCCGGTAGCTCGGCAACCGGTTGGTGAGGCGAGAAGCCGGCTTGGACTATGTAAATGCCTTAAGTCCTTAACCATTTTTCATGCAAGCACCCTTTTCACCTTGACTCCTGCCGACCGAACAGCTGCTCAGTAGGCTGCGGCCTCCTGGCAGGAGAAAGCTAGGGTGCCGACACACTCTTGTCCGGCTGCAGGAAGCATTTCATAGTACAAGGCGGCAAGTCCCCAGGTCGACTGGTCGAACCCGGTGCCAGACAGATTAATGAAATGATACAAATGATAGACGTAACACTTGTCTTTTAGATAAAGAAGGGAAGTCCCCGAGCTCTACTCGGGGAACCTGGAGTCTTCGTACTTAATACAAAAGTCGGCGTGATACATACTGTTTTTAACTATAAAACCTTCGGAGGAGATTTGCATTCCATGGCCGCTCCGTCTCCTTGCTGGAGTCGTCCCTCTTGCGCGCTTGAGGCTTCTGAGCGTCGATCAGGTAGTAGGAGTCGTTGCCGAACACTTTGCTGATGATGAAGGGGCCTTCCCAAGGCGCTGAGAGCTTGTGTTGGCCAGCTGTTCGCTAGATCAGCCGGAGCACAAGGTCTCCTTCTTGGAAAGATCTCGGCTTGACCTTCCGGTTGTAGTATCGGTGCATGCTCTGCTGGTAGATGCTGGATCGGCTGAGTGCCAACAGCCGGCCCTCTTCTCGCAGATCGACGCCGTCTTGACGTGCTTCTTCTGCCTCCTCTTCGGTGTACATGGTGACTCGAGGGGAGTCGAACTCTATGTCCGTTGGGATGACGGCTTTGGTACCGTAGACGAGGAAGAAAGGCGTGAAGCCGGTTGACTTGTTCGGTGTTGTGCACAGGCTTCAGAGGACGGCTGGCAGCTCATCGAGCCAGTAGCCGGCCGAACGCTCCAGAGGCTCGACCAGTCGGGGCTTGATGCCGAACAAAATGAGGCCGTTTGCTCGCTCCACCTGGCCATTTGACTGTGGATGGGCAATGGACGCTAAGTCCACTCGGATGCCCTGCGTTGCGCAGAAACGGGCCAAGGCGCCTTTGGCAAAGTTTGTGCCATTTTCGGTGATGATGCTGTGCGGTATGCCATACCGGACGGTGATGTCGGAGATGAAAGTCACAGTTGTCGGACCATTCAGCTTCTTGATTGTTTTTGCTTCTATCCACTTGGTGAACTTGTCCACCGCGACAAGCAGATGAGTCATGCCACCTCGCGCTGTTTTGAATGGTCCCACCATGTCCAGGCCCCAGACAGCAAAGGGCCAGGCAATGGGAATAGTCTTGAGTGCAGAAGCCGGCTGATGTTGCTTGGAACGGAACTTCTGGCACCCTTTGCATTTCTGGACCAAGTCTTTGGCGTCTTCTAGAGCAGTCGGCCAGAAAAAACCATGGCGGAAAGCTTTGGCGACAAGTGCTCTTGAAGCCGCATGGTGGCCACATTCGCCTTGATGGATGTCTTTGAGGATTGCTTGGCCTTGCTCCAGCTCGACGCAACGCTGGTAGACACCGGTGACACTGCACCTCACAAGCTCTCTGTTGACTATGGTGTATGCTGCTGCCCGGCGTTGCACTTGCCGGGCCGAGATCTCATTAGTCGGCAGCTCTATATTTACCAGGAACTTGGACGAGGGTGGATGGGCCCGGAGGCGGCGGGTTGGAGTCGGCTGCCGCTTGCTGGGTCGATGAAGTCCCCGGGCCGATTGCTGCAGTCCCCGGGCCGGGCTCTGAAGTCCCCGGGCTGACCGCTGCAGTCCTCGGGCCGGGTTCTGAAGTCTCTGGACTGGGTGCGACTGCCGCGCCCCCAGCCCACCTGCCGGAATTCTCGTGCCGGCTGCTGGAGCTCTCAAGTCGGATCCCACTGCTTTAGGAGGAGCCGGCACGAAGATAGAATCCGACTCTGGTGATGGCTTGACAGATGGCTTGAGGAGGCGTTGTAGGGCGACGCCGGTCGGTATTGCTTGACGGGTGGAGCCGATTAGTGCCAAGGTGTCTGCTTGCTCATTGTCATTTCTTGGCACATGGAGAAACTCGCACCCCTCAAAATATCCACTGAGTTGCTGTACGAGGAAGCGGTAGCTCGCCATGTTTGCTTCTTTGGCGTCCCAGTCGCCTGATGACTGCTGGACCACCAAGTCAGAGTCACCATAGCACAGGATCCAGCGAATGCCGAGTTCTTTGGCAAGCCGGAGCCCGTGAATGAGTGCCTCGTATTCAGCGACGTTGTTGGAGGCGGCAAAATGGATTTGCAGCACGTATCTCAGGTGAGGATGATGTCGGCTCCTAAACAGGTGCGCATCTTGGAACCATCAAAATGCATCCGCCAATGGGTGGAGTTGGGCGCTGGCGGCAGGTACTGTGTCTCGGCCCAGTCGACGAGGAAGTCGGCCAGCGCTTGTGACTTGATGGTGGTGCGAGGCTAGTAGTAGATGGTGTAAGGGTCTAAATCGATGGCCCATTTGGCCACTCGTCCTGAAGCATCCCGACTTCCAATGATCTCGGCTAGTGGAGCTGTGCAGACCAGAGTGATTGGGTGCTCTTGAAAATACGGCTTCAATTTCTTGGCGGCAAAGTGCACGCCATAGCACATCTTCTGGTAGTGGGGGTAGTTTTTCTTGGAAGCTGACAACACTTCACTCAGGTAATACACCGGTCTCTAGACTGGTAGCACCTTTCCTTCCTCCTTGCATTCTACCACTATGACTGTGCTGACCACTCAGCTAGTGGCGGCGATGTAGAGGAGCATGGGCTCCTTAGGAGTCGGAGCCGCCAGGACAGGTGGAGTAGTCAGCATGTTCTTGAGCTGGAGAAAAGCTTCATCCGCCTTGTCGTTCCACTCGAAAAAAGTGGTCTTCTCCATGAGCTGGTACTGGGGAAGAGCCTTCTCTCCCAGCCGACTAATGAAACGGCTGATGGACGCCAAACAGCCGGTGAACTTCTTCACATTCAGGAGTCGGGTGGGTACTTCCATCCTCTCGATGGCCTTGATCTTCACATGGTTGCACTCTATACCGCGCTCTGAGACCAGGAATCCAAGAAGCTGGACAGCTGGTACTCCGAAGACGCATTTCTCCAGGTTGAGGTTGATTTGAAACCGGTGTAGGTTCTCAAAGTCTCCTTGAGGTCCTCTAGCAGCGTTCCACGCTTCTTCGTCTTCACCACGACATCGTCCACGTAAACGTGGGCGTTTCTGCTGAGCTGTTTAAGGAAACACTTCTGCATGCAACATTGAAATGTGGCGCCGGCATTCCTCAAGCCGAACGTCATGGTCAAGTAGCAGAAGGCTCCAAATGGTGTGATGAAGGCGGTCTTCAGTCTGTCGGCTGGGTTCAGCTTGATCTGGTGATACCCTGAGTATGCATCCAAGAAACTCAACAGCTCGCATCTGGCTGTGGAGTCTATCACTTGGTCAATTCTCGGCAAAGCAAACAGGTCTTTGGGGCAGGCTTTGCTGAGGCTGGTGTAATCAATACACATGCGCCACTGCTTGTTTTTCTTCAGCACAAGGACTAGGTTGGCCAACCATTCTGGAAAGAACACTTCCATGATGAAGACGACTGCCAACAGCCGGGTTATCTCTTCTCCAATAACTCTTCTCTTCTCTTCCGACAGGTGGCGGAAGGGCTGCCTGACTAGCTTGGCATCAGACCGGACATGTAACTTGTGCTCGGCAAAATCCATTGGAACACCCGACATGTCTTTAGGTGACAATGCAAAGATGTCCCGATTCTCATAGAGGAAATCGACGAGCTCGCCTTCCTATTTGCTATCAAGGTTTGCACCTATGACATCGTACCTCTCCGGGTGATCCGGGTCCAAGGGTATCTTCTTTGTCTCTTTGGCTGGCTTGAACGAACCCTCGGCTTCCGACCCCTTGGGGTTGGTTGACATCTCCGACTACTTGCCTGCCATTGCCACAACTCGGTCAAGGAGCCGCTTCTCGGCCGCGATCATGAGGGACTCGGCCACCCGACTACTATCTGCTGAACAAGCGGACGACTTCTTGTAGTCCCCGGCTACGGTCAGAATTCCCTTAGAACTCGGCATCTTCATCTTGAGGTAAGCGTAATGGGGGACCGCCATGAACATGGCCAGTGCAGGCCGGCCAAGTAGTGCATGGTATGGGCTCTCGAGGTCCACCACCTCAAACCAGACTGGCTCTCGTCGGATGTGATCCTTCTCTCCAAAGAGGACGTCTATCTGGATCTTGCCGATTGGTGAGTAGGAAAGGCCAGGAACTATGCCATGGAATACAGTCCGACTGAGCTGAAGCTGCCTTTGTTTGATTCCTAACTTCTCCATGGCATCTTTGTAAAGAATGTTGATACTGCTGTCTCCATCTATTAGAACTCGGGAAAACCGAGCAGCTCACCTATCAGTGGCAAAGGTGGCATCCAGGACCAGGGCGTAGGAGCCGGGGTTGGGCATTACTTCTGGGTGGTCAGCTCTGCTCCAGCTGATGGGCTTCTTGGACAAATGCATGAACTCGGGGGTCTCCGTTGCCACTGCATTCACTTCTTGCTGACGTTGTCGTCTGCTGTGCTTATCGTCGCCACGCTGGTGAACACGACATAAGCTCCATGCTCTTTAGGGTACTCGTCTTGTATGGCTCCGACTAGTCGAACCGCCGGCTGCTGGGGGGAGGAGGAGGCGGATGCCCAGCAGGCGGAGGAGGCAGACGACCGTCTCCCTTGGCGATCCTGGTGAGCCAATGGCATTTCCGAGTGGTATGGTTGGACCGCTTCGCACCACTATGGAATTTACAGGGTGCGTCAAGAGTCTGCTCATATGAGAAAGCCGGTAGCCAATTGGGCTTGCCGCCCTTCTGGCGCTTGGACGAAGGCTGCCCCTCCGGCTGCTGGTCTTTGACTGTCGCCACCTGCCGGCTTGTGGAAGCCGGCTGCATGGCCTTGCGCTTGTTGTCGCTTGGTTGTTGGCGCCGACTGGTGTCGCCACCCGGGGTTCGAGGAGCTTGAGGGGCTACTTTGCCAGATGCATCAACTTGGATTTCTGCCTTCATGGAGGAGTCAACCATGGCATATTTATCTGCTATGATCAGCAGCTCGTCGAGGGTCATCGGCTCGTCGCAGAGGAGTTGGTGCTTGAGGAGGGTGCCCTCTCGGCACCCAGCAGTGAAGTACTCGATAGCCCGCACCTCGTGCATGCCTCCACAAGAATTGCGGAGCTCGGCCCAGCGTGTAAGGTAGTCGTGAGTCGACTCGTTGGGGCCTTGCACGCACAAGGAGAGCTGGCGAGGTTTGGGCGGCCACTTGTACGTGCTGGTGAAGTAACGGATGAAGGCTTCGGTGAAGTCGACCCAATAGTTGATACTGCGGGGCTTCAGACTGTTCAGCCGTGTCCGGGTTGTGCCCTGGAGCATGAGTGGAACGTACTTCACAACAACGCGCTTGTTGCCGTTTGCTATGCTGACGGCTGTGGAGTAGTCGACCCAACTCATCTTCCTCTTCTAATGCCAGGGACCGGTGGAGACGGTCGATCCGGTGGCGGGCATCATTCTCTCCGACTCCCTCTCGGCGGCCAAGGCGGTCGCCGAGTGTTGGGTGATCAACAGGCGGCGGGGAGATGTTCCTTTCCCTACGAGGGGGAGGAGGCGCACAGTCATCTCGTCGTTCCACTGCTCTCGGGCGGCCGTCTTGGTCGCGCTCGATGGTGATGCGAGTCCGGCTGCGGCTGGCAGCCGGCTCCTTGTCTCTTCTTTCGCGGACGCCACCAGTCGGCGTCCGATATGTCACGCCTTGCTCTCGGCGGCGAGGCGGATCGTCATTTTACCCGTGGGGCGCCTCAGTGCAGCAACCGGCCTCGTGCTGCTCAGCAGCCGCGTCAAGGAGCCGCTTGACGCGCTCCGCCATCTGGCAACGTTCTTCGCCCTCGAACTTGTCTAGCACTTCTGCTGCGGCCTGGGCAGCTCGGATATTTTCCGCGGGCGTGGTGTAGACGGGGTGATCTTCCCCGAACAGGTTGGCGATGGCCACGCCGCGCTGTTGGACCGTGCCAAGGCGGCTGGGCCCAGCGGGAGCCGGCGTGCTGCCCACAACGCAGTCCATCTCGCGCCGGTAGGCTTCCGACAGGCGTCTCATGCTAGCCAGCTTCTTGGCGCCCTCGACGAGCTGGAGGCGGTGTGCTTCCAGCATATCGGTGTCGGTGTCTTCTGTGATGGGCGCCGTCAGGTCTTGTAGTGCCGCGTTGAGCGGATCGTGAGCACCTCCGCCGAAGTGCTCATTGTGGCCGGTGACAAGCACTTCTGTGACGGCGCTTTCGCCGCTCTCCGCGCAAGGAGGCGGCTCGTCGTAGACCACCACGTTGGTGGGGAATGCGTCAAGCGACACAGTGTCGGAATCGACAAGGATCGGGTCGGTGGAGCCAACGGATTCCAAGTCCACAGCGGGCTCGCTGGCTAGAGCTGATCGAGGAGGCTGACGAGGCGGCTCTCAAGGCCTCATTGCCTGCATTGGACGCCGGCTCGTCGGAGAGGCGAACCTCGCCAACAAGGTCGGCGATGCAGCTTCCGCGCAGGCGATCTCCGAGCCACGCGACGCATTGGCACAGACTCTGTCTGGTGTGCGGGGCTGGCTACGCTCACCAAGGAGGAAAAGGGTTCCCATCCAGAACAGGTCTCCGGACGACGGTGCACCTCGCCCCACGGAGGGCGCCAAAGGTTGGGGGTTGGGTGCGACATATGCCAATAGATGGCTTATCATGGTGGGAGTGAGTAGAACGTCGTCGGTGCCCGGAAGCGGGATAACGTGTAGACATGAACGCTGGCATACTTTACCCACGTTCGGAACTCTCCTAGGAGATAACACCCCTAGTCCTACTCTGCGGGGTCTTCGCATGATCACTAAGGCGAAAGTGAGTACAATTGTGCTCCTTGAGCTGTATGCTAGAGGTAGGAGAAGGCAAGGCTAGCTCTCTCCTTCCTCTATGGGCTGGTCTAGTTCTAACGGGTTGGGAACCCTTTGCATGGGTGCCCTGGGGGGTTTAGATAGGCCTACCCCCAGGGGTACAATGGTAATCCCGCCGGGCGTAGGGCCTGGCCGTCAGTCTCTTCGGCCGCCGGCTTCTCCGCCGACTACTGGGGCCCGCCGCCTGGTGGGCCCCGCCGACTGGTTGGGTACGGTGCCGATAGGCTGCCCCTGCCGCTCTCGGGTCTTGTCAGCTACTAATCGCTGTAGTCGTGAATCTAATGATGCAGGCTTGGTTAGGGGATCATGGCTACAGCTCCGCCGCCTGGTGGGCGATTACTGTAGCCACTCCGTGTCTCGTCTGGTTAATGGTGCGTGGGTCCCGAGGAAAGGGCGGGCCGACTGCCGGGGGCCGATCTCCATCGGGTCCGACTGGTGGGGCTCTTGCCGTCTTCCAGGCTCTCGCTGATTGGTGGGGCCCATCGTCCTTGGGCCGTACCGACAGGCCATCGTGGGAGCAGGACATCGCCTGCTTGTGGTGATGTCAGGGATGGCGTGGCAACAGTGCCGCGCCCGGCGGAGATCTCCGCCGGTATGGTGCACTATGGCCATGCCTGTCCCTGGATGGGGAGGATGGGCTACACTATAGCCATTCTCTGTCTTGTCCTTCTTGACGAGGGCCCAGGCTTCGTTCGCGCCACGGGCCGACTACTAGGGGCCGGCTTCTCTAGAAGCCACCAACTAGGAGTCGGCTTGTCTTGATGTCGCCTCCGGGACTCGGCCGTCTACGGGCAGTCGGCTATTCCTCCAGCTGGCCTCCAGAAGGCGGCACTTCATCTTGGCGCCTTGAGGGGCGCAACCAGCCCCAATGTCTTGAAAGGTTCTGGACCTCGGGTTAGCCTACCTATGGCCCATTACTCCGAAACAATGTCAGAGGATCTGAATCCCTCGTGGACCGGCCTGCCCTGGAACAGGGACAAGTTGTAGTCGTTCCCACCGATCTCTCCCACTAGGAACAATGAGCTCACCATTATTTTATTTAATTTTATTTGCTAATGTGCTATTGTGTATCTACGGGTGTGGCTAATCTAAATCGACTGAGACTTAACCAAGTCTCAATCAAGTGACACAATATGTAAAACGGTTTTGCTATTTCACATCTAGATGTGAAATAATTATCTCACATCTAACTCCATAGCCCCTAGATGCAACATGTTAAGATTCGTGTCTTTTGTATTTTCGTATTTCTTGTTTGTTTGGGCCAAGCAGTAACTTTGACAATTTCCTTTTTCGTGGGTTGTTTCGTGTTGCTAGAATATAGGCCTCTTTTTTATCCCGATTGATTCGTGTACTAGCCGTTGGGCTGCATGTCGTATTTTAATTTTTGTTACATTTTTTTGAGTGGTTTGTGTGGCAGTGAGCCACTGGCTGGTGGTGGAGAAATGGTCAGTTGTGTTTTGTGTTTTCTGCCTATTTCGAATGTGTTTGTTCCTCTTGTTTCCTACCACTGTTGAATGTGTCTTTTCCTCTAGTTTCCTACCACTGTTGAATGTGTCTTTTCTCTTGTTTTTTGTTGATTTTCCCTTTTCTTTTATTCTTTTTTAAAATCATTATTTTCAATTTTGTCCTTTTCCTTTACATTTCCTTTTCTTTCTTTCTTTATTTTTACTTTTTTCTTTCTTTATTTATATTTTTACCTTTTCTTTTCTTTACTTATCTGTTTTATATTTATGAACTTGTTTTAAAATGATTTGGCAATGTCTCATCTAAGTTATTGACCGCTCGACCTATTTGCTTTAAATGTTGTGTAGATCTTAAGTGCTGGTTGTTTTGTCACACGCGTCCATGTCTCGTCGTATGTTTGGTCTTTGCTTCTCACTTCGTTCGCACGTGTGTGTTTTGTTTAGCCATTTTGTGTGCAATTTGAGTGGTCCTTTTCTGGCCTATGTTTTATAAGTTGAAGATACGAGCGGGTCGTTGCCTCCTCAGTTTTATTCTTCACTGTCTATCTCTCATTCCCCTTTGTCTTTAGTACAGCCGACACGAGCAGGAAGGAGGGAGTTGTCTAGGGGGTCTGATCTTTGTCCTCACAACAAAGAAGATGTCAGTCAATGATGATGTGATGAGTGAATTCGGATCTATCTTTGTTCTTTTTCCCTATTTTCATCTACGGATTTTGTGATTTTCATCCAGTAACCTTTTCTTGCCCTAGATGCAACTCCACCTCTCACATGCAACTAGACCGCCTTTTGTATCTTAGTTGCAAGTCCACCCCCTACTTGCAACTGGAGCCCAACTCTTTTTTTGTCCCAGTAGCAAGTCCACCTTCGATTCACAACTGGAGCCCAACTGTTTTTGTCCCAGTTTCAAGTCCAACCTCGACTCACAACTTGGGCATGACCTTTTTTGTCTCATTTGCAAGTCCACCCTTGACTCGCAATGGGGGCCCATCCTTTTGTCCCAGTTGCCAGTTCACCCTCGACTCGCAACTGGTGTGTGACCTTTTTTGTCTCAATTGCCAGTCCACCCTCTACTTGAAGGAAATATGCCCTAGAGGCAATAATAAAGTTGTTACTTCATATTTCCTTATATATTATGATAAATGTTTATTATTCATGCTAGAATTGTATTAACCGAAAACTTGATATATGTGTGGGTACATAGACAAAACACCGTGTCCCTAGTAAGCCTCTACTAGACTAGCTCATTAATCAAAGATGCTTAAGTTTCCTAACCAATGACATTGTTGTCATTTGATGAACTAGATCACATCATTACGGGAATGATGTGATGGGAAAGACCCATCAGTTACATACATATTCCTATTGCTATTGCTTTATTCATGTCAAATACATATTCCTTCGACTATGAGATTATGCAACTTTCGTATACCGGAGGAATGCCTTATGTGCTATCAAACATCACAACGTAACTGGGTGATTATAAAGATGCTCTACAGGTATCTCCGAAGGTGTTTGTTGGGCTGTCATAGATCGAGATTAGGATTTGTCACTTCAAGTATCGGAGAGGTATCTCTGGGCCCACTCGGTAATACACATCATAAGAAGCCTTGCAAGCAATGTAACTAATGAGTTAGTTGCGGGATGATGTATTACGGAATAAGTAAAGAGACTTGTCGGTAATGAGATTGAACTAGGTATGAATATACCGATGATCGAATCTCGGGCAAGTAACATACCAATGACAAAAGGGAATAACGTATCTGGTCATAAGGTTCGACTCATATCTTAGTAGAATATGTAGGAGCCAATATGGGCATCCAGGTTCTGTTATTGGTTATTGACCATAGAGGTGTCTCGGTCATGTCTACATAGTTCTCGAACCCATAGTGTCCGCACGCTTAATGTTCGTTGACGATATAGTATTATATGAGTTATGTATGTAGGTGATCGAATGTTGTTCGGAGTCCCGTATATGATTGCGGACATGACGAGCAGCTCCGGAATGGTCCGGGAGGTAAAGATTGATATATGGGATAATAGTGTTTGGTCTTCGGAAGGGTTCCAGAATTCACCGGAAGGGGTTCCAGATGTTTCCCGAAATGTTTGGGTACGAGAACACTTTATTTGGGCCAAAGGGGAAAGCCCATGAGGCTTTTTGAAAGTGCAAAAGGGAGTTTTGCAGAGACCAGAAGCTAGACGCTAGGAACCCTGGCGTCTAGGGGGTAGATGCCAGGAGCCCTGGCATCTAGCCCTGGAGTCCGAGAAGGACTCTTTCCTTCCAGGCAAAAGAGACTTTGAGGAGGCTTTTACTCCAAGTTTCGACCCTAGGGCTAAACATATAAATAGAGGGATTGGGCTAGCACCTAAGACACATCAAGATTCACCAAGCCATGTGTCGGCAACCCCGTCCCCTCTAGTTTATCCTCTTTCATGGTTTCTGTTGTGCTTGGCGAAGCCCTGTGGATATTGTTCCTCACCAACACCCTCACCAGGCCATCGTGCTGCCAAAAATCACCTACTACTTCGCCTGTATTGCTGGATAAAGAAGGCGAGGACATCATCAAGCTGAATGTGTGCTAAACACGGAGGTGCCGTACATTTGGTACTTGATCGGGACGGGTCGTGAAGGTGTACAACTACATCAACCACATTGATAAACGCTTCCACTTTGTGATCATCAAGGGTATAAAGATGCTCTCCCTTCTCGTTGCTATGCATCTCCTAGATAGATCTTGTGTGACCGTAGGAATTTTTTTGAAATTGCATGCTACTTTCCCCCAAAGTGGCATCCGAGCCAGGTCTATGCGTAGATGATATGCACGAGTAGAACACAAAGATTTGTGGGCGGTGGGGGTCCTGGACTAAGGGGTCCTCGGGCGTCCGACCTGTTAGCAATGGGCCAAACTGATGAGCTGTGAATATGCGAAGCCGAAGACTGTACCCTTGTTCGGTAGGACTCTCCTTGGCATGGAAGGCAAGCTTGGAGACCGAATATGTAGATTCCTTTCTTTGTAACCGACCTTGTGTAACCCTAGATCCTTCCGGTGTCTATATAAACTGGAGGACTTAGTTCGGATAGGAGAGATTAATTATCATAGCCATACAAGCTAGACCTCTATGGTTTAGCCATTACGATCTCGAGATAGATCAACTCTTGTAATACTCATATTCATCAATATCAATCAAGCAGGACGTAGGGTATTACCTCCATAGAGAGGGCCCGAACCTGGGTAAACATGGTGTCCCTTTTCTCCTGTTACCATCGACCTTAGACGCACAGTTCGTGACCCCCTACCCGAGATCCGCCGGTTTTGACATCGACATTGGTGTTTCATTGAGAGTTCCACTATGCTATCGCCAAAAGGTTTCATGGCCCCTTCGATCATCAATAATGATGCTGTCCAAGGAGAAACTTTCCTCCCCGGACAGATCTTCGTGTTCGGCGGCTTCACACTGCGGGCCAACTCGTTTGGCCATCTGGGGCAGATCGAAAGCTATGCCCCTGGCCATCATGTCAGATTTCGGAGCTTGAACTACGTTGTGGACATGCGTGGAGAATTGATCTTCGCCGGATTCGAGACCGCGGTAGCCGCTCCCAGTCACCCCAATGATCATGACCTAAATCTGTCATCTGGCCGCATCCAGGAGATTGCTCCTGTAACCGCTCTGGCCTAGATTCACAGAAAGCTGTGTCACCCAAGGACGGGAGGATCAACCCCACCACGGAGGCCACGAATTCCACGGCATTGGAGCCGCACATAGACTTAACCTCTCATGACGTTTTTGTCAGCAGAACTCCGAAGTCGTCTCTGGTCGTAAGTTCCGAACCACGTGAGCCCGCGGACGCCGAGCTTGATCGTTTGTCGATCTTTGAATTCAGCACTGCAGACATCTTCCAGCACTCGCCTTTGGGCGATGTGCTAAACTCATTAAAAAACTTCTCCTTCGCGGAGGACTCACAACCGAACTATACCCGGCTCGAACTAGGGGCTGACGGCGGAGAATTTTGCTTCCCACCCACCACCCACTTCATAGCCACGGGTGAGGATTTGACCGACGAACTTCATTACTACTCCGAGGACATCGACGATATGGACGACAATGCCGGAGAAGAAGAGGTCCAGAACCCACCGTTCACCAGACGCTGGACGGCCTCTTCCTCGTATGATGTATACATGGTGGATGCACCAAAAGAAAACAGCGGTGATGACAAGGAAGATCCAACTGAGGATAAACCTTCCGAAATACAATCCAAACGCCGGCGTTAGCGGCGCCGCTCTAAGTCACGCTGCAGTGAAGACGGCAATACTGGCACAGGAGAAGATACCACTCTAGAAGGTGCCGAAGACAACGAAGACCCCGTCGATAGAGCTAATGAACAAGATGAACGGGAAGGCGGGCAGGTTAGCCCTTGTAAACAGGCCACGCACGAAGATTCGGTGGATGATAATTACCTTCCGCTCTCCGAGGACGAGGTGAGCCTCGGCACCGAGGATTTCATTGTGCCTGAGGAACCTCTTGAGCAGGAGCGCTTCAAGCACCAGCTAATCGCCACTATAAGGAGCCTGAAAAAGAAGCAGCGGCAGCTTCAAGCTGAGCAAGATCTGCTCAATGATAAATGGACCGATGTCCTAGCAGCCGAAGAATACGGCCTCAAGCGCCCAACCAAAAGCTACCCGAAGCGCAAATTGCTACCTCAGTTTTACGAGGAGGCGCCGGAATACATACCTCCATCGTACAATGCGGCTGACCGACCACCACGTGGTCGAGAAAAAACAACAACTCACGCCGAACACCAGCCAGCCCCGCCTCAGCGCATAAGTAGAGGTAAATTAGCCCACGGTCATACCTATGACTTCCGGCAAAACCTGAACAATAAAGCATGACATACTAGATCAATCTACGGATCGCGAGGACGTTCCTCGACACGCGACGACGGCCACCTATTTGGATGTGACAAACTTAGTCATGCGCGGGTTGAAAACCGCAGACAGACTCCATCAGAGCTACGTCGCGATACGACCTGATATAGAGGCGCCGCACACCCTCATTGCTTCACCGATGAGGTCCTGGATCATTAATTCCCAGAAGGGTTCAAACCCTTGAATATAGAATCATACGATGGAACCACGGACCCCGCGGTGTGGATCGAGGACTTCATTCTCCACATTCATATGGCCCACGGCGATGATCTCCATGCCATCAAATACCTCCCTTTAAACTCAACGGGCCAGCTTGGCACTGACTCAGCAGTCTGCCTAAAAATTTTCTTGGCAGCTAGGAGGACTTGGAAGAGGCCTTCCTCGATAACTTCCAAGGCACATACGTTAGACCTCCAGACGCTGATGACTTAAGTCATATAGTTCAACAGCCCGGAGAGTCCGCTAGGAAATTCTGTACTAGGTTCTTAACTAAAAAGAACCAAATCATCAATTGTCCGGATGCCAAAGCCCTAGCAGCCTTCAAACACAGCATCCGCGACGAATGGCTCGCTCGCCACCTCGGCCAAGAAAAGCCAAAATCCATGGCAGCCCTCACGGCACTCATGACCCGCTTTTGTGCGGGCGAGGACACTTGGTTGGCCCGTAGCAAAAACAATCCAAGCGACACTGGCAGCCCTGAAGCTAAAACTAGAAAAAACAAGTCTCGACACAACAGATACAAGTGTCAAAACAACAGTGATAACACCGAGGACAAGGCAGTCAACGCCGGATTCAGGGGCTCTAAGTCCGGTCAGCGGAAGAAGCCGTTCCAAAAGACCAATTCAGGCCCATCTAGCTTGGACCGCATACTTGATCGTCCATGCCAGATTCATGGCACCCCAGAAAAACCATCCAATCATACAATTAGAGATTGCTGGGTTTTTAAATAGGCCAGCAAATTAAACATCGAAAATAGAGAAAAGGGATCGCAAAGCAAGGACGATGACAAAGAGACCCGGCAACCGAACACAGGGGGACAGAAGAAGTTTCCCCCTCAGGTCAAAATGGTGAACATGATATACGCTACCCACATCCCCAAGAGGGAGCGCAAGCATGCGCTCAGGGACGTCTACGCGATAGAGCCAGTCGCCCCAAAATTTAATCCATGGTCGTCATGCCCGACCACTTTTGATCGCCGGGATCATCCGACCAGTATCTATCATAGTGGCTCAACCGCACTGGTCCTAGACCCTATAATTGATGGGTTCCTCCTAACTCGCATCCTTATGGACGGAGGTAGCAGCCTCCATCTGTTCTATCAGGATACAACGTGAAAAATGGGCATTAACCCATCTCGGAGAAAGCCCACCAGGACTACCTCAAAGTAGTCATACCAGGTGTAGAGGCCCGCTGTACGGGCTCAATCACACTTGAGGTTGTCTTCGGATCTCCGGACAACTTCCGAAGCGAGGAGTTAATCTTCGATATTGTTTCTTTCCGCAGCGGCTATCACGCACTGCTCGGACGAACTGCGTTCGCTCGACTCAACACAGTACCACACTATGCTTATCTCAAGCTCAAGATACCCGGTCCACGCAGAGTCATAACAGTCAACGGAAATACGGAATGCTCCCTCCGTACAGAAGAGCACACAGCTACCTTAGCAGCAGAAGTATAGAGCGGCCTTCTCAAGTAGAACCTTAATTCGACTGCGGAGCCCGCGGACACCGTTAAGAGGGTCCGAACTACTCTACAGCAGGAGAGCTCGGCTCGTGAGGAGCTCGACTAGCAATTCGGCCTCCGTCGCAGTTATGATCAAGTGGTGGCATTCGTGCCGCGCGATATATAACTACGCACTCAAACTTCCATGGGCATCGACGGGAGCATAGCTAGCTTGTGGTCCGTAGTACGGCTCAACCGACATCAGATACACACGTAGTTTCACTTTTACTTCTTTCTTTTTCAGGTCTCAATCCCACAGGCACCATCTGGTGATCGGGTCATCGGTCCTCTTGATGGATAAACACACCAAGATGGCGAGAAACGCACACATATGGGGGACTTTTTAGGTGATTCCGTTAATGATAACTTTACCTGTTTTTCAGGACCCACATGCAGGTCTCCCTTGGTTTCGGTGTGTCAAATAGCCTGTTGCTTATCGCACTACCTATATCAATGCGCCTTGACGTACTAATTAAATTACAATGAGAACATTTTGCGGCTGGAGCTGTAGGACTCTAGCTTTTTACCTTCGTACCTTTTCTGTTTTCTTTCTTTTTTTTCTTTTCAGCTACCATGTGGATAATCCTATCAGGTAGCACCTATACACTTTGGTATACTTGATGTTTGCCAGGGGCTTCATAGCACCCCACATTACGGTTAAAAAAACTCGGAACACTTTTTATAATTATAGTTCGGCACCCCGAATTTAGTATTATATGCATTGGCTCCGAATCATGTCTTTGGTCAATAGTTGGGTTGCCCAGCTCCTGTGCTTGCTACCTTACTTTCCGCTATATCGGCTAAGGTAGTAAAGGGAGAACTACTGCAATTGTGCCTTGGTTTAGCCAAAGGAGCACCTCAGTAGAGAAAGCCAAAAACTGACTGTCATGATGCGACGAGATCTGATCAGCTATTCAGAGGTTGCAAATCGTTGGAGATTTCTTCGCATTACGCGAAGGATTGGTACTTCCTGATCAGACGCTTATAGCACTCTAGTTCGGATACTACGGGCTGCACCCATGTTTTTATTGTCGCACTCCTATGGCTAAGTGAGGGCGTTACAGCCACAGAGTCGAGACTGTCCGGAGTGAGAAGCCGAGTATTATCGATCTCTAGAATTCAACTATCAGTATCCAGGCAAGTTCACATTTGACCATACTTTTAATTACCTATGGTTTTTTGATCTGCACTTAGTCCGTTGTAGTAGGAATGCAGGTTGTGTTGGGGATATCACTACTGGGCGTAAACCGGCCTATCTGGGCCGGGTTAACTTCGTCAGTAGTTAAGTATGTTAAAGCCCAAGAAGGCAGATGAGGGCTCAAGGCCCATAGACGGTTCAAGCCCTGTAGCCGTAAACCGGCGTTAGTATTTAACTTGTATTGTAAGTTAGGAATAAGTAGAGACCAAACCGGACACATCTATGAGCCGGTATTGGGACTCTGTGAACCGACGGGCGTCACCCGTGTATATAAGGGGACGACCCTGCGGCGGTTCAAGGAGGAGAGACAACAACTCGAGACATAGGCGAAGCTTGTTTGCTCCCTGGTCATCGAAACCCCATCAATTCCATCACAACTAGACGTAAGCTTTTACCTTCATCGAAGGGGCCGAACTAGTATAAACTCTCTTGCGTCCCTGTGTCCGCTTTAACCCCTTCAAGCTAACCCGTCGCGATGGCTCCACGACTAAGTCCTTTCTCTAGGACATCTGCCGTGACAAAACCACGACAGTTGGCGCCCACCGTGGGGCTATCGCACGATGGTTTCAAGTTCTTGGAGGGCCGCTTTGAAGGACTCGAGGGCTACGCCGTAGTCCGGATGACTAAGAGTCGTCGCGGCAAGCTCTACATCGACGATGCAGGCTGGGGCCCCGAGGCCAGCTCAGTTGAGTACGGGTACCGGGTCCCCTTTGGTGGCATACACGTTTTCATCGGCAAGATCGGAGAACCGGGCCATGAGCCGGATATCTGCACCGACCTCGTTGAAACGGCTCAGCATGCGCGATCTGCCCGGGTTAAACCGGCCATGAAGCGTGCCTTCGTGGGAGTCATCCATGGAGGAGGTCATGAGGATGGATCGGGATCTGGCGGCGAGACCGTCATTTACTCCGGCGATGAGTCATCAACCGGAGAAACCGAATCTCTATATCAGCTACAAGATGGCCGGATTGGGGGCTGTTCCGACGGCGACAGTATTCCGGACCCCTCTGATCTGCCCAATCGAGTTGGAATATTCATGGCCGGCACACAAGCAGCGCTTCATTCTTCGACCGCTGCGGCAACAGCCTCCGGTTCAGCAGCGGTGACGGCTGCCGGGGCAGGAGGCCTTGTGCGCCCGCCGGCCCAAGTTCTATCCGAGCTATTTGATGCATTGGCTGTGCTTATGGCGCCCGCCGGTCCACAACGCGGAGATTGCAAAGGTAAGGGAACAGATCACCCATGCCAAGGCGGACCGGGTAGCTGAGGATACCAGGATGGCCGCAGAGCGGGCCGCTCTAGACGCACAAGCTTACAGGCTCATGTTGGACCAGAACGCGTCGCATGAAGTCATGAGGAGGAAATACCGATCCCATTTGCCTCCGGTTTTCGAGGCCAGAGACCTTTTCAACACCCCGGGATCAGGAACCAGTAATCCGCTGGAGAGAAACCGGGCGGAAGCTCCTGGGACCGGTGCGCCGGTTCAGCCTTGTCGGATGGATCCGCCTCGTCAAAACACCGTTATACCTCAGGCTGTTTCAACACCTCCGAGTCACTACTCCAACCCAATGGACAATCTCGTCGCAGCTGCTGCACGGCTGGAGGCCATTCCAATTGAAGGTGACTCACCGCAGGCGATAGAGACGCGACAGGTCAAGGAGCTTCTTAGGACAGCTTTGGACCAACAGGAAGCATACTCGTACAGCCGCGACCGGATCCACTCGACCCCTTGCCCAAGCCGGAGCTATAGCAGGCGTATGGAGGAACCGACAGTGTCATGTAATGAACGACGTGGAGCACCCCACGGCAACAACCTGGAGGGTGGTGCTGATAACGCTCAGGAAGTGGTGGACCGGGCCCGAGCACGCAGGGAGGCCGAGTTAGCCGCACAATATCAGGCTCGGCAGCTTACGCCGGTTCATCCAACTGTTTCGGTCGAACCCGGTGTTACTTCTAGCTCTTCGGGGGTGCCTTGCCTTGTCCCCGCTTTACGCAATGTGCGCCTACCCAAGGATTTAAAAGGCCCGCGCAAGGTACCAAATTACACGGCGGATCAACCCCCAGAGACATGGGTGGAGAGCTATGAGATGGCCATGGAGATGCTGGATGTGGATGATGCGGCATGTGCGAAATACTTCACCATGATGCTTGAAGGAACGGCCCACACTTGGTTAAAAAGCTTACCGGCCAATTCTATCAGTTCATGGGCCCAATTACGAGCCCGGTTTATCAATAATTTCAAGGATACATGTAAGCAGCCCATGTCGATAGTAGACTTAGCTTCCTGTGTCCAGGAGGAAGGAGAATCAACGACTCATTGGGTGCGCCGGGTCTCACAAGTGTTGCATTCATCAGACCGCATCAACGCTGACACCGCAGTCTTAACCCTAGAAGGCAACTACCGGTTTGGGCCCCTAAAGCTGAAGTTGGGACGGATGAAGCGCCATTGCACTGACATGGGGACCCTCATGGCTGCTTTGGTAAAGTATGCTGATTCTGATAGTACCAAGGATCCCGAATCTGATGATGACAAGGAAGACTAAGGCATAGCCTAGTGGTGGGAAGGGGCTGATGCCTTCCCACCCACCCAGGTTCAAGGCTTGGTACTTGCAATTTGGGTTTGTTGCACCAATTATGCTGTAGGGGGTTCCCTTACAGTCTTTCTATCAAAAACTCCAAAGGTCAGTAGCATCACTGGGCAGGCAATGGTGGTGGAGGCAAGCGTAAAGCGGATGGTAACATGGACTTTGTGGCTAATGCCAATGCGCAGGACAATGGCCAGCGATGCAAGGGTAAACCGAAAAATCACAGTGGGGCACCCAACCCTAACCCGGATCGCCTAAATTATCTACTGAGCCAGCCCTGTCCAAGACATGGGACGAAGGAGGTGCTAGCGAACCACCTTTGGAAGGATTGCTTTATTATGCAGGAGTTCAAGAATTCTAATGCTTTCCGGTATGATCAGGCTCTGGCGGTGGCTCAGGATCCGGGCCGGGTTATGATGGAGGAAATTCCGGTTCAGGATTTAATGGTAATCCGGGCGGACATAATAATCAAAATAATCAGAACAACCAGGGTGGTTATAACCAGCAGCAGCAACAGTCAGGTTACCAGAGCAACCCAAAGCAGTTGAATAGTGGGCAGTACCATGTCTTCACCACTAGCTTGGACAAGCGAGACCGGAAGGTCCAGAGGCGGGCAGTCAACTCTGTTGAACCGGACGTGCCCCGTTATCTACGCTGGTCTGAACAGCCAATCATATGGAGCATAGAGGATCACCCTCCTCAGGTTGATAATCCAGGTCAGTTGGCTCTGGTGGTGGCACCTCAGGTGGGAGGTTACAAGTTCACCAAGGTGCTCATGGATGGAGGGAGCAGCATTAATATCTTATACTATGAGACCTTCCGTCGTATGGGACTAACAGATAAAAATCTCGAACCGTCTAATACGGTGTTCCACGGTGTAGTACCTGGAAAGTCAGCATATCCTGTTGGTAAGATAGCTGTGGAAGTGGCCTTTGGAGATGATCATGATTCCAGGTCGGAGACATTGATGTTTGAAGTGGTGAAAATCCAAAGTCCATATCATGCCCTGTTTGGGCGACCGGCCTATGCCAAGTTTATGGCACGACCCTGTTATGTGTATTTGCAGCTCAAGAAGCCGGGTTACAAGGGGACAATAACGGTTCACGGAAGCCGTAAAATCTCTTTGGAGTGCGAGGAAGGAGATGCGGCTTACGCAGAGTCGGTTTGTGCCACCGAGGAGCTGAAGTATTATAAGGACAGTGTTGATCCGGCGGACATGACTCCATTAAAAAAGCCAACTATGGAGCATGATCCGGCCCTGAAGTTCAAATCGGCAGCAGAAACTAAGCTTGTTGACTTCGTGCCTGGCGATTCGTCCAAGCAGTTCAGCATTAGTGCCAACTTGGATCCGAAATAGGAAAGCACGCTCATCGAGTTCATCCGTGAGAATCGGGACATTTTTGCATGGAAGCCCTCTGACATGCCAGGTGTACTGAGGCAACTCGCGGAGCACACCCTTAATGTGGATCCTAAATACAAACCGGTGAAACCGTTCCTCCGCCGGTTTAATGAAGAAAGACGCAAGGCGATTGGAGAAGAGGTAGCCAGGCTCTTAGCAGCTGGTTTTATTGTTGAAGTTTTTCACCCTGAGTGGCTTGACAATCCGGTGCTAGTCCTTAAGAAAAACGGCACCTGGCGCATGTGTGTGGATTACAAAGATCTTAATAAGGCTTGTCCAGCAGACCCTTTTGCCCTCCCCCGTATTGATCAAATCATTGATGCTACGGCGGGTTATGAGCGTTTAAGTTTTTTGGATGCATATTCTGGCTATCATCAGATCAAAATGGCAGTTAAGGACCAGGAGAAGACGGCATTCATAACTCCCTTTGGAGCCTTCTGCTATGTGTCTATGCCCTTTGGGCTCAAAAGTGCCTAGGCAACTTATCAACGGTGTGTACAAAATTGTCTTTACAAGCAGATTGGCTGTAATGTGCATGCTTACGTGGATGATATCGTGTTTAAGTCCAGGGAGAAGGAGACTATGGTTGATGATTTGAAGGAAACCTTTGATAACCTAAGGACATACAAGATGATGCTTAATCCGGACAAGTGTGTCTTTGGTGTACCGGCGGGCAAGTTATTGGGTTTTCTGGTGTCCAACAGGGGAATTGAGGCTAATCCGGAGAAGATCACAGCCATCACCTCCCTGGCTAAACCGAAGTGTATCAATGATGTTCAACGCCTGGCAGACCGGATTGCCGTGTTAAGCCGGTTTATCAGCCGCCGTGGTGAGAAGGCAATCCCTTTGTATCAGATGTTGAAGAAGACGGATCAGTTCGTCTGGAGTTCTGCTGCTGATGAAGCATTTGAGGACTTAAAGCGGCAATTGGCCAATCCGCCTGTGCTCGCCGCTCCCATTGACAAGGAGCCGTTACTGCTATATGTTGCTTCTAATGCTCGTGCGGTCAGCGTGGCTATTGTGGTGGAGTGAAAGGAGGTAGGTAAGGAGCATCCAGTTCAATGTCCAGTCTATTATATCAGCGAGGTACTCATTGAGTCCAAGCAAAGGTATCCGCATTGGCAGAAGCTGGTGTATGGAGTTTTTATGGCAAGCCGGAAGCTTAAGCAATATTTCCAAGGGCACCCAATTACGGCGGTCAGTTCTGCTCCTTTGGGGGATATCATCCAGAACCGGGAAGCGACTGGCCGAATTGCCAAGTGGGCTATAGAGCTTGGGCCGCACGGATTGAAGTATGTGCCTCGGACGGCGGTTAAGTCTCAAGCGCTTGTTGATTTCATCAATGATTGGACGGAACTGCAAGCACCTGAAGAAAAGCCGGATCACACAACTGGACCATCCATTTTGACGGATCCAGGCAATTGGAAGGCTCGGGGGCTGGAGTCGTATTAACTTCCCCACGAGGTGATAAGTTTTGTTACGTTCTCTGCTTAATGTTCCCTTGTACTAACAATGCAGCTGAGTATGAAGCCTTGCTCCATGGTCTCCGGATGGCTAAGGAGATGAATCTAAGTTGAGTTAAGTGCTTCGGTGACTCGGACCTTATGGCTCAACAAGTGTCTGGCACTTGGTACTCCAAGGACCCACTCATGGCAGCATATCGTCGTGAGGTGGATATTGTTGCAGGTCACTTTAAAGGCTATCAGGTGGACCACGTGGACCGATGGAAGAATGAAGCGGCGGACGCTTTAAGCCGGCTGGGCTCTTAGCACAAACCGGTCCCGCCCAATGTTTTTTTGGATGTGCTGCACAACCCATCGGTCAAGCTCCCTGGTGAAGCGGATTTGGCTATTCCTGATCCGGAGGCTCAATTGGTGGCAGCTCTTCATGTCATTCCGGATTGGACGCTTTCTTACCTGGCGTACATGAACCGGGGCGAGTTACCAGAGGATGAGATTCTGGCCCGACAGATAGTCCGGCGGTCCAAGTCCATGACTATTGTCAATGGCGAGTTGCATCATTGCAGTATATCAGGGGCGTTTCAATGTTGTGTGTCTCCTAAAGAAGGCTGTGAAATTTTGCGTGAGATCCACGAAGGAGATTGTGGTCACCACGCCGGTTCAAAATCTTTGGTAGCTAAAGCGTTTCGCCATGGCTTCTATTGGTTAACTGCTCATGCTGATGCAGAAGATCTGGTCAGAAGATGTGATGGTTGCCAAAAGTTTTCAAGACGTGCTCATGTGCCGGCTCAAGAATTGAGAATGATTCCAATTACTTGGCCGTTTGCGACTTGGGGGCTGGATATGGTTGGGCCTTCCAAAAGGTCCAAAGATAAGAAGACCCACCTCCTGGTGGCAGTTGACAAGTTCACAAAGTGGGTGGAGGCAGAACCGGTTAGCAAGTGTGATGCGGCCACGGCGGTTCAGTTTATCAAAAAAGTGATTTTCCGGTTTGGTTTTCCACACAGTATCATCACAGATAATGGTACCAATTTGTCCAAGGGTGCCATGAAGGAGTTCTGCGAACGGGAGTACATCCGGCTTGACGTTTCATCAGTGGCACACCCACAGTCCAATGGTCAAGCAGAAAGGGCTAATCAAGAGATTTTGAGAGGCATCAAGCCCCGGCTTATGGTTCCTTTGCAGAGAACACCGGGTTGTTGGGTAGAAGAATTACCATCTGTGTTATGG
Source organism: Triticum urartu (assembly GCF_003073215.2). Classification (NCBI taxonomy): domain Eukaryota; kingdom Viridiplantae; phylum Streptophyta; class Magnoliopsida; order Poales; family Poaceae; genus Triticum; species Triticum urartu. Next base: position 179,033,543 of record NC_053025.1, on the reverse strand, counting down.
AGCATCAATACCACACCCAACAGATCAACGGGATACACACCATTCTTCATGGTCTATGGAGCGGAGGCGGTTCTCCCCAGTGATATCCGTCATGATTCACCTTGTGTGACGGCTTATGTTGAAGCGGACAACGAGACAGCACGACAAGATGCTTTGTACCGGTTGGATGAAGAGCCTGACATAGCAGCTGCTCGCTCAGCGATTTACCAACAGGATCTTCGTCGTTATCACAGTCGCCGAGTTAAAACTAGAACCTTTCAATTGGGAGATTTTGTGCTTCGGCTCATCCAAGACCAGACTGATATGCATAAGCTATCCCCACCTTGGGAGGGACCTTTTGTGGTCAGCAAGAATCTGCACAACGGGTCATGTACATCAGAGGAGGAGACCAACAGGCCGTGGAACATAGCTCATCTTCGGCCTTACTATACCTGAGCCATTGGCTCTACTTATGTACATATTACGACGATGTATATATTATGATTAAATATAATAAACCGGAACCTCAGCTAAAGCGAGGTATCTGTTCTTTTACATCATGTGTGGTTACACGGAGTTGTTCTAAAGCGGCCTCCGGTTTACCCCTTGAGTTAGCTTTTCAAAAGCATCATGTTATATCACTTGGGGGCTTGGTCGTGTCCGAACCAATGCAATACCTGTTGATAGGCGAGAGCCACCAGATCACTTGGGGACTTAGTCACGTCTGAACCAGTCATGCCTCTTGATCGGCCTAAGGCCACAGAATCACTTGGGGGCTTGGTCGAACCCGAACCATTGCCATGCCACTTGATCGGCATAAATGCCACGGTTTCATTTGGGGACCTGGCTGACTTGAACCATAGCTACACCTATCGGGAGCTTGGTCGTGTTCGACCATGGTAACGCCATCTGATCAGCTCAAATAAGCCTCTTTTTGCAAACGGTTTTTTCATTGCCTTTGCTTTACACTTTTTGTTTGAAAGATATTTCTTTCCTTTTATTGCGTTTTTTAAACCGACAAAATTTTAAACCGGTTCACACTGTCTATTGACGGTACACGGTCCATTTTAATCCAGAGACTATTTGCTCGGTTTGATTTTTGTTAACATCCTATTACGGAGTAACACGGTGTTTATTATAACCCGGCACGGTTTACATGGTAAACCGGCATCATATATATACAGGAGCTGCTATCTCCTCCAACAGTGTGGGTTTATAAAACTCTGCTTCAAGATTGGCCAAGCTAACTTCACGCCCAACGATGGCAGGTATTATGTATCTCAAAATTTTGGTCATATACTTAAAAATTTCGGATGTTTTTATTTCATGTATGCATACATCATATTCCGCCTGACGGTACAACCGCGGTGGCACTTTAAGATTTTTTATTGCAGAAAGTACTTTGGAAAATTCATCACCCAAAGGAAGAGCAAGTTGCAGTAATTATGCATGAAGGCATATCAAAAGTATCAGCTAGCCTATTACAGGGCAACACGGTGCCCACAATAAGATCATTGTTTTTTGCAAGGGAGAAGCAGTTTTAAATCGGCTTCCGGTTCAAGCTTGGTCACCAGCCTGGCCTGATGGTTGTGGATCATCCCGCGCCGCTTCAGCTTCAGTTTCTCTACCCAGCGGCTGGAAATCAACAGTTGTCCAGTCGATTCCCATTAATGCTTGAAAGACAGCTTCATCATGGATCAGCAACGACGTGTCAATATGAGGAGCGTAAGTATGCTTACGGATTGGAGGGGTAAGATTTTCCGCTTCATGAATTGGTGCAGCTATTCGCTTATTTTGATTGTCATATTGGGCTTGATAAAGAGACAAGTTTGCTTCTTCAGCCAATTGACAAGCTAGCGGACGCACCTCCCGGTTTATTGCTTGCAGATTCGCTTCACTAAACTCTAACCTGTCTTCTTTCAAGCTGGGATAGCCCTGAGCCGCTTCAATAGGGTCAAAATCCGGCACCCAAGCTTTTGCCCGGATTAAAGCATTGATCGCACCGGTTCGAGCAGCAGATTTCTTCAGCTCTTCAACCCGGGCAGGAAGCACCGACAGTTTCATCAGAGTGTCCTGAATCAAAGTGGGCGCCGGCTTGTTGTGGGATGCAGTACAGATGATTCGTTGTGCACCAGTGTACAGTTGTTCGATCAACGTGTAGGCGGCTTTTAGTTTCTTCCGCACATCTGACCCAAGTGACCAATGCGTGTCCCTGAAATATTACCAAGGGTTAACAAACCGGTAGCTCTGTAAGACGGCAGAATCAATTCAGAAGTCAAACCGGCTTACCAAAGATAGCAGTGGTCATGGCATGCATGTGCTGCTTTATGCTGGTCAGTTCATCCGCCACCGGTTTTAGTGCAGCCTCGGCATCTTCTGCTCGTTTGATTAAAGCAGATTTTTCAGTGGCCCAATCCGCCCGCTTCTTCTTGAAGCTCTCCTTAAGCTGTTTCATGGCGCTTAAAGCGCTGGTTAATTCCTCTTTTGCTTTGGAGGTTTCAGCTTGTTGGGATTTCAGATTTTCTTGGAGATCGGCGACTTGGCTTTCTTTCGTCTTCAGCTCAGCCTGCATGCAGACAGTTATATGATTCAGCAAAACGGTACAAGGATTGAAGTACCAACCACATAACAAGTTATGCACTTGGCACTTGGGGGCTAATGCATATTCGATCTTCATCTTTCAATTGCTTACAAAGTCCCAAGATCAATACAAGTATTCAACTTGGCACTCGGGGGCTAATGGCTATTTGCTCGTATATATCCTGATGCGGCGATCTCAATTACTTAAAGTCCCAGTTTAACTACGCTAAGTTGAACCGGCCCTTGGGGACTACATCAGCGAATTTCGAAGCATTAAGATTTCTATTAGTAAGTCTCGGTTTGAAAGAAGATTACAAACCGGCCCTCGGGGGCTAGGAGCATCAACAAGAATTGAAATATACAAGCAGGAAAGAGCATAGGGAAGTTACCTCATATTTATCTTTCATCATGTTAACCAGACCGGCTTCATAGTCACGACTGGTATATAGCCGGTTCAGGTAGCCAGGATGGATATGGCCAATGCCAGTAATGTTTGGACAAAGCGACAGGATTGCTTGGCTCTGTATGGCCAATGCCAGTAATGACAACCTCATCATCCTTGGCATCGCCGGTTTGCACTGGGGCTGTTGGCTTGTCAGTAGGCTTTGTCGGACCGGTGGATTTCTCAATCCGGATGGAGCTTGTGGGCTGATTGACAGGACTTGAGGTATCAATAGGTCTCTCTTCAGCAATAAGATCGTCGTCTTGCTGCGGTGGATCATTGGGTATATCCTCAGGAATAGCCGCTTCAAGATCTGGTGTTTTGCCCGGTTCAAGGACGGCATCCTCTTCGGCCACTTTGTCCAGGCGAGCCTTCTTGCTTGGCCTAGGCTTGGCTCTGAAAGGAATAACAAAATCAAATATAGCATATATTCCAAGGTGATGTACTGCAAATATCATGATAAGTATAGCTTACCCAAGCACCATTTTGAGCGGTGGCAGCTGAGTAGCCGATGACTCGCCAGAGGATGAGTGGGAAGTAACCTGGTAATCGGAGTCAGATGGATTAAGAGGTTGACGAAAGCAGCCCGCTTTAGGACAAGCACTGACAAGCAAATTAGAGACCTCTGAACAGCGTTTCCGAACCAGACTGTTCGGTAAACCGGCGGAGGTAACTACCTGGCCGCTATGCCGGGTTGTGCGACGAGCTTCGTGCTGTTGGGTCTTCATAAGAAATTTGGGATCCAAATAAGCAAGAGGATGAGAAAATTTAACTTTCTGGTTTGCCTGATGGATTTTTAGTGAAGGCAAAGGTTCTGAATCGGAAGAGAGAATAATTACCTCTGCAGCATCAGCATGGCTGGCTTCGGCATCATCCTGACAAATATCATCATCAATAAGACGCATGAAAAATAAGCCAAGTGAGTCAAGCCCTACCTCAAGGTCCGGATTATCCACATCATCATCAGGGGCAGGATTAGAGGATGCAGTGGTTCTTTTCCCGTGGACAGTCTTCTTCACAGCTTTAGTCTTTTGCCGGGTTGCTCTTTCCGGTTTGTCTGGTTTTTCTGGTTTCTCCTGCGGCAGTTTCTTGCTCCAAAATGGGTCATTGCCCTGGTTACACAGACACTGATATTAAACAATGACCAGATATATCAATAACAGATTCAGCAAAAAGAAAAATCAAACTCTTACAGCTGGCGGTTTGTTGGTGGCACAGAAGGGAAGCAGGCTGGTTTTAGCACATATGTGTTCCGGTTCATTCAGCATTTTATTCACAACCTCTGTGATTTCTTCATCGGTGAGCTGGATGTTGGCATGTCGCAGTGGGTCATCAACACTGCCAGTATACTCGCACATCAAACCAGAGCGCTGACTAAGGGGTAGTATGCTCCATGATATTCAACAGCGAGCGAGATCAACCCCTGTTAAACCATTGGCCATAAAGGCTCTGAGCTTGGACAGATGAGGAGTGTATTTGCTTCTCTCTTTGGCAGTCAACCTTTGCGGAAAGGGGTGTGTATTGCTAAGCCGCTCCGGACGAAAGCCATGCAAAGGATTTTCACCAGCAGGGGAGGTGTCTTTGCAATAGAACCATGTTTGATTCCACTCTTTGGGGTGGCTATGCAGTTTGGCATGAGCGTATGTGACCTCTTTCCTTTTCTGAATCGCCACACCGCCCAATTCCGTATTGGAACCATCAGAAAAGTCAGTATGGCGGTTTACATGGAAACAGTCTCTGAACAACTCCACTGTGGGCTCCTCTTGAAAGAACGCCTCACAGAGCACTTGGAAGTGACACATGTTGGTAACAGAGTTGGGACCAGTGTCTTGTGGGTGGAGTTGAAAATCGGCTAAAACGTCCCGGTAAAATTTAGAACTGGGCGGCTTAAAGCCCCGGGCTAAGTGATCTACGAAAATGACGACCTCTCCTTCTTGAGGTGTGGGAGGGCATTCTTTGCCAGGAGCCCTCCAATGGATGGTATCTTTGCTGCCTAAGGCGCCGATCAGGACTAAATCGTCTAGTTGAGCCTCTGTGACGCGAGAAGGAACCCAGTTGCACTCATATACTTGCTTGGCCATGATGAAATCTACAAGGTAGATGATCCCGGTTCAAAAATGCATTGATTAAGGTACATTGGTATGTGCAATGTTAAACCGGAGACAGATCTATTTAAACCGGAGTTTTATGAAGCAACAACATCTGGCGGTTCAACAAGGGCACTAATGGTATATGCCAATTTGGCAATTTTTTCTACAAAGTTAAACCGCCTGGTCTAAACATTGAAGCAGATGAGTAAGTTTACAGAAACAGATTTCATAAGATTTCTCTATAGCGACGGATCTAAAGCAAGTTCAGAAAAGAAGGAAAATATTCAAGGTTCAAAAAAGAACAGTACTGAAGCAATAGGCAGAGATACATATAGATCTATGGACTTGAGGCATGAAACTGAAGGCGGATGCTAAAACCTACCGCTACGTAGAGCAAGGATTCACAGATGCATCTAGGAGCTATCGTATGAACACGAAACAGGCGATGAACACTAGAAGAACAGGAAACCCTAGAGCAGATCTGTGTTGAAAAGAACAGAAAACTTACTAGAGATGAGAAAGATGCGGAAGGTTGCCGCAGTGCTCTGGTGCGCCCAGGTTGATGCAGCGGCCAAGGTTGATGCAGAGGTTGACGGTGGCGGCGGAGCTCCGAAGCTGGGCGACGCGAGGAAGACGAAGCAGAAGGGCACAGAGGGGGAAAAGAAATGACCCTTCGGTCCTATTTATAAGGCAAGGGACAGGAGTCAGGCGCAAAAATCAAGGGATCGTGGGTCTGGAAATGAAGATGTCGCCTTAATTGTCGCAGACCTACTAAGGTCCTTTATAACAGGTGACGTCACGCCGGTTTACAACGACCAGAGAAGATGACGTCACGGCGGTTCAACAAACTACAAGAAGATATTGAAGACGAAGATTTTTGCCAAAGGATTGACATGAACATGTTCAAATCAATCTGGGGCCTAATGTTGGGGATATCACTACTGGGCGTAAACCGGCCTATCTGGGCCGGGTTAACTTCGTCAGTAGTTAAGTATGTTAAAGCCCAAGAAGGCAGATGAGGGCTCAAGGCCCATAGCCGGTTCAAGGCCTGTAGCCGTAAACCGGCGTTAGTATTTAACTTGTATTGTAAGTTAGGAATAAGTAGAGACCAAACCGGACACATCTATGAGCCGGTATTGGGACTCTGTGAACCGACGGGCGTCACCCATGTATATAAGGGGACGACCCGGCGGCGGTTCAAGGAGGAGAGACAACAACTCGAGACATAGGCGAAGCTTGTTTGCTCCCTGGTCATCGAAACCCCATCAATTCCATCACAACTAGACGTAGGCTTTTACCTTCATCGAAGGGGCCGAACTTGTATAAACTCTCTTGCGTCCCTGTGTCCGCTTTAACCCCTTCAAGCTAACCCGTCGCGATGGCTCCACGACTAAGTCCTTTCTCTAGGACATCTGCCATGACAAAACCACGACAGGTTGGCTACGTTTTTACCTAGTAGTTCATTGAGGTAGGTTTGAACCATATACTTTTGTCACCACCGCGTAAGTTTAATTTTGCCTTGCCAATGTAGACGTGGATTGGGAAGTGTTCATTGTGAGAGATGAGTGACAAAGTAGTAAGTAGGACCAAGATAACTTAATGAACTACCTGGGCAGAGGTTTGGTTTGAATGGTGGCGAAGTACAGTGGGAGCATGCATGGGAAATCCATGGTGGTGCACCACTAGTGGTCTGTTCGCCCAGGCTCAAAGATATCAATCGTATTCTCATGTCTAGAAGCTTACGTGTGCAGCCACAAGCCAATATGGGCTCTGGCTTAGTGGAGTAGTTAGTGTGACCCCTTCCGGCATGGGCTAGCAGATGTAGAATGATGTAGGTGTACCGGCCTATCCGTGGGTTAAGGGGGAACATTTTCGAAAGACTATGTCTCGGTCATCCTGTTCTCAAACGCCAGGCAGTGCGAGAACTTCAAGGGAGGCGACCGAGTCTTGTGGGGAAAAGTGCACAAACCGCTGCAGAGTGTTAAAACCTAATCGATTAGCCGTATCCCCGGTTACGGACAACTTGAGCATCTAGTAGTGGAAATGCTGGGAGATCTCATCACTCTTAATTAAACAGTTGGGTCTTAAATGAAACTTTGGGAAGGGATTGAGTTGGGTTTACCAACTCATCCTATGCTATACAGTAGTGGTAGAATAATATCTTTTATTCTAGGGAAAAACTAGCTTTATGAAAAACTAAACCTATAGCTTTCCACCAGCCAAATTCCATGTACAAATAGGTTCAGTATTCTTATGATGTGACTTGCTGGTACATTCGATGTACTGACCTACAGGGCCGCAACGTCATATGTTGTAGGAATTTCTACGACGAGTAAGAGTTATGTTGTAGGGTTACGGTCTACACTCAACTTGCCGTTGGCGTTGATGGGACTCCACACCCGTTCGATATTTTTCCACTGAGATTTATGAGGTATATATCAGCTTTACGTTATATATACATGTGATTGAACTTTGATATATACATTGGTGTATTGTGTGTGCCAGCATACTGATCCAGGGATGGCACGGATACACAGAGGCTTGACCGTTTGAGGTCGGGTCACTACAGAGATGGTATTAGAGCACATGTTGATTGTAGGACATGACCCTAGATACTGGAAAGCCCTTCGGAAAGGATTTCTCTAAAACTTTATTTTCAAAAAGACCCTTTACCTCTCTTCTTTTCTGAGCTTTATCAAATCTTTCCTTTTACCCCCAAATAGTTAGACAATACCCCTTTTCCCTTTGACCACACGGAGGATCAACTGATGAGACCACTCCGAGAAGGACAAGGTATCAGACTTCACCATACACTAGAAGAATTAATGCTACGACAGTAGAAGACTCAAAGAATATGAAGACACAGAAGAATTCCAAGATTTATATGACCTTTAGAAGACCAAAACCTTGTTGTATACTTACGTTAGATGTGATGATTTGTGAGCTGTCATATTTTGTGTGTGTTCTCCGACAACAACAAATAAAACCGTTTACAAAACTATATTGTTTGTATTGTGTGTATCTCTCTCTATCCCTCTACCGTATCTCATCCCAAAACCCTTGGACCCAATAGATGATGAATGCAGATGGACTTGTATTCTCTGGACCGATCGCTTAGTTGGAGGCAGAGCTATGGACTCAAAACATGGAGAATAACTTCAGGAGCTAGTTGGTTGCAAGGAATTATGAGGTTCAATACGCTCTTCAATACTTTACAAAAAGTGCAGCAACCTGGTGGAAAATGCATCAAGCCATACAAGGATGTAATGGAGAAAAAACTTGGGAGGAATTGAGGAAAACTCTATTGGGATCCCGTCTTATCCGGAAACATGGTGATAACCCGATTAAGAAACCTTGTGCCTGCAAGATATGCGGAGAAATAGGACACACCCATGAAGAACACAAGGATGGATGCCCTCATTGTGAAGGAAATCACCAAGTTGAAGAATGTCCAACCATGAAGGTTACTTGTTTCTTGTGTGAAGGAACTACGCACTACCCTACCCAGTGTCATATTTATCCCAAGGTACAAGAAATTACCAAGCAGCGGAAGGAAGCAGTGAAAGAAGCCCTCAGGGAAAGTTTAAGAAAACCGGTGATGAAAGAAGATGTTGATGACCCTGATGGAGAAAGCCTAAACAGATTTTACTCCAATGCTTGCTATTCATGTGGAGAAGAACGACATTTTTCACAATATTGCATGAAGGAAAACCAAGAGCATCTGGGAGACTTCCCGATAGAAGAAGTGGAGTTTGATCCACATGAGATAGAAGAATCGATCGGAACAAAGAAGTCCAGGAAGAGAAAGCGCACGTGTCCCCAGAACAACCCAGTTTCTGCAGAAAAGGACCTGAGTCATATCACTTGTTACAGGTGCAAGGATTTAGTTCATTACGCTAGCAAATGCCCAGCAAGGGAGCCAAGAACCCAAGGAGCCAAGATAACCACCAGGAAGCACCTGGATTTGTCCGAAGTCATTTGTTTACGCTGCAAAGGAGTAGGAAATTTTGCGAGAGAATGTTCAGACTCGAGGAAAGCTTGGGTTGAGTAGTTGAGATCTTGATATTGGAATAAAACATGTAATAAATGTCGAATACACTTCTATTTTTGGAGAGGTTGAGTTGAGTTATGAAATGGAAATTGTAATAGTTCGTGAAGAAAAAAAGTTGATATGTTTTAAATCTCATATGAGGTGTCATGAGTTCTTTGTTGATTGTGAGTGCCTCCCTCACTATGTCACCCAGACTTAAACCTTGAACCCATGGACATGCTGACCCAAACCTTTCCCCAAAAATAACCACATTTCACCCAAGAAAATAGATACAGTATCCCGAGTACCCCTTCTATCTTATACCTGCAGATGATAATCCTTTACGACTCTTTTCTCAAGGACCCGAAAACGATCATGACCCTGACTAGTGATTAGGATTACCCAAAAATCCTGAAGGACATGATCAAGCATATTCATCTTGAAGGCGATGCAGTCTACAAGGGTTATCCTTTCATGGAGAAGGGAGTTGAACTTTGGTATGTGGAGGTACACCTCCACCGTGTGAAGGGAGTTTTCCCAAAGACTATGGGACAATACTTTTTCATTTCTCGAGTACCACGAGCAACATTCTTCGACTCTGTTCATGAAGTTTCTATGGAAGCCATACGTCAGATTGGAGAAATACTAGAAGCAAGACTCCATCACACTCAGGAATACCTGAGAGAGGTCCATGCCGAGAAGATGGAGATGAAGCTCATCGCCACCACAATGAAGCAAAACATCGATGATTTGAAGGATCACATCGCACAATTCTAGTGGGACTGAAGCATCTTGAAGAATGGAAAACGAATAAAGATGGGAGTAATGCTTGACCATACCAAACTATGTGGATGGTAGCTTTTGTAATAGAGTACTTTTGAAATTTGAGTTTTGAGTAGTGGTTAAGGATGTAATAAAGGATTTGATATGAAGAGCATTATGGATGAACCAGTGCATTTTTTTGGCGATATTGGTCTTTGTGAACTCTTGACCAATGGAAAAGAAAATATTCCACAGAGTGGAGTTTGAACAAAATGAGTCGGAGTTTTATTTTAGTTATGATGGTTACCTCAAGAGTATGAAGGAATGAAGTACTATTGGATTTAAAGGAGATATAATGTTGGAATATGGAACAATAGTAACTCCAAGGATGAGTTAAAGATATACAAGTTTTAAGGGGGCCCATAATCCACAGGAACCAAGATTTGATAAGGAAACAAGCAGAATTTTGTTGAAGAAAATAATTCCGAAAGAAGTTATGATTTCATCAGCATAAGATTCATAGGATGTTACGTAAAACCTGAGAGTTGTGAAGAAACGATAGAGATTTTGTGTGGCTTGCAGAGCCAAGGGATTTACCCGAACCCGGTTCGTGGAGAAGAGAAATTCTGCAATGCTTGTTAGGATGCCCAAGTATTAGAAAACGTGATTCACTATCTGCGTATGTAATAATGATTCAAGTATGGGATGGATTAGCCCCCATACCGGAGACTTCTATCATGAGCTATCATATGTTGATAGAAAATCAGAGAGCCTTATAACCCTAGAAGAATGTCGACACGACAAACCAAAGGCCTTAGAATGGTAGGACGATGGAAACCCTGTACAGGCACCTATTGCCAATCGTAGGTTATGCGGTGAGGTTCAACCCAGACCCATTTCCTGCAGGAGAAACCAAAAATTGTCGACCAACATGAGGTTTTCGATTGTTGTTTAGCATTGGCGCCAGACCTGTCAAGTCTCAGAAGGATCTTATTTTGATGCATGGACTCCTTATTTCGAGGAAAAGGACATGCCCTTACCAGCAGAGCAAAAGTGAAGGAGTTATCTCGGAGAATATGAGAAGACCGACACCGTCAACGCAAAGGATGGAGTACATGAGTTTTGTTGGAACCGTGACCATGCTTCTAAGGGTGGTAGCACTCCATACCTTGTGTTGGTGAATGTATTTTCAAGGAGACCCCCAAACCTAACATTTTTCTAGCCTCTCCGAATCTCGAGGATGAGATTCATTTTAAGGGTGGTAGTTTGTAACATCCCAAAATTCTAAATTTTGGAATGTTATATTAAATAAATAATTATGATTGTTTGTTTGATTGTTGTGTGATTGATTGTGTGAAATTGAGTGAAAATTTAAGACTTTTTGAAAGTTGAAGGAGAGGGAATAAAAGGACTTTCCCAAAACCTTCATCTTGCATTTTGATCTCCATGAATTCAAATTCATTCATCACAAAACCCTAGAGTGAAGATAATATGACTTCTTCCATTTAAAGATATGAAAAGGGGTTTTGTAGTAGATTTGAATTCCATTTGAACAATAGTCCAACTCAAAAACTTTATGCCACTCAAGGATTTTCATGAGAGAAGATAATAGGACTTCTTCAAAATATATGAAATAGAGTGGGAAGTGATGAGGAGCCCTTTTGAATTTCATTTGGTTCACTTTTGGAAAGTTTTCCGTTTTGAGTTTCAAAAACATTTCCATTCATTCAAATAAAATAAAGAGAGAAGGAAATATGACTCCTTCAATTATTAGAAAGAAAATGGAAATGGATTATGAAACCAATAGATGTTATTTTAAAATAATATTTGAAATCATTTGCATCTCATGATTTATTGCATTTTGGATTTTTCTCGAATGTTCAAATATTATTTTCCACTCAAGAAAAATAAAGGAGAGGGGATAAGATGACTTCCTCAAAATGTAAAAGAGATGGAAATTTCATTTGAATATTATTTGGAGTTTTAGAACTTATTTGGTATTTATTCAGTTTGCAAAAAGTGCATTAAATGCATTAGGAAAAATATTTTCAAATTCTTATATGCTTGAATAAATGTTCATTGTGCTCTAGATATTCCAAGGTAATTTTAGAAATTATCGTGGTATTTTTAGGATTTTGTTTGGTTTCGTTGGGCCTTGGAAAGTTTTTTTTGTAAAAAAAAACAAAAAAAAACGCACGCGCACTGCACCACCTGGACCAAGGCCACTTCGGCCCAGGGGCGCATCGACCGGCCCACCGGCGATAGGCCAAGGCTGTCGCCCTGGCCTGCCCGCGCCCGACCACTAGCACCCGAAGGCCTCCGCCTCGTCCGTCGGCTCCTCGTCTCCCTCTCGCTCGCACGCAGCTGCCGCTGCCAGGAGGGCCCCAACCCCGTCGTCCCCAACCTCCCGCCTCTCCCGCTCGGGATAGAGCACGAGCCCGCCGCCCGCAACCACCGCACCTCTCCTTCAGGGATAAGGCTTATCCCGCCACCCTGAGCACCCCTCTCCACGCCTATAAAAGCCTCGGAGCCCCCTCTCTCCATCCTGCCCGCTTGCCCGTCCTCTCACCGCTCCTACCGCCCGCAGTTGCCGCTTGGATCACGCCGGCTGGAGCTACTTCACCGGAGAAGCTCGTCGGCCATAAGCCACTATGAGGCCCCAAACTCTGTCAACTTGTTCCCCTGCTCCACGCACACCTTGTTGACAACTTTTTGTGGTCTAGGGGACACCGGAGCCGTTGCACGGACGATGTCCGAACCGCCGGAGTTCGCCAGAGCGCCACCCTTCCTTCGCTCCGTCTCTGTCACCCCAACACGCGCCGCCTCCACCACCGGAAAGCCCCCAACGCGCCGACCCCATTCGTCTTCTTTCCCGCTGCCGACGACCACCGCAGGCCATCGCCCCGTCGCTGCCCAACACCGCGCCGCCGTCCCCTGCACGTCACCGACGCCGATGCTGCAGCTCGCTGTGAGCTGCCCCCACCCCCCGTTCTGTTTGTTTTTTTGTTTAAAATGGTTAACCAAGGTTTTATTAAACCGTGCGGCTTTAGTGAAAAAACCGGTCTCCGGTTTTCTTTTTATTTAGCCATGATAGTTGTTTTTATTATTTAGTGGCTGTTCACCGTATAGCTACCATAGTGAACACTCTCTGGCCTCTCACAGTGCGCCACGTGGCCAGGGACTTGATCGCTATTTTTTCTTCACTGTTAGGTTCCTGTAAATTTCAGTTTAGCCCCTGAACTTAGATTAGCCACAACTTTTTAACCGTAGATCCAAACTCGATGAAACCAGTGGCAAATTCTTCATATTGATTAGATCTATCTAGTAGTGTCATCTTTGTAAACTTTTGTAGGTTTCAAACTTGAAATTATTCAGATTTGAATTCAAACTTCAAATGGCCATATCTCCTAAACCGTAGCTCTGATTGGTGTGATTCTTTTTGCACCGTGTCATTGTAGCCAAACCCTACCACCTGGACCTTTGTCACTATACTTTTCACACGATTAATATCTATCCTTGATAGTTTTATTACTATGCAAGTATGCACGATAGATCACATCACAGTTTTGCACCTTATGTCACTTATTGTTTTGCACCTAGAATTATTTGCATGCAAGTTATGTGTGTTGGATCCCCATTTGGTTTTCCGAGTCTTTTGTGTTCCATGTTATTGCTCTATGGAATGATTGCTTATGTATGTTATTTTACTTTGACGATAGACTATACGGAGTGCAAAGCCGAGTACTATCGACCTCTAGAATTCAACTATCAGAATCCAGGCAAGTTCACATTTGACCATACTTTTAATTACCTATGTTTTTTTGATCTGCACTTAGTCCATTGTAGTAGGAATGCATGGTAGGCAAATTTATGCAGGTTGGCTACGTTTTTACCTAGTAGTTCATTGAGGTAGGTTTGAACCATATACCTTTGTCACCACCGTGTAAGTTTAATTTCGCCTCGCCAATGCAGACATGGATTGGGAAGTGTTCATTGTGAGAGATGAGTGACAAAGTAGTAAGTAGGACCAAGATAACTTAATGAACTACCTGGGCGGAGGTTTGGTTTGAATGGTGGCGAAGTACAGTGGGAGCATGCATGGGAAATCCATGGTGGTGCACCACTAGTGGTCCGTCCGCCCAGGCTCAAAGAGATCAATCGTATTCTCATGTCTAGAAGCTTATGTGTGCAGCCACAAGCCAATATGGGCTCTGGCTTAGTTGAGTAGTTAGTGTGGCCCCTTCTGGGATGGGCTAGTAGATGTAGAATGATGTAGGTGTACCGGCTTATCCGTGGGTTAAGGGGGAACATTTTCGAAAGACTATGTCTCGGTCATCCTGTTCTCAAATGCCAGGCAGTGCGAGAACTTCAAGGGAGTCGATCGAGTCTTGTTGGGAAAAGTGCGCAAACCTCTGCAGAGTGTTAAAACCTAATCGATCAGCCGTGTCCCCGGTTATGGACAACTTGAGCATCTAGTAGTGCAAATGCTGGGAGATCTCATCACTCTTAATTAAACAGTTGGGTTTTAAATGAAACTTTGGGAAGGGATTGAGTTGGGTTTACCAAATCATCCTATGCTATACAGTAGTGGTAGAATAATATCTTTTATTCTAGGGAAAAACTAGGTTTATGCAAAACTAAACCTAGAGCTTTCCACCAGCCAAATTGCGGGTACAAGTAGGTTCAATATTCTTATGATGTGACTTGCCAGTACATTCAATGTACTGCCCTACAGGGCTGCAACGTCTTATGTTGCAGGAATTTCTACGACGATTAAGAGTTACGTTGTAGGGTTACAGTCTACACTCATCTTGCCGTTGGCGTTGATGGGACTCCACACCCGTTCGATTTTTTTTCCGCTGAGATTTATGAGGTATATATCAGTTTTACGTTATTTATACATGTGATTGAACTTTGATATATACATTGATGTATTGTGTGTGGCAGCATACCGATCCAGGGATGGCACGGATACACAGAGGCTTGACCGTTTGAGGTCGGGTCGCTACAAAACAGGATCCTGTTTCCACCGTGGACGGTCGAACACAAGGCCGTTTCCTCCGTTCTGTGGTATGCCAGGCCTCGTTTCCATCGCCTGTTCCATCCAAGCCAGTTGGCTCCTGATGAAGAGCACGCGTTTCGTTACCTCCTGATGAACATGATGCATTCCGTTGCCTCCCCATGAACACGATGATGATGCAGTTTCTCCGTTCTGACCCAGCCATGTACACGAGCCCTGGCCATACATATGCGCGAGTAGGTGTTCAAGACCCCGCCCGTATGTACGTATGTGGCCGTATTTACTTCCTTGCACCCTGGACGATGTATGTACTTGTACATGCTACGTGCACGCCTCTACTACGACACGTGCCCTTCCTTGCATGACCATGGTTCATCGCTGCAGCCTGCAGACAGACCGATCGTATGTACATACACGTTTGCGACCAGAATGACAATGGTACGTACGCTTCGAACGGGTGGGTCCTGACTGTCAGGCACTTCCTTGCGTGCGAAGATGTAGCTGGTGGGTCCCAGCAGTCAGGTTTGATTTTGGCGGCTTGATACGTCCATTTTGCATCATGCTTTTATATCGAAATTTATTGCATTATGGGCTCTTATTACACATTATGTCACAATACTTATGCATATTCTCTCTTATTTTACAAGGTTTACATAAAGAGGGAGAATGCCGGCAGCTGGGATTCTGGGCTGGAAAAGGAGCAAATATTAGAGACCTATTCGGCATAGCTCCAAAAGTCCTGAAACTTCACGGAAGTCATTTTCAGAATATATAAAAAATAATGAGTGCAAGAAGTTCTAGAGGGGGGCCAGACCCTGCCCACGAGGGTGGGGGCGCGCCCTACCCCCTGGGTGCGCCACCCTGCCTCGTGGGCCCCCTGGTGGCCCTCCGATGCCCATCTTCTGCTATATGGAGTCTTTCGATGAGTAAAAAATCATAAGCCATCTTCTTTGACAAGACTCCGCCGCCACGAGGCGGAACCTTGGCGGAACCAATCTAGGGCTCTGGCGGAGCTATTCTACCGGGGAAACTTCCCTCCGAGAGAGGGAAATCATCGCCATCGTCATCACCAACGCTCCTCTCATCGGGAGAGGGCAATCTCCATCAACATCTTCACTAGCACCATCTCCTCTCAAAATCCTAGTTCATCTCTTGTATCCAATTCTTGTCTCTAAGTACGGGATTGGTACATGTGGGTTGCTAGTAGTGTTAATTACTCATTGTAGTTGATGCTAGTTGGTTTATTTGGTGGAAGATCATATGTTCAGATCCTATATGCATATTAATACCCCTCTGATTATGAATATGAATATGCTTTGTGAGTAGTTACGTTTGTTCCTGAGGACATGGGAGAAGTCTTGCTATTAGTAGTCATGTGAATTTGGTATTCGTTCGATATTTTGATGAGATGTATGTTGTCTCTCCTCTAGTGGTTTTATGTGAACGTTGACTACATGACACTTCACCGTTATTTGGGCCTAGAGGAAGGCATTGGGAAGTAATAAGTAGATGATGGGTTGCTGAGTGACAGAAGCTTAAACCCTAGGTTATGCGTTGCTTCGTAAGGGGCTGATTTGGATCCATATGTTTCATGCTATGGTTAGGTTTACCATAATACTTTTGTTGTATTTGCAGATGCTTGCAATAGAGGTTAATCATAAGTGGGATGCTTGTCCAAGTAAGGACAATACCCAAGCACCGGTCCACCCACATACCAAATTATCAAAGTACCGAACGCGAATCATATGAACATGATGAAAACTAGCTTGACGATATTCCCATGTGTCCTTGGGAGCGCTTTACATCATATAAGAGTTTGTCTAGGCTTGTCCTTTGCTACAAAAAGGATTGGGCCACCTTGCTGCACTTTATTTACTTTTGTTACTTGTTACTCGTTACAAATTATCCTATCACAAAACTATCTATACCTATTGTTTCAGTGCTTGTAGAGAATACCTTGCTGAAAACCGCTTATCATTTCCTTCTGCTCCTCGTTGGGTTCAACACTCTTACTTATCGAAAGGACTACGATAGATCCCCTATACTTGCGTGTCATCAAGACTCTTTTCTGGCGCCATTGCCGGGGAGTGAAGCGCCTTTGGTAGGTGGAATTTGGTAAGGAAGAAATTATATAGTGTGCCGAAATTTACTGTCACTTGTTACTATGGAAAGTAATCCTCCGAGGGGCTTGTTCGGGGTATCTTCACCCCGACCAGTAGAGCAAAGAGTTGCTCCTCAACCTACTGAACCTACTGAAAATGAAAATGTCTGCTTTGAAATTCCTTCGGGTATGATAGAAAAACTGCTAACTAATCCTTTTGCAGGAGATGGAACAACGCATCCTGATGAGCACCTAATATATGTGGATGAAGTTTGTGGATTATTTAAGCTTGCAGGTGTACTCGGAGATGTTATTAAGAATAAGGTATCCCCTTTATCTTTCAAGGAAGATGCATTGACATGGTATAGGCTATGTGATGATACGGGGTCATGGAACTACAAACGATTGAAATTGGAATTTCATCAGAAGTTTTATCCTATGCATCTTGTTCATCGTGATCGCAAGTATATATATAATTTTTGGCCTCGCGAAGGATAAAGCATCGCTCAAGCTTGGGGGAGGCTTAAATCAGTGTTATATTCATGCCCCAATCATGAGCTCTCAAGAGAAATGATTATTCAAAATTTATATGCTCGGCTTTCTGATAAGAACCGCAGCATGCTCGATACCTCTAGTGCTGGCTCTTTTATGATGAAGACTATTGAATTCAAATGGGATTTATTGGAAAGAATTAAACGCAACTCTAAACATTGGGACCTCGATGAAGGTAAGGATTTAGGTATGACACCTAAGTTTGATTGTGTTAAATCTTTTATGGATACCGATGTTTTCCATAAATTTAGCAATAAATATGGACTTGACTCTGAGATAGTAGCTTCTTTCTGTGAATCTTTTGCTAATCATGTTGATCTCCCAAGGGAGAAGTGGTTTAAATATCATCCTCCTATAGAAGTAAAAGTAGATACACCTATTAAAGTTGAAGAAAATACTATCACTTATAATGTTCCTATTGTTCCTACTTCTTATGTTGAGAAACCACCTTTCCCTGTTAGGATAAAGGATCATGCTAAAGCTTCAACTGTGGTTCGTAAAAGCAATATTAGAACTTATACACCTCCTGAGCTAATTAAAGTTGAACCTAGTATTGCTATTGTTAAAGATCTCTTGTCTGATAATATTGATGGGCATGTTATTCATTTCGGTGATGAAACTGCTAGAATTGCTAAAGCTTGTGCTAAAGATAAACCTAGATCTTTGGTAGGCATGCCTGTTATTTCTGTTAAAATAGGAGATCATTATTATCATGGCTTATGTGATATGGGTGCCTGTGCTAGTGCTATACCTCATGACTTATAAAAAGAAATTATGCATGATATTGCACCTGCTGAGATAGAAGATATTGATGTCACAATTAAACTTGCCAATAGAGATACTATTTCACCAATTGGAATTGTTAGAGATGTTGAAGTCTTGTGTGGGAAAACTAAATATCCCGCTGATTTTCTTGTTCTTGGTTCCCCACAAGATAGCTTTTGTCCCATTATATTTGGTAGACCCTTCTTGAACACTGTTAATGCTAAGATAGATTGCAAAAAGGATGTTGTTACTATTGGTTTAGGTGAAATGTCTCATGAGTTCAACTTTGCTAAATTTCGTAGACAACACCGTGAAGAGGAATTTCCTAGTAAAGATGAAATTATTGGTCTTGCTTCTATTGCCGTACCTCCTAGTGATCCTTTAGAACAATATTTGCTAGACCATGAAAATGATATGTTTATGAATGAAAGAAGGGAAATAGATGAAGTATTCTTTAAATAGGAATCCATCCTGAAACACAATTTGCCTGTTGAAATCCTAGGGGATCCTCCTCCACCCAAGGGTGATCCTGTGTTTGAGCTTAAACCGTTACCTGATACTCTTAAATATGCTAATCTTGATGACAAAAAGATATATCTTGTTATTATTAGTGCTAACCTTTTAGAGCATGAAGAAGAGAGATTATTGAAAACTCTGAAGAAGCACCAGGCTGCTATTGGATATACTCTTGATGATCTTAAGGGCATTAGTCCCACTCTATGTCAACACAAAATAAATTTGGAGGAAGATGCCAAACCAGTTCATGATCATCAACGACGATTAAACCTAAGATGAAGGAAGTGGTAAGAAAGGAAATACTAAAGCTTCTTGAGGCATGTATAATTTATCCCGTTGCTGATAGTCAGTGGGTAAGTCCTGTCCATTGTGTCCCTAAGAAGGGAGGTATTACTTTCGTTCCTAATGGTAAAGATGAGTTGATCCCGCAAAGAATTATTACAGGATATAGGATAGTAATTGATTTCCGAAAATTAAATAAAGCTACTAAAAAGACCATTACCCCTTACCTTTAATCGATCAAATGCTAGAAAGATTATCGAAACATACACATTTTTGCTTTCTAGATGGTTATTCTGGTTTCTCTCAAATACCCGTGTCAGCCAATGATCAATCAAAGACTACTTTTACTTGCCCTTTTGGTACTTTTGCTTATAGACGTGTGCCTTTTGGTTTATGTAATGCACCTGTTACCTTTCAAAGATGCATTATGGCTATATTCTCTGACTTTTGTGAAAAGATTTGTGAGGTTTTCATGGACGATTTTTCCGTCTATGGATCCTCTTTTGATGATTGCTTAAGCAACCTTGACCGAGTTTTGCAGAGATGTGAAGAAACTAATCTTGTCTTGAATTGGGAAAGTGCCACTTTATGGTTAATGAAGGTATTGTATTGGGGTATAAAGTTTCTGAAAGAGGTATTGAAATTGATAAAGCTAAGGTTGATGCTATTGAAAAGATGCCATCTCCCAAGGACATCAAAGGTATAAGAAGTTTCCTTGGTCACGCCAGTTTTTATAGGAGGTTCATTAAGGACTTCTCAAAAATTTCTCGGCCTCTCACTAATTTATTACAAAAAGATATACCATTTGTTTTTGATGATGATTGCGTAGAAGCATTTGAAATACTTAAGAAAGCATTGATCTTTGCACCTATTGTTCAGCCACCTGATTGGAATTTATCTTTTGAAATTATGTGTGATGGCCCACATCTTTATAAAGGAGTAGATGGAGTTATTAGAAGTTGTGTACCTAATCATGAACAAGAACAGATCCTACACAAGTGTCACTCCGAGGCTTATGGAGGACACCACGCTGGAGATAGAACTGCACATAAGGTATTGCAATCCGGTTTTTATTGGCCTACTCTCTTCAAGGATACCCGTAAGTTTGTCTTGTCTTGTGATGAATGTCAAAGAATTGGTAATATTAGTAGACGTCAAGAAATGCCTATGAATTATTCACTTGTTATTGAACCATTTCATGTTTGGGGTTTTGATTTTATGGGACCTTTTCCTGCCTCTAAAGAATACACACATATTTTAGTTGCTGTTGATTACGTTACTAAGTGGGTAGAAGCTATTCCAACTAGTAGTGTTGATCATAACACCTCTATTAAGATGCTTAAAGAAGTTATTTTTCTGAGGTTTGGAGTCCCTAGATACTTAATGACTGATGGTGGTTCACATTTTATTCATGGTGCTTTCCGTAAAATGCTTGCTAAATGTGATGTTAATCATAGAACTGCATCACCTTATCACCCACAGTCTAGTGGTCAAGTAGAATGGAGTAATAGAGAGCTCAAATTAATTTTGCAAAAGATTGTTAATAGATCTAGAAAGAATTGGTACAAGAAACTTGATGATGCATTATGGGCCTACAGAACTGCATATAAAAATCCTATGGGTATGTCTCCATATAAAATGGTTTATGGAAAAGCATGTCACTTACCTCTAGAACTAGAGCATAAGGCTTATTGGGCTATTAAAGAGCTCAATTATGATTTCAAAATTGCCGGTGAGAAGAGGTTATTTGACATTAGCTCACTTGATGAATGGAGAACCCAAGCATATGAGAATGCCAAATTATTTAAAGAAAAAGTTAAAAGATGGCATGACAAAAGAATACAAAAGAGTGAGTTTAATGTAGGGTATTATGCATTGCTATACAACTCTCGTTTAAGATTTTTTTGCAGGAAAACTTCTCTCTAAATGGGAAGGTCCTTATGTTACCGAGGAGGGCTATCGTTCCGGTGCCATAAAATCAACAACTTCGAAGGCACAAACCCAAATGTGGTGAACGGTTAAAGAATTAAACATTATATCTCAGGTAATCCTATAAATGTTGAAACCAATTTTATTGAAACCATTACCCCAGAAGAATACATAAGGGACACTTTCCGGAACGTTTCAGACTCTGAAAAGGAATAGGTATGTGGTACGGTAAGTAAAGCGACTCCAAAACTGTTTGTATGGCAATATTTCTCTGTTTTGGAATATTTAGAAAAATAGAAAAATAAGAAGCAGTCCGGGAAGGACACAAGGCCTCCACGAGGGTGGAGGGCACGCCCTACCCCCTGAGCGTGCCCCCTACCTCGTGGGCACCTCGTGTGCTCTCCGGACTCCGTTTTCTTACACATCACGTATTTTGGTCATTAAAAATTCATTATATAACCTCCCGAAGGTTTTGACTCCCATATCACGCAAATATCTCCTGTCTTTGTTTCGAGCTGTCCTGCTGCAGATTTGAGCAACATGTCGTCCTACAATTCGGAAGGAGAGAGCTATGTGGCTGACTACCTTGCAGATCCTAAAGTCTATGGGGATGTGGAGCATTGTGGTTGGACTACGGAAGAAGAAGAGGACTATCAACCTAAGGGAAAGGAGGAGATGAGCTCAGATGAAGATGAAGTCCCACTACCTCAACCTGGGGACATGCATGTGGAGTTCAAAAAGTCAAGCCTCCCAGATAAAGTAAAGAAACCTAAGATCGAGTTTATCCCCTTTCGCCTCTTGTAGGAATACAAGAAGGAACTATGCAAAAAGATACTGAGCCTGGAGCAGGAGATCGAGGACCTAAGGGACCAAAATTCTGTCCTCAAGCGCAAATTAAGGAAGAAGCCTATGCCATCAACAAAACCATCACCTTCTCCACCAACAAAGAAGAATTGAGTACATGGGTATGGGCACTCCCCTTGGCATCTGCCAAGCTTGGGGGAGTGCCTCGGTATCGTATCACCATCACTTTTATCTTTACTGTTTTTCTTAGTTCGATCCTTTTGGTAATATCTGGATCTAGTAGAATAAAGTTTTAGTATGATCTAGTTGTGAGTTTTGCTTCATGATCCTTCTATGTAATCGAGTCCGTGAGCTATATATAATAAAGATTAGTGTTGAGTCAAGGGCTTGATTATTTTGCCATGATCTTGAGTGAATAAAAGAAAAGAGAAGGAAATAAAATGAAACAAAGAGATCATATGGATCTTATGGAGAGTAATGGGCTCACATAGAAAAAGTATGATGAATAAAAGTTGGTGAGAGTTGACAAACATAGTTTTGGTCATCGTTGCAATTAATAGGAAGTAATAAATAAAGAGAGGTCTTCACATATAAATACACTATCTTGGACATCTTTTATGATTGTGAGCACTCACTAAAAATATGACATGCTAAAGAGTTGACGTTGGACAAGGAAGACAACGTAATGGGTTATGTTTTCTTACATCTGAGATAAATTATATTGTCATGGATCATCCAACATGGTTGAGCTTGCCTTTCCCCCTCATGCTAGCCAAATTCTTTGCACCAAGTAGAGATACTACTTGTGCTTCCAAATACCCTTAAACCAGTTTTGCCATGAGAGTCCACCATACCTACCTATGGATTGAGTAAGATCCTCCAAGTAAGTTGTCATCGGTGCAAGCAATAAAAATTGCTCTCTAAATATGTATGACTTATTAGTGTGGGAGAAAATAAGCTTTATATGATCGTGTGATATGGAAGGAATAAAAGCGACGGACTGCATAATAAAGGTCCATATCACAAGTGGCAATATAAAGTGACGTTCTTTCGCATTAAGATTTTGTGCATCCAACCATAAAAGCGCATGACAACCTCTGCTTCCCTCTGTGAAGGGACTATCTTTTACTTTCATCTCCTACCTTGCATAAGAGTCATGGTGATCTTCACCCATCCTTTTTACATTTAATCTTTTGGCAAGCACAACATGATGGAAAGATCCTGGCATATATGGCTAATTGGATGCGAGTTTTCATGAACTATTATTCTTGACATTACCCTTGAGGTAAAACGTTGGGAGGCAAAACTATAAGCCCCTATCTTTCTCTGTGTCCGATTAAAACTCCATACCCATAAGTATTGCGTGAGTGTTAGCAATTGTGAAATACTATATGATAGTTGAGTATGTGGACTTGCTAAAAAGCTCTTCTATTGACTCTTTCCTATGTTATGATAAATTGCAATTGCTCCAATGACTGAGATTATAGTTTGTAAGTTTTCAATGAAGTTTATGATTCATACTTGAAATTGTGATTGAATTATTACTCTAGCATAAGAGATCATATGACAAGAACTATATAAGTTGCTGTTCTAAGAATGATCATAATGCCCTCATGTTTGTATGTTATTTTTATCGACACCTCTATCTCTAAACATGTGGACATATTTTTTGATTTCGGCTTCGCTTGAGGACAAGCAAGGTCTAAGCTTGGGGTGTTGATACGTCCATTTTGCATCATGCTTTTATATCGATATTTATTGCATTATGGGCTCTTATTACACATTATGTCACAATACTTATGCCTCTTCTCTCTTATTTTACAAGGTTTACATAAAGAGGGAGAATGCCGGCAGCTGGGATTCTTGGCTGGAAAAGCAGCAAATATTAGAGACCTATTCTGCACAGCTCCAAAAGTCCTGAAACTTCACGGAAGTCATTTTCAAAATATATAAAAAATAATGAGCGCAAGAAGTTCCAGAGGGGGGCCACACCCTGCCCACGAGGGTGGGGCGCGCCCTACCCCCCTGGGCGCGCCCCCTGCCTCGTGGGCCCACTGGTGGCCCTCCGATTCCCATCTTCTGCTATATGGAGTCTTTCGATGAGGAAAAATATCATAAGCCATCTTCCCGGACGAGACTCCACCGCCACGAGGCGGAACCTTGGCGGAACCAATCTAGGGCTCTGGCGGAGCTGTTCTGCTGGGGAAACTTCCCTCCGGGAGAGGGAAATCATCGCCATCGTCATCACCAACGCTCCTCTCATCGGGAGAGGGAAATCTCCATCAACATATTCACTAGCACCATCTCCTCTCAAAACCCTAGTTCATCTCTTGTATCCAATTCTTGTTTCTAAATCTGGGATTGGTACCTGTGGGTTGCTAGTAGTGTTAATTACTCCTTGTAGTTGATGCTAGTTGGTTTATTTGGTGGAAGATCATATGTTCAGATCCTATATGCATATTAATACCCCTCTGATTATGAACATGAATATGCTTTGTGAGTAGTTACGTTTGTTCCTGAGGACATGGGAGAAGTCTTGCTATTAGTAGTCATGTGAATTTGGTATTCGTTCGATATTTTGATGAGATGTATGTTGTCTCTCCTCTAGTGGTGTTATGTGAACGTCGACTACATGACACTTCACCATTATTTGGGCCTAGAGGAAGGCATTGGGAAGTAATAAGTAGATGATGGGTTGCTAGAGTGACAGAAGCTTAAACCCTAGGTTATGCGTTGCTTCGTAAGGGGCTGATTTGGGTCCATATGTTTCATGCTATGGTTAGGTTTACCTTAATACATTTGCTGTATTTGCGGATGCTTGCAATAGAGGTTAATCATAAGTGGGATGCTTGTCGAAGTAAGGACAGTACCCAAGCACCGGTCCACCCACATACCAAATTATCCAAGTACCGAACGTGAATCATATGAACATGATGAAAACTAGCTTGACGATATTCCCATGTGTCCTCGGGAGCGCTTTACATCATATAATAGTTTGTCCAGGCTTGTCCTTTGCTACAAAAATGATTGGGCCACCTTGCTGCACTTTATTTACTTTTGTTACTTGTTACTCGTTACAAATTATCCTATCACAAAACTATTTGTTACCTATTGTTTTAGTGCTTGTAGAGAATACCTTGCTGAAAATCGCCTATCATTTCCTTCTGCTCCTCGTTGGGTTCGACACTCTTACTTTCGAAAGGACTACGATAGATCTCCTATACTTTTGGGTCATCACGGCTGGAGGAAGACATGACTGAAGAAACATGACAGACTGTAAAAGCACTAGAAGTACTTAACAACCTTAACTGAAACCAGCAAGGCCACTTAAAAACCATAGCTGAAACCAGTATGAGTACTTATACAGGTTCAACCATAAAAAGCACGCCTCGAACAGTGCTACTTTGACTACATTTAACCAATGGGTGAGGCTGCCAAGCCCCAGGACAAGGCCTAGGTGCCACCCCGCGCATCCACAACCTTCTGAAAGTGGCTTCATCTCGCAATGTGGTCAATAAACAGGATATTCGCTTTAGAGCCATGGAAAACCAGGAACATAATCTTCTGTCCTATTCTCGAAGATGGAAGGGCCTTCATTATTTGAGACCACCCAAGGATAAGTATCTTTTCACCTCCAAGGGGAATGGAGTATGTCGACATAAACATCATGTTGTGACCAAGCGCAAGTCTGACCCGCCATGGTTAGGCATCTGTATAGGAACAATAGACCATGGCAGTTCCTGTTTCAAGAAGATCACAAATGTAAAACTGTGCATAAGCAAGAGTTTATGAACAACATATATAACAGAAAATAGCACATACCATAAGTTTCTCAACACAGTTGGACCTGTTCAACGAGTGCAGTAGTGGCACACATATCCCATGTGGCCTTCCACCATTGAAACGCCCCACAAGGACCTCTAGACAATCAATAAAGTGTAGGAACTTGTGGATGTCGTCCAAGTCAACTTCAGTGCCATGAGTAACAGTCAAGTTCTTATAGAATAACAAACGAGTAGCGTGCTTAACTCTAAAAAACCTACACGTGCCACCAATTATAAGAAAATATTAGTTAGAAGTAGCATCTTCGTGAGAGATTCATTGCTACTTCAAAAGTTAAATTGTGATTAGTTAGAAAGAATAGGTGAATTAAGAAGTAATCGAGGCAAGAAGCAAGAACCAGATACAAAACTAACATGGATGAACAATTGGAACGACGTCAGGGTGGAAGATCGTAGTGAAGATGAGACCAGGTTCTGCTATTTCCATCAACATTCGTGCACCAACTTTCTGTCCGTAACACTTGAGAAAGTTTATCCAAGTTTGGCCATAAAAAAGCAGCGATCTTCTTGGTTCATGAACCCAACTCGAAACTTATATCCATGGCTTGTCTTCACTGTGACCATTAAACTGGTGTATTCAGTTATGGCAAGGTCAAGCATCCTGAGTACATTTGTTCTGGTAGAGCAAGGAATCCACTGCATGAAAAATAATATGAGAACACAATGTATTCCCTATATCCAAATCTAGAAATAATTTCCTCCTTCACGTTAGTGTTGACCATGGTACTAGTACCTTTTATCCAAATATAGCAATCCAAATTTCCAAATTAGTCGACAACATGTTCAAAAAACCCCACCCTCCCGGATATAAAAGAGGATTCTAGGAACATACTATGCGTGTTTTAAAACCCTGTGTTAGGATGAGAAGGAACAAGTGTGGCATCTCACTGAGGGCGTAGAAACCTGTACGGTCCTCACACTTTGGGAACTGCAAATGAAACACACTACATTCAGTAGGAAGAAAAATGCATCAACAGTAGCGGCTGCCATCCTAGGAGTACCCGCGACCAAGGGACTTGGATTTATCTGGGATGGTTGAAGAATTTGTACCAGGTTCTCCATGAGAAAACCTTATGTAATCGTTGAGCGGGGTTTTCTCTGAACAACAGACGAGGGAGAAGGGGATTCAGGCCCAGTGAAATATTGCTGCTTTGTCCGTCCAGCTTACTACTAAAGCTGGAAAGGTGGGGTTTTTTGTGATTTGACGGCTCATTGGGCATTACTGCGGTGCTACGACCGGGGTGTGTCTACCGTGCAGTTGTGCACTCTAATTTGATGCATATGGCACGTGGACCCCGTTTCCGGATGCCCCACATATCAGCGAAAGGAAGTAGAAAGACAGGAGTAACTAGTTACACATAAATATATTTTTGACAGACAGATACTCCCTCTGTAAAGAAATATAAAGATCTTTTGTATCACAACTTTATACATAAGAAAAATCAAGGGGAATTTATATAACATATATAATTATAAAAAATAGAGTTTTTTTAACATGGTATAGACGAGTTGGTGATCATGGTGTGCGTGCCATCTTGCAATATAGGCTGTCCGATTTATATATGACGGATAGGAAGGAAACTCTGGCAATTTTGCAAAAAGGTACCCACACACCTCTCCACATTTGCAAATAAGGCCCTCCCTCATTCATCCTTTTCTCTCACAACATAAAATACTCATACATATGCATCTTGGTGTTACGTGCAACACACGGGCATTATGGGGGTTCAGCTGAGAAATACTCAGGCAGGCTCACGGTTTTGGACTTTGGGCCATAGGCCGATGGGCCTGCATGTTTGGGGGACCATGTGTTCGACCTCAGCGCTTTTCATATTGCAAGCGGTCGGTACGACGCTGGTTTTAGATGCGGTCGCAAGGCGAATACACAAAATTGAATAAAGCACGGTAGCTGTTGGAATGAAATCAAACGACATTTCCTATAAAGCAATCAGAGTTGCAATTCTATCAACGATACTATCATACTACTTATACACACAGGACACTTGTTTCACCATGCCAGGGTATTACATCAAAATCTCTTGGAGGATAGAGTAGTTCGGTAGTTGCGTGCTGCTACTAAAGAATTTCGATGTTGATTTGGACCAGCTCTCCTTGTTGAGAAAGTTCGATTTTCACATCATCCCCTACCGCAAGATATGATTTAGATTTGAACCTTGACCATCCTTTAGCATCAATCATCATGCGACCATCCTTTTTACTAACGGTATATTGAGCAGGTTCATTCACACCAAGGCTACGCATGGTAAGAGAAACTTGGCCACAGTTTCCCTGATTGTTGAACGACTCCCACGTTGCTCTAGGAATTCCCTGTTTGCAAAGAAGAAGACATACACAAACAGTTAGATCAACACAGTAAATCATGTGAAACAACATGGAGAGAAAAAAGAACGAAGCACTTGGGCGGCCAATGCTTACCAAGAAGGTGGACATGTCGGTTTTTGTAAGGACTTTGGTATATGAAGTGCGAACTACAGCCCAGTCTGTTGCCGCTGCAACTGCTGGTTCCGTTGTCGCTGCACGGGCCAGAGCAGATTCAAGTGCAAGTGTTGGTGCAGGTGCCAAAGCCGTTGCTGGTGCCCGTGCCGGTGCGACTGGTAGTGCCGCTGCTACTGCTGGAGATGGTTCTCCTTGTACAGCTGGTGCCAGTGTTAGAGCAAGTGCCGGTGTCGATACCCGATCCTCCGGTAGATCAGCCTAATCCGCAGACGCGGTTGGTGCCCAATCCTCCGCCGGATCAGAGTGAGCTGCTGCCGCTGTCAGTGCAAGAGCAACTGTTGGTGCTCGATCCATTGCTGAGGGTGGTACCGATGTGCGAGACAGTGGCGATCTTGTCTGATCTGCTATGATTAGCTTTCTAACTTGATCCATTATTTTTCTTCATTTCTTTAAAACGTGAGAAGGACTAATTGTGGCGTGTTTGTTAAACCAAACTGCAGTTCATCATAGGGATTCAGCTTGTACTCAGACAACAGACTGATCCAATTTTTTCCAGTAATATAAGTGATGGATAGTGCCTTCGTTACTAACATGACATAATAAGTGAAACCCGCAAAAATATCCATCGTAGAGCAAACCAAACGGTTTATTCTGTGATGAATGTCACATGGCAAAACCTGCATCGTAAAATTGCAGCAAAAGAAAGAAAACAATACATTAAATAAATAAGATTTAGACAGTAAATCAATGAGATTTACTTGATCTTACACGAGTGAATCCTTACCAGGAAATCACTATGTTGAAGTACAAAACAGAAGATTGGTCGTCCAACTATGCGTGGCATGCATGGCCCCCGCCTACTGCCAGAAGCACGACAGTCCAAAAGTCGTGACAAATCGTATGGACCGAACATCCATGGGACTGGAAATCCTGGTGGGTGCGATAAACCCTGCAATGCATACAGATATTGGAGTGTAACCATAATTGACAAACCGTCCTCACAAAAAAGATTATCTGGATACTTCAAAATATATAGACTAAACTGAGTGGACAGACATTAACATAGACTGTTCTCAGGACTCACCACACACCGAAAGCGGTAGTACTAAACAATACAGGGTTCACAAACACAAATCATGTACTGAACAATAGTACTTACTACACACAAGCAAAGTTGCACTAATTAAACTCTGAGGACTATTTCTTGCCACCGACCTACGGGATGAACCCCGCATAACTGACTAGACCATGGACTTTGTGAGAGATGTCTACCGGCACCATCACCATCTCCTCAACCTTGGAGAACCTAACAGAGTGGTCTTTCCACTCATAAACATGACGATGAAGACATGCCGCATCAGATTTGTCAGGAAGCTTTACAAGAACCACACCCTTCATAATCTAAGGCATAACTAGGAAATTGGTGTGGTCAAGTACAGCCTCGAGAACACGCCTGGCAACAGTGCTACAGGAAAACACTAGTTCAGGACACGTGGCAACAAGGACACAACAGCTAGATAGTTTAGCAGTAGAACTCATCCTCAGGTCTTCCAGTTCACACGGCATGACTTTGAGAACTTCATCTCCACCACGGACCTGGTTCTAATTCAAACAGAAAGCAAATATTTTATTACTACCTCCGTTCAGAAATATAAGATGATTTTTGATATTTTACTCCATATATGACTACATATACACACAGAAATGAGTGAACAAAGACACTAGAACAAGTCTTCAAAGGCATGAGAGCAGAGGGATTACTTGCAATATCCATAACACAAGGTACTGATGCAAATATACCCTCTTCAAAGGTAGCATTGATGTTAATAAAGTAGTTGAAAGTAATCTATAAGAAATCAGTGTCAACCTCTCGCATGTTTTGGTCAAAAGAGGAATTTAGAACCGCCATTTGGCACAGAAAAATCACATGCAAGATCACCCAGGAAGTGGTACTACTAGTACTAGTATTGTGTGTTAGATGGAAAAACACGATCAAGATCGATAAAAAGATCATCAAGAAGAGATATTACCTGGACTTGCTTAATGAGGGATCCCGGAGAGGAGGGCTTGGACAGGGGGATGGCTGTGAGCTTGTCTGTGGTAGTCTCGGCGGGGTGCTTGCGCTTCTTCGTACCATGAGCCTCGAAGGTTTTTGCCAGAGCCATAGACACCACTTCGGCTGGTGCTCCAGCTTCCATCAAGAAACTATCAAATAGAAATAAAAGAAAAGAAACCATAATCACAAACCCAAAAAGAAGAACAGAGAGGGAGTTATAGGATCAGTCTCAGGGTTGCAAGACTGGGCCTGGGCCAGAATCGACACCATTGATGCGCTCACCTTTCCTTCTTTGGGAGAGAAGAACAATGGCAGAAGCAGATCGAGGTTTTCTTGAAGAAATGAGGAACAAGATGAGGGAGAAGCGAGGGTTGGGTAGAGAGGAAGCTGAGAGAGAAGAGTGAAATGATGGTTGCTATGTCCGCCCAACTTACTTCTAGAAAGGAGGGGGGTTTTGTGCTTTGATGGCTAATTGGGCATTACTGCGATGCTCCGGTCGGGGAAGTCTACCGTGCAGTTGGGCACTCTACTACGGAGTAATTTAG
The DNA here is from genome assembly GCF_003073215.2 of Triticum urartu. Lineage (NCBI taxonomy): Eukaryota > Viridiplantae > Streptophyta > Magnoliopsida > Poales > Poaceae > Triticum > Triticum urartu. The sequence continues at coordinate 179,002,791 of NC_053025.1, read as the reverse complement.
TGCATGGCTGGTGGACCCCGATGGTGGATGTCCCACACGTCGGCGAAAGTGAGTAGCAAAGTCCTCGACCAATGTTTTTTCTGAAGAAAAAAATGATTACGTCAAGCGTTTCCACTCTTACGACAGAGGAGTGCGAAACACGGTAGCTACTTGAACATACACAGTGCTCCTACTACTAGGCATGTGAAGTGGTTCATACGTCAGTACTACATAATCTTGTTGCTAGTGTAGTAAGATATGACAATAACAAATGATGTTGTGCGCATGTCAACTATATGAATAGTAATGTAACATAGTACCGCTTTTTCGACCGTCCGGTCGAGAATGAACGGTGAGATCTATGTTAACAGAACTAGGTCTACAATGCACGGAGAGTATGGTGCTACAGTACTCCACAAAACATGAGCCATATGAAGCATGGCGACTCCGTGTTAGGTAGGGTGTATTTGTGCACGGGATGGGAGCAAAAGTTCCCTTCTCGACCCACTTTTGGGTGTTTGGCAGAGTGCATGAAGGGTGCATGAGTTCACACTAGTAGGTTAACAAAAATACAAGAAGAGGGAACAACTATATTGAGATGAGAATGCAACCAAACATACCCACATGCTTTGTGCTACAGTGACTGATCTGCACCGTCTGATGTTGATCGAACAGTCATGTTGCGCCGGGAGATGGACATGCCCATGCAGGGACGCCTAAACACCACCAAAGTCCATCTACTTCTCAAGGCACATGAAGTTGGTGGTGCAGGTTGCAACGACCTGCAGAACCCGCTCCCGGTCAAGGGGAGCCAACTCGTCAAAGACGGCGTCCAATGGCACGAATGGATTCCGATGACGGAGCCTTGAGAGGATTCGCCCGGCAACAGCGAATGCAGCCCGCAACCCCTCCCTGTCCAGCTCCGCCCCCACCATCACGCGGAGACGGCTCAGCTCCTCGGAGATATAGGTGAAGAAGGAGACCAGGTCAGGAAGCCGCAGCTCGTCGAAGTTGACAGGGTGGTCGAACGGGTTTAGCCCGATGGCCGGCATGGTCGCGCTAGAAAGACGTTAGGCATCGCGCAGCCGCAACACGTGTGTGGCAACTTTGTCCCAACTGCTCCCACTTTTAATGTCGTCGGAGCTGTAGTTTAAAATCAACCCGGCACTACCCGGTATCGCTACAATCTTCTCTCTTCCTCTATGATGCCCCTGTCGTCTACCTCCAACCAGCCAGACCTAAACGTACGCCATGCTGCACCACGATGGTCTGCCCTTAGTCTTCCAGTTTCCTGAGGAAGACACCCAGCCGGAGTCTCCAGAACATAAGGCGCTTTGGGACGAGCTTGAACCGGCCTTGCGGGAAGACACTGTGCCTGTCCCCACTCCCGTTCCGGTTCCTGTCGCCCCGACTACGCCAGCGCCCATCCCCGTGGCATTGATGGGTTGAGAGCCGCACATTGTCGCCGAGCTTGATGCCACATGATTCCACGAGGTCCCTGCCGACTTTCACGCGCCCGTGCACCTGCCAGCGCATGTGCCTGCGTGTGCACTACCGCGCACGCCTGTGCCGGTGCCCGTGCACCTACCAGCGCAGGTGCCTGCGCATGCACTGACGTGCGCGCCCATGCCGGTGCCCATGCACACGAATGTCTCTGCCGCGCCGTTGCCAGCGCCTGTCCCCGCGCGGGTGCTAGTGCCCCCCTCAATGGCATGGATGGCCGCCGTCGACCGCTTCCTTTCACCAACGCCACTCGCCTAGTCCCGCCAGTTGACTCGCTCCTGGAGACCAAAGTCCAGAACATTGTGGCCTTACTTGAAGCTAGGGCCAACATCCAGGAGTACGCCAACAATGGCGCAAGACGCTGCCGTCGCCGTCACCGTCGATTAGTGGCCCGACGATACTCAGAGCACGACAGAGGAGCCGCTTCCCACCGCAAGACGCCCCCGCCGCCTCCATGTAATCTAAATTTGCCATGAAAAATGTTCGGATTGCCATGCTTAAAATCTGAATGTTTATCATTTCCGTTTATTTTCGATCGATCATCGTATGAATGTAAAGTTGGACTCAAACTAAATGAAATCTATTGTTTGATCGATTGAATGTTCTGCTAGAGCCGTATCAAATCTATCCCTAATAATAAAGCACGGATTGACTCCTTGGGTTCACAGTCACAATACACTTTCTTTTCATGAATTTACACTTTCAGTTTGAATTTAAAACATGTACGCGAGATAGTACGAATTCGGGGAACCGTCTCAAACCCGCAGTCCGTGCCCATAGAGGTTCCGAACGTAGTTTAATCTAATGGCTTGCGTTCTCCTTATGCCCTAAGATCGAACTAACATAGGCCGATATGAGCCCAACGAGGCCGGCCCATGAAGTCGTTCGTGTAGCCGCATCCCATAGCGATTCTAGCCCAACGAAGGCGGCCCAAAAAAGGGGTAAAAAAGGCCATTATTAGACATATTTGCCACAGCAGGAATTCGATCTCGGAACCTCCCTGTCCTGCAATTAATCCGCTACTAACTGAGCTAGCGAGTGTTTTGATTAATCCCACCTCGCCACTTTATATCTCCTCCTCCTAATTTACATAGGATTTCAGTCGACATTGCAACGTGCAACGAGATAAATAATAATGAAAGAAAAGGATTTGAGACGGGGGATACTGATATAAGGAAAGCCTTCCACGCCGAAGAAAATTTGAGAAAGAAATTTGTGCTGCAAGGGATATAATAAGGAAGGAAAAGGAATTGCGACGGGGGATAATAAGGAAAGCAATCCACACCGAGGCAAAGGATTGGAGAAGGAAATTGCGATACGAGAGAAATAAGGAAAGCAAAGCGCTACAATAAATTAAGAGGCTTCCGTTCGAGGAGAAGAGGCAGGAAAGATCATGTCAAGAAAAAAATTATAAAGGAATGATTTTGGTGTATTGTACATGCGTGCTTGTGTGTTCCAGCCGTCCGCAAAGATCAATCTACCTGTGTATGCGTACTCATGTTATGAACTCTGGGTAATGTTTATCGGCATAAGGCTGCGAGAGGGAATAATAAGAGGACGGATGAAGGGATGCCAATCCTTTTGGTTGATTTTGTTCGCTTTTCCTTGATGAATGAAATCAACTATTTTTGGTGATATAAATTTCTTATTAAGAGAGGTAAACCGTCCATAACATGCCAAATTTGTGGATTGATTTCATGTGAACCGACCTACTGGAAGATTTTATTCCCTTTTTGCCAACTTAACATACGGCAGCTTCATGAATCAATTCTGGTAGCTTCAATCGAATAGTTCTAGATTTTTTAGCATTTCATCTCATCCAGTAGTTTGATAGTTTTTTATAGACTAGAAACAATCTTATGATATTTATTTACCATTCCAAAAAATTAATTTTTGTACCACACTAAAAATAATTTAATGTTGATGTAATGTCCAAGTTCACCATCCAATCAAGCATCTTGAAAGATAAGCCTCACTATGCAAAGGAATAAAAATACAGTTATAATTTTTAAAGGAATTAAACCGTTTACCACACAAAAAAGAACTAATCAGTTAGAATCTGAACCAATATAACTGAGCCAGCTATTACTTTTAAAATGCAGTGGTGCTGAAATAGGGAGGTGCACATTCTTGAGTTCTTAGGACATGCTCGTCGGGGATGTGTGATATTATTTTTCTCCCATTGCAAAGCACGGGCATGTTTTGCTAGTTAAATATAAAACGTAATCAAGCCACATGTATTCCTTCTCATCCAACGACCGAGACTGCTTTAATGTCGAGTGCTCAACATGTTTAGCGTGCAGTTAATTTCATGCCAAAAATAGTGCTAATCACATAATAACACGCAAATAATATCCTACTTAATATCCACATGCACTTAATATACTTCCAAATTAACGTGCATTCCACGTACACATTGACTAGTACTACTAGTACATGAAACTAGTGCCGTAACTTGTGAACGCGTCCATATATGGTCAACGGCAACATCGCCCACGAGTTCTTCGTGTTTGCCCATGCGTCTAAATGCAATAGGGGAGGAGAGAGAAAGCACACATGGAACCCACCAGTAAGTGAAGGCGAATAGTACGTGCTAACGAGTCGATCCCACTAATGTACTAAAAGTAATATTACATGTTATCCATTAAATAGGCTATGGTAATATAAAAACATTATATGAACAAAGGGGGTACAACAAACATTGTTGTTCTACGTATGTTGCCTATTGACGTGCGGCTTGAAGGCCCTAGTTGCATGTTTGATCCTCATCCTTTATTTTCTTAATTTGTATATGGGTCCAAATTTGTTTCATGGCAGGTGGGCCCCTCGGTGTGTGGTTTGTGGCACTTTAATTTGTGGGTCGAAATTTGTTCCATTCGAAGTGGACTATCAGTGTGTAGTTTTGTAGCTTATTTGTCATAATCAGAGTTTTTGCAATAATACCATGGTGCGATGTTGAAGGCGAGAAAGGACGTGCAAGAGAGCGATGACCGAGCCAGAGGGAAATCAATTGGGGGAGGTGCGGGGGTTGCAACGGTGTTTGAAGTAGTTCGGTGCCGAATACAAAAATATAATCTACCACCAGAATAAATTAATCCAAGGGTGGAGTCCCCCTCGCAACGTAAATAGCTCCGGCTTTGTGAGGGATGGAGAGGTAGCTTCAATGTGTGGAAGATACGGCATGAGAAAGTGAGGTCAATCGAGAGAAATATAGATAGAGAGACAAAGTGAGTGTGGTCCGACATTCATTGAACAGATATGTATGCTCTGAAGAGATATTGACCGATTGAGCTTTTGGGAAGGGCGAGGGCTGTAAGATAGAGCTTGAGAGATGATCCATTCACAGACATGTAGATATATTTTGTGCGTGGGAGGAAGCAAGGTCAATCGGTTACATATATAAAGGGAGAGAGATTGAGCGAGTGTGGGTCGTCGTGCGATCGAAAGAGTGATACGGGTTGGAGAGAGTGACCTAGATAGACAATGTGCGTGAGAGAGTATACAATATGAATATGTCGAATTGGGCTCAAACATGGAGATATATCGTTTGTGTCCGAGAAAGAGCAAGGTCAATCGAGACATACAAAGAGAGATAGAGAGAGAAGGGGAGGGAGAGAGAGAAATTGAGCGAGCGTGGCCCACCATGACGTCGAAAGAGTGAGGGCGGCTTGGATGGACAGAACTAGATAGACAATCTGCATGAGGGAGTATAAAGTGTGTCGATTGAGGCCCGAACAGGGAGATATATCATTTGTGTGTGAAAGAAAACGAGGTTAATCGAGACTCAGATAAACACAGCGAGATTGAGCCAATGTGTCCCGCCATGCAGAAGAAAGAGTGAGACGGTCTCGAGGGAGTGACCTAGATAGACAACGTGCGTGCGTGCACACGATAGGTTGGGGGCTAGATAGACAATGCATGTATCTATTGAGAGAGGGTGGGAGGGAGAGAGAGAGAGAAAGAGAAGATAGAGATAGAGAGAGAGAGAGAGCTCAGTATGGGGTGCAATGGCGGGTGTGTGAGGTAAATACATTTGGTAACAGAGTGGAAAAAGGGGGGTTGTATAGTTGAGAGAGTTAGAGATTGAAACATGGAGAGAAAGAATGAACGCGTGTCAGAAACCGATAGCTTCCTAAGGTGGTTAGGAGAGGAAGATTGACCGATACAGGAAGTACGTAGCATGTGTGCCGAGGGGGGGGGGGCTAAAAACAACATTTGAATGTAGATAGTACTAGACTTAATATCGATGTTTCAATTCGGTGTACATTGTAAGATTTGAACTGAGGACCATGCATATGGGCAATTATTTCGAATTCGTGCCATACTAGGTTTGGAAAAGTTGACATTGACTCGATTGTTGTGCTATTTTTGTAGGTCATATGTTTGAATCCATCCAAATGTTTTCTCACTACCATGGTGTTCATCATATACATATGAATTTGTATTCAAAAAGTAGCATGGGTACAGTGAAATGCGAAATCCACGTTAGAATTGGAGATCGCTATGTGACACACACTCTAATTCAAATAACTAATTATGTGACACACACTCTAATCCACATTAGCGTGGATACCATGGATACCGTTTCGGTTTTTTTCAAATAACTCCTCATTAATTAATTTATAGTATCTCGTTTCGAATGACTAATTATTTGCAAGGAAAACACATGCATGGTAATACATACAGATTCGTTTACAAATGAAAGAAGATTCGTTTGCATTCTCAAATCTCCTCTCAAATGTAGGCGCACCAGGAAGACCAGGGTCATGCCGTGGTGCTCACGTGTGTCAGATGCTTAGCACCTAGCCACCCCCCCCCCCCCCCCCCCCCCCCCCCCCCCCCCCCCCAGGACGACAACAAGATAAGTTCGCGCTTCCACGTTTTGGATTGAAATATGTGGCGGCCCCAATTCCAGCCCTGCAAAATCTCCCTTCTCCACCGTCCCCTTCCATGCCCAGATTGCTCAAATCCCAAATTCGCCACCAACCCAAGCAAAGTTTGAATCGCCCCTCATCTTGTCTCCTTCCCCACCTCTGTGCTGGACGACGACGACGAAGACGACAGTCGCGCTTCACACCGCACTGGAGCTACCTCATCTATGCCCTCGTCCACCGCACTGGGTGATCCACCGACAACGTCGGCCACCGCATCCGATATGCCTCACAGACACCGACTTCCATCGCATTAGGTGCGCTTCACCGACACCGTCTCCCACCTCACTAGGGCTACTTCACCGAGCACATGTCGCACCTCCGCCCCCCGATGCCGTTGAGGCTTCACCAACGGTCTCGTCCACCTCATCATAGCGCTCCGCTGCCACACAAGATCTGCATCCATGCGCGGCCAGCCAACGCCAGTGAATCACCCTCAATGGCTCTGAAGTGACCCGCACTCTAGCTAGGCAAGCATGCCCAAACACCAACCCGAACTAGGTATCCACACATCACTCCCTTGTGCATTGTTCCGACGATGTTTGGATATCCTTTCACTGCTCTCTTAGCTTACACGCCTATGCAACTATGACTTTAACAATTATTTCTTCTAGACATATCATCTGAAACTAGCAAAACCATTTTTTAGCGAAGCATGACGGCGCTACAGGATCTGGTACACATCATGCACACCCGTATAACCTTGTAAGTATCTGTCCTCCGGTACAAGAGCAAGGTCGATTCCTCTTATTTGATCAACCATTCGCCGTGTCAAAAATGCAGAGGGGGATGCAATGAGAACAAGGCCTGCACATCCAAGCAAGTGGTAACATGGACTTGTACATGGAACATCCCAAGCGCAAGCAGAGCTGCAGTGAGCCTGTAGAACGAGCTAGCATAAGTACCTGCACTTCTTTTAATTCATACTGGCATGCGTGTATGATTTGTGTGTAGTGGCGGATCCACAAATTCAAGTTACCAGGGGAGAACATTTAACTTAAAAAATACGAAGGCACTTGCACTCCGGAAATCAACATAACTTGAGAAATGTGAAGCTACATGCAATTTGAAAACCAGCTAATGATCCAAAGTAGTTCATATTATAAAACACTAAATGATGCAAGCACCAAAAACACAAAATGCAATATGGTGTACAAGGACTACTAACATGGTCTGTACCTGCTTGAATTATTCGTTCTTTGGCTGAAAATATCAAAGTGTAATTGCACCTATAACATGTGCGCAAACTGCATATCAATATATCTATCCTGCACAAGTATGCCAATAGTTTCAAACAATATATTAGAAAAGCATTTATGCTACGTTGTCATGATACGGGGACTTTCTGGTAGATGGCCTCGACGTTTCCTCAAGCCATGAAAGTGTACTATAATTTGCTTGTCATCAATGCCTGCAAATCTCTATGTCTCTCTCAACATAGCAGGTCATCATTAGACACTAAATCCTTCAATGGGAGCTTGCAAAATGCTTGCATTAGATCCCTCATTAGACACTATATGTTCATCACCGGGAGCATGTAAAATGTTTGCATCAAATCCTTCATTAGCAGTTTGTTCATTAGACACTTCAGGCTCAAGAACAACATGAACTCGTATGTTCGCACCGGAAACTTGATTAGTTACATTAGATTCAGTCAGTTCAGTATTGATTGGGGGAGTTATAAAATAAGTAGAAATTGGTTTCATTTTCTCATAGATTCCCTACATACAAGCAGTTTTACAACACCGCCAGCTTTAACTATTGGCCAGAAATTGCACAGTTGAATTAGATATAATCAGGGATGTGATGTACCTGCTCATTGCGCATGCTACTCTTGAAAGTTGCAACTGTCCGTTTGCGCAAGCTCGATGCCATGCCCGTGCTGCCGCTGCTGCCTCCCGCACAGGCTACACCCAGGGTTGGATCATCATCTTCTTGTCCTTCCGTTCGATTGAAGCCCGATGACCGCCCTCCAACGAGGGCGTGAGGAAGTGTTGTGTCGGTCTGTCCAACGGCGGCTAGGTTAGGAGCAAACCAGACTGGAGGCTAGAGCGAACAAATTGGGATTTTTCCTGCTGTCGATCGATATGGGAGGCACTTGTTTGAGCCGCGAGCCTGCTATAGGGCCTGCCTTGCACTTGTACAAATTGAAACATTTTTCTTCATTTTTTACATTGACTGCTTGGGCGTTGGGCTGAAAAAAACTAGCTTGGGCCAACTTGGACGACTCAAACTAGGTGCACACTTTCCAGCCACCCGAGGCGGCCGCCCATACCAGCCTCTATGGTGGCCTCGCCCTTTTTGTGTGTATGATTGGGATAGTGAAAAATATTTCAGTGGTGCTTTTGATTTACGCACAGAATGGTTGAATTGCTTGTTTCTATGAACTGAGTTCGCCAATAATGTGAAGGATGCCAGTCTTTTCATCCTATTGTAGATTGCTTAGATCTGGATATGCCAAATGTAATTGCATGAAATATATAGTAAAAGCTAGTGTGATGTGTGTGGCTACAACTAGTCTGACTACACGTCCTCCTATAACATATCAAGGATGCACCATCTTACCAGATTGACCATTCGACTTCTAATGCAGTGTGGGAAGAATGAAGTATTCGGACTGCGTATCCAAGCAATTGATGCCATGGACTCCTTCGTAGAACCTTGTAAGCAAAAAAGAAGTTGCTGTGTGCCTGTACAAAGAGCTAGCGTAAGTTCAGTTATCTACTTCTCGGAATTTTAGTTAGCCACTTATTGCAAAATTGTTCAATTACACTGCATGGCTTAATTTAGTTTGCTACTGATTACATAATGCCATAGCCTGTTAATCCTATTATAGACTGCGCCTATCTATGTGTTTGATACTTACTGTTAAGAATTACCTGTTTGTCTGAACTTAAATAGCTACTTAAGCACGTAGATAGCTGGTCATATGTACTTCTAGGGTGCAGCAGAATTCACGTGTAATTTACGTTCTGATACCCTATTTGTTTAAATGGTTTGTTGTTATCACTTGTAGTACTAGTAATTTTTCGATGTTCATAGATAGACAACTGTCAGGTTTATATGAGGGACGCCATCTTTTTAACTTATATATGTGTTGGAATCATTTTTGCTTACATCAAAGAAATTTACAGATGTATGTGTTGCTGGTAAATGGTACCGACTTGTTACTTTAATACGTTGCCAAGAACTTGTTAGTTTTCCTAGTTCATGTGTAATTAAATATGTTGCCAAAACCGGTTAGTTTTATTATATTGATGTTAGTTTCTTATGGCTCTTGCAAAACTTTATTTATTGATTGCTAACATTCATGTTTGCAGGATTCAACTGAAACTCCGTTGGCACAACAGGTTTGTTTTTCAGAAACTTCCTTGTTTACCTGGTTTGCTGCTGTAACTTGTTGCTGTAATCATCTTACCAACTTCAAGTTTTCAGGATCGAATTAGAAGTCCAATTGCACAGCAGGTACATTTTCAAAAATATATTTTTGTAATAGGTTTGCTACTGTAACTTGTTGCTATAATCAAGTTACTGACTACTCAACTTTTCAGGATCCAAGAGAAACTCCAATACCACAACAAGTTTCTTTTGCAAAACTTGTTTGTTTAACTGCTTTGCTGCTACAACCGGTTGCTCTAATCACGTTACTGGCTACTCAACTTTTCAGGATCCAAGAGAAATTCCAAAGCCACAACAGGTACCTTTTGCAGAACTTGTTTGTTTAACTGCTTTGCTGCTGCAACAACCAGTTACAATGATGTTAATAAGTACTTTTCAGCATCCAATTGAAACTCTTTAATTCCTTGTTTGTTTAGCTGGTTTGCTTTTATGACTCCCAGTTGAGATGTTTTGCTAACTTCAACTTTTCGGAATCCAATCGGAACTTTAATGGCAAAACAGGTTAGCCCAAGATCAAAGAGTGAGGTCCCCATGGACGTTGTATCATCCCATAGTAGTGGCAACGGCCCAATCGTGCATCTTGAATTGCCAACTACTGCTGCTCTAGAGGCTAAACTAGTGGTAGAAAGAGATTCTGCTTCTTCACATAGAGATGAAGTTGACATGTTGAGGAAGCAAACAATACAATCACAAGCAGTACTCAAGACAACCATTAAATATTTGGTGGATTTCAAAATGAAGCAAGTTGAGACTGACCGCATTGTTAAGGTCCTGAAGGAAAAAAGGAAATTAAATTCCCACTTGGTAAATCATACGTGAAATGTTCTTTCCATCGTTGAATAACCTTTGTGTTGTTTGTTCATGTAATCAATCAAACCATTTGTTTTAGAGGTCATGTAATAATTGTTTTTTGTTTTTTGGTTTGTAATTTTATTTGAGCACAAGTCTGTATTAATTGATAAGGCTCGGGGACATTTCATTTTGATTGTTGTGCCATACCTACAAATATGCCAATCGGGCTGAATGTGCATTCAACAATAATAGTAGTATAGATGGACCATAAGTGGCACGCATTGGAAAGGTCCAAGATGGTGTAGTAGCTTCGCTAAAAAAGGATACTGTTTTACCAAAACAAGTACAGCGGCCTGGCTTATGTATGTTAATTGATATTATTCATCCATATACTCTATAAGTGTTTATATGTCTCTTAGTTATGTACATTCTTGGTTGATTGACTCGGTATTTGAATCTTGATACATCGCTTGTGTACATATCTAAATGGGAGTACACATTATGCTGCGTGTGACATTTGAGTTGGACATAAAGTGTTCCAAATATTTGAATTCACCTTAAACTAGATTCTAGCTTCTGAATTTGAGTATCGGCATTTGTAAATCATATTCACATATGATAGTGGAATACATCTTTGTCGTGCTTTTGAAGATATATAAAAACACATAGAATGATTTATAAAGATTCGTATAGGAATACAAAATGGATTCGAATTTAGTTGCCAGGGTAAACGTGGATGCTTATTGTCCCAAAATTCGAAAGAAGTGGCAAAATGTCCACTCCCACGTCGGCTGCCCGCAGCCAAGTGTTTGGGAGATGGAAATTACCGTCTACCCATTACACAGACAATCCACCGGCCCGATTTGCATTGCTTTCAATAGGGGTAGGTTAGTAACTTCAATTAGACATGAGACGACCGCCTCTGAGCCCATTCTGACATGGTGGGCGCCAAGCATGTGCGGCAAAACACATTTGATTCAAGCTCGTGCGAAAGACCTCTGTTTCTCCCTCCATTTCCCCATTCATCTACGATGGGCAGCAAAATAAAGTCGACTCGGCCGAAATCGATGTAGGCAAATATTTTCAATAGGGGCAGGTTTGTAACTTCACTCGGACGTGACACAACCGCCCTACCTGTCAGCCCCGTTCATACACCATGGGCGCCAAAACACCCACTCCTCGCCCGAAATCGCTCAGGGAAAATAATCACGAGATGCGAGATTACTGTCCTATCCGCAACCGACGAGACGCCCAAATTTTAAACGGGGTCTAAGTTCGTAACTTTACCATATTTCAGACAGGCGCATCCCAAAAACATGGTTCCCCGTACCTCTCCCTCCATTTTCCCATTCATACACCGTCCGCGCTAGAACACCATCCCCACACCAGCCTCCTCCGTCCGCCACCCCATCCATCGCCGCCGTCCTCCCCGCATCCATTGCCAACGTGCTCCACCATGTCGGAGCCTACCAAGACCGCGCCGTCCACTTCTAGAGATGGATGTTTCTCATCCACGGTGATGGACCAAGAGCCTTGCATCGCGTCCTCTCGCTTCATCGGCGCCGTTGTCCTATTTGCCGGGGCCGCTCACACGACCTTCTCTTCCACTTCAACGGGACTTATCCCCCGATGCACCCGTCTAACATCGCAGATCTGCTTCAACTCCACTAATAGCCATCGCACCCCGATGCCTACATGGCGCCGCAAGAGAGGTGGTACTTCATATCTACTCAAATTTTTGATCTCAACCAGAAAATAGATCGTAACTTGATTACTCTACTTTCTTTTTAGCTCTTAGTATTTAGTTCTTAGTTCAAAGCAAACAACGGATGCTAAATATCATTTCTCCAGTTTGCAGCTTTAAATCTGCCATGGCACAGTCATAATATAGTTTAATTGATCATGCTTAGGGTTTAATTGATCATGTTGGTTCCGTGGTGGTCTCTTTAATAGCAATCGGCGGGGAAACCCTCTTTTGCTCAAAAAAATGCTTAGGGTTCCCCCTTTTATGATCACTATATGATCAAAATACGCGCTTCCTGTCATAATAGCACTGCTCCACCCATCTGAACAAGCTTAGTTGTTCAAATACGAATCTGATATTATTAAAACAAAGTCATTTAATTGGCCAGCTAAATGTTCCTAATTTAGTTTCGAAAATGCATGTTCGTCGCTCGGGTGTGTATCTCTATAGGGTGCCCATGATGGGCCGGCCCACCTTGGGATTTTTGGTTGTCCCAGGCCCCGATTCCCCTCTGTTCTGCTGCGCGCTTCCGATATCTACTCGCCCCCAGCCGCCTGCCTCGCCAGCAACTTGCCGTCCCCGAACGGCACGACTCTAGGAGGAGATCCAGACTAGCAGGAGGCCAGGAGCCGATCGCCCTACAGCGTCACTACTGCCCAGGCATGCCGCCATGCCTACCTTCCTAGTCTGTTCAGGGCTCATGCGTGCAGCACCCACTAAGCCAACCTGATTTATCCTGAGATACGTCCTCAACAGTCAGCACTTCAGCAGCCACTCCTCATCACCCATTTTCTAATTGATTCATTACTCATTCGGCAGGACTCTCATTAGGGTTTGTTGTGTTCTGAGTGCTACCTACACTTAATGGTTCAGATGTATTTCAGTAATCTTTAGTACCTGTAAAGTTCACAGGGTTTCAAAATTCCGGCCCTAGGAACAGACACTAGTCATTTTGGATTGTCGATCGTAGTGACATTGACCCAGATTACTACTGTAGGCCAGGTTTGTTGACAATTTTACTTGTCTTTCTTACTCATTCGATATGATATCCAATTATTCATGTCGATTAGTTGCAAACAGTAAGTGCTAAGACAAACTTCTTGATTCAGATTTTGGACGGCCTCTTACTGCAGTTACAATTCTACACACTTGTGCTAGTGAGCTCACAAGTAAATGACTGATTCACTACATCTATGCTTGCCTTCTCATATTTGTTGTCAATATTATTTCAGGGTGGATCACCCTGTTTCAAAATACTAGAACCACAGACATGAGTGAATAGTATTTCTCTGTGTGATCTCTTCCATCATGTCTGGGCAACAAACACAGCATTGAATAGAAAGAAAGTGTCATTTCCAGCTTTTACATAGGCTACGATCTTTTACATGGAATACAATCTGCCTACTTGCTTTGTGTCACACTACCAACAATCCACCCTTGAAGCTAAACATTATGCCACTCATAATTCCTTTGTTTATTTGCTCAAATACGAATTTGATATGATTCTAATGTTCCTACTTCAGTTTTGAAATGTGTGTCTGCCTGTTATAGAGACATAAGGGGTGTGTATTTCTGTGTGTGGTCTGGTCAGCACAGTTGGGGTGAACTTTTCATATGCATGGGTTTATAGGGAGACACTCTTCGAGTTGAATCCGCAATGCATTCCATAGATAATCTGACTACTTTTTATGTTTTCATGAATCTCAGATTCTGAACAGCATCATGATGATTATGAGCTTGCGCACATCAAAAGAATAAAGAAGAACAATGCCATGGCTGTCAAACTTGGATTAAGGGACTGAAATCAAGTCTGGGTGCAATGCAATGCAAACGCTCTCCACCTACAGATTCATGCTCAGAATATGATCCTAACAGTGATTCTGAGCTAGAGGGAGACCTAAGTCAATGTAGCTCCCTAGTGGAGGAGTCAGAGGCAGAAGCCCTATCTTATTCACCCATCAAGGTGCTTGCTCTAACTTTCCACGGTTATATTAGTCGCACATATCTTGCAACTGATGCTTCGCATTGGTTCTACTTTGTTGCACTGCCATTAGCCTAGTTTACACATCATGTATGTGAATACGCCTGCCTATCCATTTTCAGTACATATTCCATCTGTCATCATACCATATTTATCCATTCAAATGTTGTTCTTGTGTATCAGGCGTTCAAAAGGAAGAGGGCGATTGCTGATCGCGGAGAAGCACAAGCAAAGTATTTTGAAAAGGTAGTGACACCTGATAAATCAAATAGCCCAATAGGTGTAGTTGCAATATCACCTGACCCGCAAAACACCCCAACTCTAGCAGACTCTAGCCCTAGTACACTGGTCATTTCTGATGCCCCAACTCTGCAGACCTCAACTGCAGCAAACAGTATGATGGTGTCAGTTGACATAGCACTAGCTCTATGATGCAAAACCCCCATTCGAGAAAATAGTACACCAAATCTAGTTGCCAAATCCCTTTTTGAACTAGAGAGAGCCCCAATTGCAGCAAATAGGACCCATGTTCCATTTCTTCCCAGTTTAGAAGACGAAGCTTATATTGTTGCCAGGAACTTTGTGCACATCTTTCCTTCATGGAAAGATTATACCGCAGATGCAGAACAATTTCCAGTCTTCCTCCACAACTTATGCGTAAGTAATGTACTAATGTTATTCATAGTAATTACTACATATGTTTCTGCTCACAGAAGACACAAGATTTCATTCTTTAAAATAGGCGAGGACCAAACTGGATTGTCAAGACGAGTAAGGGTTGGTTGCACTTTTCAAGCACTCATTGATGAAGTATCGTTCCTACCCAAGGCAAGGGAACTTTGATGGAAGCCTCTACACGAAATTTATGTAAAGTCTCCGGTGCTACATTTATCCGATAGTGACTGGAATAATCTTGTTACACATTGGTCTCATCTGTAGCGTAATGTCTATGATATCACATCACAATTTGAACTACATTTCTGCATTTGCCTTAACGTCTCACTTGTACGAAAACTGTTAGCGGAAGAACATTCATTCTCAAGGGACCACAGAATCTCGCAACTATACTCCACACTGCATTGCTCTTGTGAGTACCTCTTGCACTCTATGTCCATACTTACTTTCATAGTTGTTTGATTATGTAGCATCACTGCACATGTTAGCCTCGTTATCGTCCATTTGGTGGACATTATAAGATCAGTATGGACTCTTACATAAATTTAGAATCAACCCAATGCTTTTGAAGAGGTTTAGCTATGTAGTCCTCTTGTAAGGACTGAATGTCGTATATCACTGTACTTACATTAACAGCTACTCCCACTGTCCCATAATATAAGAACATTTTGTATAGTACACCAGTGTTCAAAACACTCTTGTATTATGGGAAGAGGGATTGGTTCATTGTGTAGCATTCTGCATC
Source organism: Triticum urartu (assembly GCF_003073215.2). Classification (NCBI taxonomy): domain Eukaryota; kingdom Viridiplantae; phylum Streptophyta; class Magnoliopsida; order Poales; family Poaceae; genus Triticum; species Triticum urartu. The sequence goes on along the minus strand of NC_053025.1, from coordinate 178,987,042 downwards.
TTATCTCCCGCGCCCACCATTTACAAAAAGATATCATATCTATATTTAATCTTACCAAAAAGTGGAATACACATACAATGCCAGTGCATAAGTGTAGCCCATTGGTCTTGTCAGTACAATGATTGGTAGTTGATTATGTAGCATGAATCTGCATCTTATCTTCATTATCCTCTATCCCTTCGAGTATTATCATATCTATAATTACTCTCTACAAAATATATAGTACACGCAATGCTTATGAAGAAGATTCTGTGCTGAAATTCTTGAGTTATCCTTCCCTTGACATGGAGAAGTGTATTATAAAGCCGGTGTTAACTGTTAATGTAAGTCAGTCCTTCTAAAGCCCTTATCCTCAACTGCTGTTTAATTTACTCAAACTCCCTATCGTTTACTCCTGTTTAGTTTGTTGTTTCTATCAAAATGCATGTTCGCAAGAACCGTAAGTTCCAAGTTTTACTTGTAAAACCAAATTCCTTATTCATACCATGCACATTACCCAATACTCCCTGTATGTATGCTTGTTTTTGTGGATCTATAATCCAGTGTGAGGTGAAGCATCCCACGTTTGCACCTTGTCATCTCATGTTTTATCTTACTGATGTGGCTGATGATATGAACAACATGCCATGCACATTAACCAAAATAAATACAATGATTGTCTTTGCCCTTCATCTATGCTTGTTATGTTGACATGGTAATCCAGTAGTGTGGTGAAGCTCCCTGCATTATGAACAATGCTAGATTATGCTATTGATATTTTGAACTTACTCTTTATTTTCTAATTTGAAATTGGATGGAATTGACAACACAGTTATCATCTTTGTTTATACACGTGGAAAACTTGTCATCTCTCTGCTTGTTTCAGGGTGATATGCCTGATGGCATGCACAAGTCTGCTTCAGGCTGTGAGACAAACCCAACATATATTGCAGAAAAGAAGGTAAAACATCTTGAAGATAGCGAGACAACCCCAAAGTCTTGTCTTGACGCAGTGTTCAAGTTACTCGAGAGAAGTAGTCAGACAAGCTCACAGAATTCATTGTCTGAATCAGTTCAACTTCTTTAGTCCCAAGTTCTTGCTGAAAGGCATTCTGCAACTCAACTTCGACTTGAAGTCCTATCTCTAAGAAAGATTGCGGATAACACCAATGAGAAACTCATTGCTAAACAGCTCCACCTGGAATCTATGACCAACATGCTAGGCCGGTCTCACAGCCTTGCTCAGCAGCTTGCGCAAGGCTAACCTTTCTTCAACTGTCATGGAAGTGGTCTCTGTTCAGTATTATTTTATTACGTTGTAATGGTGCCTAGTTTTTGTAATTTACTTCTTCATTGCGCTTATGATCACTGGTGGCGAACTTCGATGCCCAGTGGGTGTAATATACCATAAATCCTTTATTGTATAGTGTAGGTTTATTCTAAGTTACTATGCCATAATTTCTTTATTGCATAGAGTAGGTTTGTTCTTAATTCCTACTAGTTACTGCCATCATTCGCTATCTGAAAAAAATCTGATGTAGTCGATCGGGCCGAAACATTCGCCTCTAATGGGCCTGGTTTTTAGAGGGACACAATTGGCCGGCCTGCATCTTTCTTGGGCCCGAATGGCCATTGGGGCCTTCACTCTTTGCGCCAGGCCCACAACTTACTCCGACCTATATTCGGCCCAAATTTTAGTTGGGCCTTTTGTGGACCCAGTGCTTAGATTGGCCCAGGTAGCATTGGGCCATTAACAGGCTGAATATTCTACTGGACTGTTACGGCCCAGAAGAAACCATGGGCCTTTAGCAGGCCGAAATGCATGTTGGGCCTCAATTTTCACTAGTCGTCGACGGGCCTTTAGCAGGCTGAAATGTAGACCGGGCCTTTTTTGTCCCAGTTATATGACGGGCCGTTACCTGGCCGAAACATATCTTGAGCCTTAGTTGGTGATGTCTACTACACAACCTTCTTCTTGTAGACGTTGTTGGGCCTCCCAGTGCAGAGGTTTGTAGGACAGTAGCAAATTTCCCTCAAGTGGATGACCTAAGGTTTATCAATTCGTAGGAGGCGTAGGATGAAGATGGTCTCTCTCAAGCAACCCTGCAACCAAATAACAAAGAGTCTCTTGTTTCCCCAACACACCCAATACAATGGTAAATTGTATAGGTGCACTAGTTCGGCGAAGAGATGGTGATACAAGTGGTATATGGATAGTAGATAAAGGTATTTGTAACCTGAAAATATAAAAACAGCAAGGTAACAAGTGGTAAAAGTAAGCGTAAACGGTATTGCAATGCGTTGAAACAAGGCCTAGGGTTCATACTTTCACTAGCGCACGTCCTCTCAACAATAATAACATAATTGGATCACATAACTATCCCTCAACATGCAACAAAGAGTCAATCCAAAGTCACTAATAGCGGAGAACGAACGAAGAGATTATGGTAGGGTATGAAACCACCTCAAAGTTATTCTTTCCAATCAATCCGTTGGGCTATTCCTATAAGTGTCACAAATAGCCCTAGAGTTCGTACTAGAATAACACCTTAAGACACAAATCAACCAAAACCCTAATGTCACCTAGATACTCCAATGTCACCTCAAGTATCCGTGGGTATGATTATACGATATGCATCACACAATCTCAGATTCATCTATTCAACCTACACATAGGACCTCAAAGAGTGCCCCAAAGTTCCTACCGGAGAATCACGACGAAAACGTGTGCCAACCCCTATGCATAGGTTCATGGGCGGAACCCACAAGTTGATCACCAAAACATACATCAAGTGAATCACGTGGTATCCCATTGTCACCACAGATACGCACGGCAAGACATACATCAAGTGTTCTCAAATCTTTAAAGACTCAATCCGATAAGATAACTTGAAAGGGGAAACTCCATTACATGAGAGTAGATGGGGGAGAAAACATCATAGGATCCAACTACAATAGCAAAGCTCGCGATACATCAAGATCGTATCACCTCAAGAACACGAGAGATAGAGAGAGATCAAACACATAGCTACTAGTACATACCCTCAGCCCTGGGGGTGAACTACTCCCTCCTCATCATGGAGAGCACCGGGATGATGAAGATGGCCACCGGAGAGGGATTCCCCCTCCGGCAGGGTGCCAGAACGGGTCTAGATTGGCTTTCGGTGGCTACGGAGGCTTCTGGCGGCAGTACTCCCGATCTATTGTGCTCCCCGATCGTTTTAGGGTATATGGAGATATATAGGCGGAAGAAGTACGTCAGGGGGGCCACGAGGGTGGAGGGCGTGCCTAGGGGGGTGGGCACGCCACCTACCTCATGGCCTCCTCGAAGCTTCCCTTACGTGGACTCCAAGTCTCCTGGGTTGCTTCTGGTCCAAAAATTAAGTTCCGTGAAGTTTCAGGTCAATTGGACTCCGTTTGATTTTCCTTTTCTGCGATACTCTACAACAAGGAAAAATCAGAAACTGGCACTAGGCTCTGGGTTAATAGGTTAGTCCCAAAAATCATATAAAATAGCATATAAATGCATATAAAACATCCAAGGTTGATAATATAATAGCATGGAACAATCAAAAACTATAGATACGTTGGAGACGTATCAGCATCCCCAAGCTTAATTCATGCTCGTCCTCGAGTAGGTAAATGATAAAAACAGAATTTTTGATGTGGAATGCTACCTAACATATTCATCATGTATTTATCTTTATTGTAGCAAGAATATTCAGATCCATAAGATTCAAGACAAAAGTTTAATATTGACATAAAAATAATAATACTTCAAGCATACTAACAAAGCAATTATGTCTTCTCAAAATAACATGGCCAAAGAAAGCTGTCCCTACAAAATCAGATAGTCTGGCTATGCTCTATCTTCACCACACAAAATATTTAAATCATGCACAACCCCGATGACAAGCCAAGCAATTGTTTCATACTTTTGATGTTCTCAAACTTTTTCAATCTTCACATAATACATGAGCGTGAGCCATGGACATAGCACTATAGGTGGAATAGAAGGGTGGTTGTGGAGAAGACAAAAAGGAGAAAGTCTCACATCAATGAGGCTAATCAATGGGCTATGGAGATGCCCACCGATTAATATTAATGCAAGTAGTAGGAATTTCCATGCAACGGATGCACTAGAGCTATAAATGTATGAAAGCTCAACAAAAGAAACTAAGTGGGTGTGCATCCAACTTGCTTGCTCACGAAGACCTAGGGCACTTGACGAGGCCCATTGTAGGAATATACAAGACAAGTTCTATAATGAAAATTCCCACTAGTATATGAAAGTGGCAAAACAAGAGACTCTCTATCATGAATATTATGGTGCTACTTTGAAGCACAAGTGTGGCAAAGTATAGTAGCACTGCCCCTTCTCTCTTTTTCTCTCATTTTTTTATTTTTTATTTGGGCTTTCTCTTCTTTTTTATGGCCTCTTTTATCTCTCTTTTTTATTTGGGCTTCTTTGGCCTCTTTTATTTATTTATTTTCGTCCGGAGTCTCATCCCGACTTGTGGGGGTATCATAGTCTCCATCATCCTTTCCTCACTGGGACAATGCTCTAATAATGATGATCATCACACTTCTATTTTCTTACAACTCAAGAATTACAACTCGATACTTACGACAAGATATGACTCTATATGAATGCCTCCGGCGGTGTACCGGGATGTGCAATGATGCATGAGTGACATGTATGAAAGAATTATGAGCGGTGGCTTTGCCACAAATACGATGTCAACTACATGATCATGCAAAGCAATATGATAATGATGATGCGTGTCATAATAAACGGAACGGTGGAAAGTTGCATGGCAATATATCTCGGAATGGCTATGGAAATGCCATGATAGGTAGGTATGGTGGCTGTTTTGAGGAAGGTATATGGTGGGTTTATGGTACCGGCGAAAGTTGCGCGGTACTAGAGAGGCTAGCAATGGAGGAAGGGTGAGAGTGCGTATAATCCATGGACTCAACATTAGTCATAAAGAACTCACATACTTATTGCAAAAATTTATTAGTTGTCGAAACAAAGTACTACGTGCATGCTCCTAGGGGGATAGATTGGTAGGAAAAGACCATCGCTCGTCCCCGACCGCCACTCATAAGGAAGGCAATCAATAAATAAATCATGCTCCGACTTCATCACATAACCGTTCACCATACGTGCATGCTACGGGAATCAAAAACTTCAACACAACTATTTCTCAAATTCACAACTACTCAACTAGCATGACTCTAATAACACCATCTCCATATCTCAAAACAATTATCAAGTATCAAACTTCTCATAGTATTCAATGCACTTATATGAAAGTTTTTATTATATCCCTCTTGGATGCCCATCATATTAGGACTAGTTTCATAACCAAAGAAAAATACCATGCTGTTATAAAGACTCTCAAAATTATATAAGTGAAGCATGAGAGTTCATTAATTTCTATAAAATAAAACCACCACCGTGCTCTAAAAACATATAAGTGAAGCACTAGAGCAACAACAAACTACTCCGAAAGATATAAGTGAAGATCAATGAGTAGTCGAATAATTATGCAACTATGTGAAGACTCTCCAACATTCAATAATTTAAGATCTTGGTATTTTATTCAAGAATCAAGCAAAGCAAAATAAAATAAAATGATGCTCCAAGCAAACCACATATCATGTGGTGAATAAAAATATAGCTCCAAGTAAAGTTACCGATGAACGAAGACGAAAGAGGGGATGCCTTCCGGGGAATCCCCAAGATTAGGCTCTTGGTTGTCCTTTAATATTACCTTGGGGTGCCTTTGGAATCCCCAAGCTTAGGCTCTTGCCACTCCTTATTCCATAGTCCATCAAATCCTTACCCAAAACTTGAAAACTTCACAACACAAAACTTAACAGAAAACTCGTAAGCTCCGTTAGTATAAGAAAATAAATCACCACTTCAAGGTACTGTAATGAACTAATTAGTTATTTATATTGGTGTTATATATAATGTATTCAAACTTCTCTATGGTTCATATCCTCCGATACTACTCATAGAATCATCAAAATAAGCAAACAACACATAGAAAACAGAATCTGTCAAAACAGAACAGTCTGTAGTAATCTGGATCAAACGTATACTTCTGGAACACATAAAATTCTCAAATAAATTTCTGGACCTTAGGAATTTATCTATTAATAATCTGCAAAAAGAATTGACGAAATATCACTCTCCAAATAAAAATGGCAGCAGTTCTCGTGAGCGCTAATGTTTCTGTTTTTACAGCATGATCATAAAAACTTCACCCAAGTCTTCCCAAAGGTTCTACTTGGCACAAACTAATTAAAACATAAAACTCAATAATAACAGAGGCTAGAAAAATTATTTATTACTAAACAGGAGCAAAAAGTAAGGAACAAAAATAAAATTGGGTTGCCTCCCAACAAGCGCTATCGTTTAACGCCCCTAGCTAGGCATGATGATTTCAATGATGCTCACATAAAAGATAAGAATTGAAACATAAAGAGAGCATCTTGAAGAATATGACTAGCACATTTAAGTCTAACCCACTTCCTATGCATAGGGATTTTGTGAGCGAACAACTTATGGGAACAAGAATCAACTTGCATAGGAAGGTAAAGCAAGCATAACATCAAAACTTTAAGCACATAGAGAGGAAACTTGATATTATTGCCATTCCTACAAGCATATGTTCCTCCCTCATAATAATTTTCAGTAGCATCATGAATGAATTCAAAAATATAACCAGCACCTAAATCCTTCTTTTCATGATCTACAAGCATAGAAAATATACTACTCTCCACATAAGCAAGATTCTTCTCATTCGGAATAGTGGGAGCAAACTCAACAAAATAATTATCATGTGAGGCATAATCCAATTGAAAACTAAAATCATGATGACAATTTTCATGGATATCATTATTATTTATATCATACAAGTCATCACAATGATCATCATAGATAGCAACTTTGTTCTCATAATCAATTGGAACCTCTTCCAGAATAGTGGAATCATTACTAAATAAAGTCATGACCTCTCGAAATCCACTTTCATCAATATAATCATCATAAATAGGAGGCATGCTTTCATCATAATAAATTTCCTCATCAAAACATGGGGGACAAAAAATATCATCTTCATCAAACATAACTTCCCCAAGCATGTGGCTTTGCATATCATTAGCATCATGGATATTCCAGGAATTCATACTAACAACATTGCAATCATGCTCATCATTCAAATATTTAGTGCCAAACATTTTATAGATTTCTTCTTCTAGCACTTGAGCACAATTATCCTTTCCATCATACTCACAAAAGATATTAAAAAGGTGAAGCGTATGAGACAAACTCAATTCCATTCTTTATAGTTTTCTTTTATAAACTAAACTAGTGATAAAACAAGAAACTAAAAGACTCGATTGCAAGATCTAAAGATATACCTTCAAGCACTCACCTCCCCGGAAACAGTGCCAGAAAAGAGCTTGATGTCTAATACACAACCTTCTTTTTGTAGACATTGTTGGGCCTCCAAGTGCAGAGGTTTTTAGGACAGTAGCAAATTGCCCTCAAGTGGATGACCTAAGGTTTATCGATCCGTAGGAGGCGTAGGATGAAGATGGTCTCTCTCAAGCAACCTTGCAACCAAATAACAAAGAGTCTCTTGTGTCCCCAACACACCCAATACAATGGTAAATTGTATAGGTGCACTAGTTCGGCGAAGAGATGGTGATACAAGTGGTATATGGATAGTAGATAAAGGTATTTGTAACCTGAAAATATAAAAACAGCAAGGTAACAAGTGGTAAAAGTAAGCGTAAACAGTATTGCAATGCGTTGAAACAAGGCCTAGTGTTCATACTTTCACTAGTGCAAGTCCTCTCAACAATAATAACATAATTTTATCACATAACTATCCCTCAACATGCAACAAAGAGTCACTCCAAAGTCACTAATAGCGGAGAATGAACAAAGAGATTATGGTAGGGTACGAAACCACCTCAAAGTTATTCTTTCCAATCAATCCGTTGGGCTATTCCTATAAGTGTCACAAACAGCCCTAGAGTTCATACTAGAATAACACCTTAAGACACAAATCAACCAAAACCCGAATGTCACCTAGATACTCCAATGTCACCTCAAGTATCCGTGGGTATGATTATACGATATGCATCACACAATCTCAGATTCATATATTCAACCAACACATCGGACCTCAAAGAGTGCCCCAAAGTTTCTACCGGAGAATCACGACGAAAACGTGTGCCAACCCCTATGCATAGGTTCATGGGTGGAACCCGCAAGTTGATCACAAAAACATACATCAAGTGAATCACGTGGTATCCCATTGTCTCCACAGATACGCACGGCAAGACATACATCAAGTGTTCTCAAATCTTTAAAGGCTCAATCCGATAAGATAACTTCAAAGGGGAAACTCCATTACAAGAGAGTAGAGGGGGGAGAAAACATCATAGGATCCAACTATAATAGCAAAGCTCGCGATACATCAAGATCGTATCACCTCAAGAACACGAGAGAGAGAGAGAGAGATCAAACACATAGCCATTGGTGCATACCCTCAGCCCCGAGGGAGAACTACTCCCTCCTCGTCACGGAGAGCACCGGGATGATGAAGATGGCCACCAGAGAGGGATTCCCCCTTCGGCAGGGTGCCGGAACGGGTCTAGATTGGCTTTCGGTGGCTACAGAGGCTTCCGGCAGCGGAACTCCCGATCTATTGTGCTCCCCAATCGTTTTAGGGTATATGGAGATATATAGGTGGAAGAAGTATGTCAGGGGGGCCATGAGGGGCCCATGAGGGTGGAGGGCACGCCCAGGGGGTGGGCGCGCCCCTACCTCGTGGCCTCCTCGAAGCTTCCCTTACGTGGACTCCAAGTCTCCCGGGTTGCTTCTGGTCCAAAAATAAGTTCCGTGAAGTTTCAGGTCAATTGGACTCCGTTTGATTTTCCTTTTCTGCGATACTCTAAAACAAGGAAAAAACAGAAACTAGCACTGGGCTCTGGGTTAATAGGTTAGTCCCAAAAATCATATAAAATAGCATATAAATGCATATAAAACATCCAAGGTTGATAATATAATAGCATGGAACAATAAAAAATTATAGATACGTTGGAGACGTATCAGTTGGCCCACTGATATCATGGGCCTTTAAGATGCCAAAATTTTGTACATGCATCAACGGGCCAAATTATATGACAGGCCTTTAACAGGGCCAAAGTCACGTTGGGCTGAACTATTGCCACCTTTTTCACGGGCCGTTAGTGGGTCGGATGTCTCGTTGGACCATATATGGCCCATGGGCGGCACGGGCCATTCCCAGGATGAAAGACACACCGGGTTGAAATGGGCCCATGTCTACATCGGGCCTCTAATAGGCCGAAATTCACTGGTTGTAATTGGGCCCAAATATTCGGCGAACAATTAACGGGCCAGATCTGGCTTTGGGCCGTAAATGGGCCTTTATTAAACATGTCGTTATTGGGATAGCCCACTAGTACCTCATTAAGTACTACGGGCCTTTGACTGGGCCGGCCTTTTAAACCTATATGGGCCTCTGTTGGGCCCTTCCACATGTCGACGTTTCATAGGCATGTCTCCTCCAATGGATGGGCGACATCGGGCCCACCGAGGAGCAGACATGTGTTTCCTCCGGCCAATGAGAATTTTACACCTGGAAAAAATCACCATTGGTCCGGGCTGTTAACGGGTTATCAAATCCAAAACCGGACCCGATAGCTTAACGGCGAGCCGTTACGGTGGATGCCATGTGTCGGTCACCCTTGACGAAAGCACTTCTATGACGCGTGATTTATCATCATGGAAGTGGACACTTCTGTGATGATAATTTTGGTAATGCCATGGAACACTTCTACGACAGCACAGGTATGACTATCTTGATTCTGTCATAAAATTGTCATGGATGTACATGCATGACAGAAAACGTGACCTACTGTGACAAACACGTATCATCACAGAAGTGTCTTTTTTTGTTAGTGCCAGATGGTGAGAATCCTCTGCCGGCTTACCGTGAACACCGACTTAGCAACACACGTCCGCTCCCCCAACGGCTCAACTCGAGGGAAAGGGCCAAATACTCACCAGCCTTTTCAAAGCTCAAAGCCTTTATGGCAAATGGCTTAACTGGTGTCGACTTTTCTAGGTGCTGGATATCTTGGAGTATCATGCCATTAAGCCGTCGCCACGGCTTAATGTGTGAACATAATGGTGATGTAAACCATCCTCAACGCCATTGTAACATTCAGCTGTCTGATGCAGAAGTCACTAAAGCCACCAAGAAGCTGCTGAATGAATCTGTGAAACAATGCAGCAAAATCGGACTTAGTCCGTTCTGTTTGTTCAACCGGCCGCCAGCTATTAGAATTTCCCCACTTATGCTTAATCCATATTTTTATATCTACTTATCATCTTTTCAATCTTCATAGGCTAATGATCCATTTTGGAAGAGGAGAACACAGGGTAAACCGGTAAAACCGACTCGTGTGAAATCCAAGGCTCACAAGAAGAGGTATAACATGATTCTCTTGGCTCCTTTTTATACATCTCATTATCAATGATTGTTACCAGGATGATGTAGAAGCTAGCCGTGCCAGTGATGCAGAGGTAATTATTCTTTCTTCCAGCTCAGAACCTCTACCAACACCAAAAAAACCGACAAGCAAGCTAGAAAGTAAGCTTTTCTCACCCTCCAACTCACTTGGATCCAAACTTTCTTTTGAAGAAACAACAACATGAAGCTCGCTGCATGACCCGGCATAGCGGCAATGTGATTACTTCTGCCGGCTTACCAAACACTCCGCCTCGCAAACGCTGTCCAGAGGTCCTACATATTTCTGACATACTTTACCCCAAGGTGGGTTATTTTCGACAACCTCTTAACCCGTCTGATTCAAACTACCAGGGGACTTCTCATTCATCCTCTGGCGAGTCAACTGGAACACAAATTCCAGCTTTCAAGACTGTACCTGGGTAAGATCATTTTCAATTATTTCAACCTTTATGCTTGATCATCACCTTGACTTCCTTTTACTTCTTATATTTTAGGCGCCAAGCTAAGCCCAACAAGAAGGCTAGGCTAGCTAAGCCGGCTGACAATCTTAGTCTGTCTGAACTTGAGAAGCAGCCAGAGTCTCCTCATCCTCAACAAACTGCAGAGGCCACCATTGATAACTCACCTCCGGAAGATCGTGAAGCTTCCATGGACCATGTGGATGTTGACCCGACTACCTCTAAGCCGCCAAGCCCAATCAAACCTTCCGAGGAGAAGATTGATGATGTTGTTGTCACCGGCTTTGGATTCACAGCTCTGGGTCAACCTAACATCTTATCCAAGCACAGCACTAAGGAGGAAATTTCTGTTGAAGACAAAGGCAAGTGGAAAACATACTTGGAGAGCTATACTCATTTCAGCGCCCAAGATCTCCATTCTGGCTTTTAAATCGCATGTACACAAGCCATGACTTTGAAGTCGTCTTAGTAAACCTGATGAAGGAGCGCTATGAGGTAAACACTACAATCCCTTGTTACATGAGTATCCTTCCCCTTAGCCGCCAAGTTTATTGAACATGATAGAATAACATGTGCTGTAAACTTTAATAGTTGAATAGATCAACTCCTTGTAGCCCCCGAAGGTCGGCTTAATAAATATGTTGAGCCGGAACTTCTTAACCCAGCAAGAAGTAACATTGCGTCCGTAGTCCCCAAGGGTTGGCTTAACAAATATGTTAAGTCAAGACTAATCATCTTCCAGAAATCCAGCAAGAGTTAACATTGTGCCCATAGCCTCCAAGGGTCGGCTTAACAAATATGTTAAGTCGAGACTAATCATCTTCTCGAAATCCATAATTCCAGTCATAGCCTTCGTAAGCCGGATCATCCTCATTTATCCGGGTCAGCAAATAAAGCCATGTTTGAAGAGGATAGACATTAGCCCCCAAGTGGCAAGTATAATACTTGTATTGTGCTTGGGACTTCAAATAAATTCATTGCCATCTTATTTACTATTTACTTTTGCAGACCGAGCTTAACAGTAAAGAATCCCAAGTCATCGACCTTCAAGAGAACATCAAGTCTCAGCAAGCAGCAACCACCAAAGCCAAGGATGAGCTGACTGGTGCCGTAGCCGCCATGGAAAAAATGAAGGAAAACTTCAAGGCTGAACAAGAGGGTTGGTCGACAGAGAAAGCAGCCCTACTGAAAAGGGCTGAAGATGCTGAAGCAGCTCTTGAGCCGGTATCTTCGGAGCTTGCCAGTTTAAAACAGCAAATCAATTCCATTACCACTGCCGTTTATGCTAAGAGAGCTTCCTCTTAACCTTTGAACATACGTTATCTGATGTCCTCTCGGCTTACCAATGTCCTTAGTGATATAGGATCCCGGGTTACCCATCTTGGCTCAGACATGCGAAAAAGGCCAAATGCTACGTTTACGTTCATAGAACAACTATACTCTGGCGCACAGCGGGTCATCCGCACAGCTGCTAACAATTATTCCTGTGGGGCACTTGGTGCCATTATAATAGGATTTAATTAAATCCTTGATCTGCCATGCCATCATGCATGTGTTGCTCTGCTTGATACTATTCATCTGTCAAATTCAAGATCTGCCATGCATGTTTTATAATTTCATCAATTGTGTGTATCAGATTTATTTATTGTACCTGCACACAAACACATGACATTGATCCTAGTAGTTTACCGCAGGACGGGTCATAATATCATATCAAAAACCACTGGTGTCTCAAGATAGTCCATAACCAGGGCTAGTTCAATCACAACCTTTAATAAAAAAAGCACCGTACCTGTGATACCCGACTGGCTTAATTTACTAATGGAAAAGTGTGACAACCCAAAAAATCTGAGCGTACAAAGCTCTGTGCCAGTTGACATGTACCGCCGGCTTAATACGCCATATGCAGCTAGGGGTAATATCCCAAAACTTAGAGCGTAGCACTTCCATGCATATAAAATCATTATATCCAGGCGACTTATAGTCTTAAAGCCAGGCCGGGTTAATAAACACCGTGTAATTTCATGTATAACTCAGAAGGCATAGCCCTCCTTCGTTTTTAACCATGTATCAAGAAGTGTTTAGATAAAAATTGAAAAATCAAGGCTTTCATACGCGGCCAGGCCTAAAAAATCAAGTGCGTTCAAGGGATGCACAGCCACTGAGTTAAACCTTCATACAAACCTTATAAGTCGGACATCACATAACCAATCTTCGTTTTAACTTTTGTCAAATTCAGGGTCTGTATAAGATTGATTTGTCAAAGTACGACAGGTTGTTCCAGGATTACCTAGGCGGAGTGGCAGACTTAAAAAGGCAAGATAACTCGGGGTTTTAGGTGAATACACCTGGCGTCGAAGCCTGGCTTTTATGCCTGTTAAAAGGGTCACAAAAACTCTTGTCCGTTGGACAAAGAGCCCCCAAGTAACATTATATTCCGGGCATGTAAGCCGGATAAACAAGGGTAGTCATAGCTATCCTCGATGAGCAGGAAGCCCCCAAGTGATCTGGGTACCTATGTTTGAGCCGTGCTATGTAGTAGACTCTCTTTGGTCCTTATTATTTGGCATCAAGCCTTTAAGTGATCATATAAAATAAACTCTCAATTTCTGAGAAATGAAAATGACAGAGGCCCTAATTTATCAGGGATGCCGACTTTATTATATTAATCATAATATATACATTGTCAAAACATGTACATCAGGTGAACCGGTGGCTCGGGTATAGTAAGTCCGAAGATGAGCAATATTCCACGGCCGGCGGCTTTACTCCTCCGACGTTTGTGAGTCTTTGTGGTCTCGAACATCGATAAGGTAGTATGACCCATTGTTCATATTTTTGCTGACCACAAAGGGCCCTTCCCAAGGTGGGGATAACTTATGCATATTAGATTGATCCTGGATAAGCTGGAGCACCAAGTCACCTTCTTGAAAAGTTCCGGTTTTAACCCGGCGGCTGTGATATCAGCGCAGACCCTGCTGGTAAATCGCGGAACGAGCCGCTGCAAGGTCACGCTCCTCATCTAACAAGTCAAGGCCATCCTGACGTGCTTTTTCATTGTCAGCTTCAACATAAGCCACCAGGGCGAGTCGTGACGGATGTCACTAGGGAGAACTACCTCTACCGCGTAAACCATGAAGAAAGGCGTGTAACCTGTAGATCTGTTGGGGTTAGTATTGATACTCCATAACACGGAAGGTAACTCCTCCACCCAACAACCCGGCATCCTCTGTAAAGGAACCATAAGCCGGGGCTTGATGCCTCTCAGGATCTCTTGATTGGCTCTCTCAGCTTGACCATTGGACTGGGGGTGAGCCACTTATGATACATCAGGCCGGATATTCTCACGTTGAAAAAATTCTTCCATAGCACCCTTGGATAGATTAGTGCCATTATCAGTTATAATACTATGGGGAAAGCCAAAACGGGAAATCACCTTTTTGATGAATTGAACCACTATCGCTGCATCACATTTGCTAACTGGCTCTACCTCAACCCACTTTGTAAACTTGTCAACTGCCACAAGAAGGTGTGTCTTTTTATCTTTGGACCTCTTGAAAGGCCCAACCATATCAAGCCCCCAGACTGCAAACGGCCAAGTGATTGGAATCATCCTCAATTCTTGAGCTGGTACGTGAGCTTGATGAGAAAACTTCTGACACCCATCACACTTACTGACCAGATCTTCAACGTCGGCGTGAGCCGTCGGCCAATAAAACCCATGACGGAAAGCCTTGGCTAAAAGAGACTTAGAGCCGGTGTGATGACCACAATCTCCTTCATGAATCTCTCGCAGAATCTCATGACCTTCTTCAGGAGAAACACAACATTGAAATGCCCCTATAACACTGCAATGATGCAACTCTCCATTGACAATAGTCATTGACTTAGACCTCCGGGTTATCTGCCTGGCCAAAGTTTCATCCTCATGTAAGTTGCCATGGGTCATATGATACGTCTCCAACGTATCTATAATTTTTGATTGCTCCATGCTATATTATCTACTGTTTTGGACTATATTGGGCTTTATTTTCCACTTTTAGATTATTTTTGGGACTAACCTATTAACCGGAGGCCCAGCCCAGAATTGTTGTTTTTTGCCTATTTCAGTGTTTCGGATAAACAGAATATCAAACGTAGTCCAAACGGAATAAAATCTTCGGGAATGTGATTTTCTCACCGAACGTGATCCAGGAGACTTGGACCCTACTTCAAGGGATCAAAGAGGAGGTCACGAGGGTGGGCCCCCCCTAGGGCGCGCCCCCTGCCACGTGGGCCCCTCGGTGCTCCACCGACGTACTCCTTCCTCCTATATATACACACGTACCCCCAAATGATCAGAACAGGAGGCAAAAACCTAATTCCACTGCAGAAACTTTCTGTATCCACGAGATCCCATCTTGGGGCCTGTTCCGGAGCCCCGCCGGAAGAGGGCCGTCATCACGGAGGGCTTCTACATCATCCTAGCCCCTCCGATGAAGTGTGAGTAGTTTAGCTCAGACCTTTGGGTCCATAGTTAGTAGCTAGATGGATTCTTCTCTCTCTTTGAATCTCAATACAAAGTTCTCCCCCTCTCTTGTGGAGATCTATTCGATGTAATCTTCTTTTTGCGGTGTGTTTGTTGAGACCGATGAATTGTGGGTTTATGATCAAGTCTATCTATGAATAATATTTGAATCTTCTCTGAACTCTTTTATGTATGATTGGTTATCTTTGCAAGTCTCTTCGAATTATCCGTTAGGTTTGGCCAACTAGATTGGTACTTCTTGCCATGGGAGAAGTGCTTAGCTTTGGGTTCGATCTTGCGGTGTCCTTACCCAGTGACAGAAGGGGCAGCAAGGCACGTATTGTATCGTTTCCATCGAGGATAACAAGACGGGGTTTATTTCATATTGCATGAATTTATCTCTCTACATCATGTCATCTTGCTTAAGGCGTTACTCTGTTTTTAACTTAATACTCTAGATGCATGCTGGATAGCGGTCGATGATTGGAATAATAGTAGTAGATGCAGAATCGTTTCGATCTACTTGTCACGGACGTGATGCCTATATAGATGATCATGCCTAGATATTCTCATAATTATGCTCAATTCTATCAATTGCTCAACAGTAATTTGTTCACCCATCGTAGAATACTTATGATCTTGAGAGAAGCCACTAGTGAAACCTATGGCCCCCGAGTCTATTCTCATCATATCAATTTCCATCACTTTAATATTGTTTGGTTTTTTACTTTGCCTTTACTTTTTTACTTTGCATCTTTATATCAAAAATACCAAAAATATTATATCTATCAGATCTCACTCTCGTAAGTGACCGTGAAGGGCTGGACAACCCCTAATCGCGTTGGTTGCAAGTAGCTATCGCTTTGTGCAGGTACGAGGGACTTGGGCGTGGGCTCCTACTGGATTGATACCTTGGTTCTCAAAAACTGAGGGAAATACTTACACTACTCTGCTGCATCATCCCTTCCTCTTCGGGGAAAACCAACGCAAGCTCAAGACGTAGCAAGAAGGATTTCTGACGCCGTTGTCGGGGAGTCTACGCAAAAAGTCAATATACCAAGTACCCATCACAATCCCTATCTCTCGCATTACATTATTTGCCATTTTCCTCTCGTTTTCCTCTCCCCCCAATTCACCCTTGCCGTTTTATTCTCCCTCTCTCTCTCTATCCTCCCTCTCTATTTGCCTCTTTTGTCCGCTTGCTTTTTGTTTGCTCGTGTGTTAGATTGCTTGTTTGTCGCGATGGCTCAAGATAACACTAAATTGTGTGGCTTCACCAATACCAATAATAACGATTTCCTTAGCACTCTGATTGCTCCTCTTACCGATGCTAAATCTTGTGAAATTAATACTGATTTGTTGAATCTTGTTATGAAAGATCAATTCACGGCGTTCCTAGTGAAGATGCCGCTACTCATCTAAATAGCTTCGTTGATCTATGTGATATGCAAAAGAAAAAAGATGTCAATAATGATGTCGTTAAATTGAAGCTATTTCCTTTTTCGCTTAGAGATCGTGCTAAAGCTTGGTTTTCGTCTTTGCCTAAGAATAGTACTGATTCATGGAACAAGTGCAAAGATGCTTTTATCTCTAAGTATTTTCCTCCCGCTAAGATTATCTCTCTTAGAAACGATATAATGAACTTTAAACAACTTGATCATGAACATGTTGCATAAGCTTGGGAGAGAATGAAATTAATGATACGTAATTGCCCTACTCATGGTTTGAATTTGTGGATGATTATACAAAATAATTATGCCGGATTGAATTTTGCTTCTAGAAATCTTTTAGATTCGGCCGCGAGAGGCACTTTTATGGAGATCACTTTAGGAGATGCTACTAAACTACTAGATAATATTATGGTTAATTATTCTCAATGGCATACTGAAAGAACTTCTAATAAAAAAGTGCATGCGATAGAAGAAATTAATGTGTTGAGTGGAAAGATGGATGAACTTATGAAATTATTTGCTACTAAGAGTGTTTCTTCTGATCCTAATGATGTGCCTTTGTCTACTTTGATTGAGAATAACAATGAATATATGGATGTGAATTTTGTTGGTAGGAATAATTTTGGTAACAATGCTTATAGAGGGAATTTTACTCCTAGGCCATATCCTAGTAATCCTTCTAATAATTATGGGAATTCCTACAACAACTCTTATGGAAATCATAATAAGATGCCCTCTGATTTTGAATCTAATATTAAAGAATTTATTTCTTCGCAAAAGAATTTTAATGCTATGATTGAAGAAAAATTGCTTAAGATTGATGATTTGTCTAGGAACGTTCATAGAATTGCTCTTGATGTTGATGCTTTGAAACTTAGATCTATTCCACCTAAGCATGATATCAATGAGTCTTTTAAATCCATGAGAATTTCAATTGATGAGTGTAAGGAAAGAACCGCTAGGATGCGTGCTTCCAAAGATGCCTTCCTAGGAAAGTGTGTTCTTCCAATTCCTATGAAAATCAATATGAAGATCTAAAAGTTATTGATGTGTCTCCAATTAAATCTTTATTTTGCAATATGAATCTTGATGAAACTGAATATGATCTTTCTTTACCTAGAAGGTGTTCTAAAAATTCGGAGTATTTAGATCTTAATGATGAAATTAATGAAAGTGGGATTGAAAGAAATAAAAATCTAGATGTTGCTAAACCCACTATATTAGATATCAAGGAATTTAATTATGAAAGTTGCTCTTTGATTGATTGTATTTCCTTTTTGCAATCTGTGCTAAATTCTCCACATGCTTATAGTCGAAATAAAGCCTTCACCGAACATATTGTTGATGCCTTGATGCAATCTTATGAAGAAAAACTTGAGTTGAAAGTTTCTATCCCTAGAAAACTCTATGATGAGTGGGAACCAACTATTAAAATTAAAATTAAAGATCATGAGTTTTATGCTTTGTGTGATTTGGGTGCTAGTGTCGCTACTATTCCGAAGACTTTGTGTGATTTACTAGATCTCCGTAATTTTGATGATTGCTCTCTGAACTTGCATCTTGCGGATTCCACTATTAAGAAACCTATGGGAAGAATTAATGATGTTCTTATTTTTGCAAATAGGAATTATTTGCCCGTAGATTTCATTGTTCTTGATATAGATTGCAATCCTTCTTGCCCTATTATTCTTGGTAGACCTTTCCTTAGAACGGTTGGTGCGATTATTGATATGAAAGAAGGGAATATTAGGTTTCAATTTCCATTTAAAAAGGGCATGGAATACTTTCCAAGAAACAAAATAAAATTACCTTATGAAACTATCATGAGAGCCACTTATGGATTGCCTACCAAAGATGGCAATACCTAGATCTATCCTTGCTTGTTATGCCTAGCTAGGGGCATTAAACGATAGCGCTTGTTGGGAGGCAACCCAATTTTATTTTTATTCCTTGCTTTTTTCTCCTATTTAGTAATAAATAAATTATTTATCCTCTGTTTTGGTTGTGTTTTTTGTGTTTAATTATTGTTTGTGCCAAGTAGAACCGTTGGGAAGACTTGGGGAAAGTCTTGTTGAATTTGCTGTAAAAAACAGAAACTTTAGCGCTCACGAGAACTGCTGTAATTTTTATTTGAAGAATGATATTTAGTTAATTATTTTTGAATTTGATTAATAGATAAATTCCTCACGTCCAGGAATTTATTTCAGAATTTTTGGGGTCCCAGATCTTGCGCTATGTACAGATTACTACAGACTGTTCTGTTTTTGACAGATTCTGTTTTTCATGTGTTGTTTGCTTATTTTGATGAATCTATGGCTAGTAAAATAGTTTATAATCAATAGATAAGTTGGAATACAGTAGGTTTAACACCAATATAAATAAAGAATGAGTTCATTACAGTACCTTGAAGTGGTTTTTTGTTTTCTTTCGCTAACGGAGCTCACGAGTTTTCTATTTTGAGTTTTGTGTTGTGAAGTTTTCAAGTTTTGGGTGAATTCTTTTGATGGATCATGGAACAAGGAGTGGCAAGAGCCTAAGCTTGGGGATGACCATGGAACCCCCAAGATAATCCAAGGACACCAAAAAGTCAAAGCTTGGGGATGCCCCGGAAGACATCCCCTCTTTTTCGTCCACTTCCATCGGTAATTTACTTGGAGCTATATTTTTATTCACCAACATGATATGTGTTTTGCTTGGAGTGTCTTGTATTATTTGTGTCTTTGTTTTTTAGTATGCCATAATCATCCTTGCAGTACACACCTTTTGAGAGAGCCATATATGAATTAAAATTTGATAGAATACTCTATGTGCTTCACTTATATCTTTTGAGTTAAGTAGTTTTGCTCTATGTGCTTCACTTATATCCTTTGAGCTAAGTAATTTTTCTCTATGTGCTTCACTTATATCTTTTGAGATAGATAATTTTGCTCTATGCACTTATATCTTTTGAGCGTTATAATTTTGCTCTATGTGCTTCACTTAGATCTGTTAGAGCACGGTGGTGGATTCGTTTTAAAAGAAACTATTGATCTCTCATGCTTCACTTAAATTATTTTGAGAGTCTCTTAATAGCATGGTAATTTGCTTAATAATAATATGATTGGTATTAAAGATTTGTGAAACTTTCTTTTGAGTGTGTTGAATACTAAGAAAAGATTGAAGCATGATGATTGTTTTGAGATATGGAGGTGATAATATTAAAGTCATGCTAGTTGAGTAGTTGTGAATTTAAAGAATACTAGTGTTGAAGTTTGTGATTCCCGTAGCATGCACGTATGGTGAACCGTTATGTGATGAAGTCGGAGCATGATTTATTTATTGATTATCTTCCTTATGAGTGGCGGTCGGGGATGAGCGATGGTCTTTTCCTACCAATCTATCCCCCTAGGAGCATGCGCGTAATACTTTGCTTTGATAACTTCTAGATTTTTGCAATAAGTATATGAGTTCTTTATGACTAATGTTGAGTCCATGGATCATACGCACTCTCACCCTTCCACCCTTGCTAGCCTCTCTAATACCGTGCAACTTTTGCCGGTATCATACACCTACCATATACCTTCCTCAAAACAGCCACCATACCTACCTATTATGGCATTTCCATAGCCATTCCGAGATATATTGCCATGCAACTTTCCACCATCTAGTTCATCATGACACATCTGTCATTGTCATATTGCTTAGCATGATCATGTAGTTGACATAGTATTTGTGGCAAAGCCACCGTTCATAATTCTTTTATACTTGTCACTCTTGATTCATTGCATATCCCGGTACACCGCTGGAGGCATTCATATAGAGTCATACTTTGTTTTAGTATCGAGTTGTAATCATTGAGTTGTAAATAAATAGAAGTGTGATGATCATCATTCAATAGAGCATTGTCCCAATAAAGAAAAAAAGAGAATGGCCAAAGAAAAAAAGAAGGCCCAAAAAATAAATAAATAAATAAGGGGCAATGCTACTATCCTTTTTTTCCACACTTGTGCTTCAAAGTAGCACCATGATATAGCGAGTCTCATATATTGTGCTTCAAAGTAGCACCATGTTATTCATATAGAGATCTGAAATGTTGTCACTTTCATATACTAGTGCGAATTTTACGTTATAGAACTTGGCTTGTATATTCCAATGATGGGCTTCCTCAAAAATTGCCCTAGGTCTTCGTGAGCCAGCAAGTTGGATGCACACCCACTAGTTTCTTTTGTTGAGCTTTCATACATTTATAGCTCTAGTGCATCCGTTGCATGGCAATCCCTACTCACTCATATTGATATCTATTGATGGGCATCTCCATAGCTCATTGATATGCCTAGTTGATGTGAGACCATCTTCTCCTTTTTGTCTTCTCCACAACCACCATTCTATTCCACCTATAGTGCTATGTCCATGGCTCACGCTCATGTATTGCGTGAAGATTGAAAAAGTTTTGAAAAAGTTAGAGTATGAAACAATTGCTTGGCTTGTCATCGGGGTTGTGCATGATTTAAATACTTCCGTGGTGAAGATGGAGCATAGCCAGACTATATGATTTTGTAAGGATAACTTTCTTTGGCCATGTTATTTTGAGAAGACATAATTGCTTTGATAGTATGCTTGAAGTATTATTATTTTTATGTCAATATAAACTTTTGTTTTGAATCTTTCTAATCTGAATATTCATACCACAATTAAGAATATTTGCATTGAAATTATGCCAAGTAGCACTCCGCATCAAAAATTCTCTTTTTATCATTTACCTACTCGAGGATGAGCAGGAATTAAGCTTGGGGATGCCTGATACGTCTCCAACATATCTATAATTTTTTATTGCTCCATGCTATATTATCTACTGTTTTGGACTATATTGGGCTTTATTTTCCACTTTTATATTATTTTTGGGACTAACCTATTAACTGGAGGCCCAACCCAGAATTGTTGTTTTTTGCCTATTTCAGTGTTTCGGATAAACAGAGTATCAAACAGAGTCCAAACGGAATAAAATCTTCGGGAACGTGATTTTCTCACCGAACGTGATCCAGGAGACTTGGACCCTACTCCAAGGGATTAAAGAGGAGGTCACGAGGGTGGGGGGCGCCCCGCCCTAGGGTGTGCCCCTGCCTCGTCGGCCCCTCGGTGCTCCACCGCCGTACTCCTTCCTCCTATATATACACACGTACCCCCAAACGATTAGAGCAGGAGCCAAAAACCTAATTCCACCGCCGCAACTTTTTGTATCCACGAGATCCCATCTTGGGGCCTGTTCCAGAGCTCCGCCGGAAGAGGGCTGTCATCACGGAGGGTTTCTACATCATCCTAGCCCCTCCAATGAAGTGTGAGTAGTTTACCTTAGACCTTCGGGTCCATAGTTAGTATCTAGATGGCTTCTTCTCTCTCTTTGAATCTCAATACAAAGTTCTCCCCCTCTCTTGTGGAGATCTATTCGATGTAATCTTCTTTTTGTGGTGTGTTTGTTGAGACTGATGAATTGTGGGTTTATGATCAAGTCTATCTATGAATAATATTTTAATCTTCTCTAAATTCTTTTATGTATGATTGGTTATCTTTGCAAGTCTCTTTGAATTATCCGTTTGGTTTGGCCAACTAGATTGGTAGTTCTTGCCATGGGAGAAGTGCTTAGCTTTGGGTTCGATCTTGCGGTGTCCTTACCCAGTGACAGAAGGGGCAGCAAGGCACGTATTGTATCGTTGCCATCGAGGATAACAAGATGGGGTTTATTTCATATTGCATGAATTTATCTCTCTACATCAGGTCATCTTGCTTAAGGCGTTACTCTGTTTTTAACTTAATACTCTAGATGCATGCTGGATAGCGGTCGATGAGTAGAGTAATAGTAGTAGATGCAGAATCGTTTCGATCTACTTGTCACGGACGTGATGCCTATATACATGATCATGCCTAGATATTCTCATAATTATGCTCAATTCTATCAATTGCTCAACAGTAATTTGTTCACCCACCGTAGAATACTTATGCTCTTGAGAGAAGCCACTAGTGAAACCTATGGCCCCCGGGTCTATTCTCATCATATCAATTTTCATCACTTTAATATTGTTTTGCTTTTTTTTACTTTGCCTTTACTTTTTACTTTGCATCTTTATATCAAAAATACCAAAAATATTATATCTATCAGATCTCACTCTCGTAAGTGACCGTGAAGGGCTTCACAACCCCTAGTCGCGTTGGTTGCGAGTACCTATCGCTTTGTGCAGGTATGAGGGACTTGAGCGTGGGCTCCTACTAGATTGATACCTTCATTCTCAAAAACTGAGGGAAATACTTACGCTACTCTGCTGCATCATCCCTTCCTCTTCGGGGAAAACCAACGCAAGCTCAAGACGTAGCATCATATAAGCCAAATATGGACCTGTCCAATCAGGAATAGCATGAAGGACCGCCACCAATTGTGCTTCTGGGTCAGGAATAGCAAGATCCTCCTCTGTGGGCAATTTAACAGAAGGGTTATGCAGAATATCCAGGAAAGTATTAGGTGGTGCCGGCTTACGCTAAGACCCTAACCGGCTTAAAGCATCAGCCGCCTCATTTTTCCTGCGATCAACATGTTCAACTTGATAAGCCTTAAAGTGACATGCTATCGCATCAACATCTAGATGATAAGCCGCCATAAGTGGATCCTTAGAATCCCAAGTGCCAGAAACATAATGAGCTACCAGATCTGAGTCGCTGAAACACCTCACCCGACTTAAGTTCATAACCTTAGCCATCCGAAGACCATGAAGCAAGGCCTCATACTCAGCTGCATTGTTAGTATAAGGGAACATTAGCCGAAGAACATAAGAAAACTTATCACCTCGTGGGGATGTTAACACAACTCCAGCCACCGAGCCTTCCAACTGCCTGGATCCATCAAAGTGAATAGTCGAATACGTGTTGTCCGGTTTCTCCTCACGCGTTTGCAATTCTGTCCAATCATTGATAAAATCCACAAGTGCTTGGGACTTGATGGTTGTACGGGGCACATACTTTAACCCATGAGACCCAAGCTCAATGGCCCACTTGGCTACCTTCCCTATGGCTTCTCTGTTTTGAATGATATCCCCTGAGGGCGCAGAGCAAACCACAGTGATAGGATGACCCAGAAAATAGTGCTTAAGCTTCCGGCTAGCCATAAAAACCCCCATACAACAACTTCTGCCAATGCGGATACCTCTGTTTGGACTCAATAAGGACCTCACTGATGTACTAAACTAGTCGTTAAACCGGATATTCTTTGCTAGTTTCCTTCCTTTCCACTGCAATGGCAACACTGATAGCTCGATTATTCGCAGCCACATATAACAGCAAGGGCTCCTTATCAATGGGAGCAGCAAGAACTGGCGGCTCAGGCAATTGTTTCTTCAAGGCCTCGAATGCCTGATCAGCAGCATCACTCCAGACAAAGTGATATGTATTCTTCATCATCTGATAGAGAGGAATAGCTTTCTCATCCAACCGGCTTATAAACTGGCTTAAGGCCGCCATACGACTCGCCACGCGTTGAACATCATTAATACACGCCGGCTTAGCCAGAGAGGTGATTGCTTTTATCTTCTCCGGGTTAGCCTCAATACCCTGTTCTGAAACTAGGAAACCCAACAGTTTGTCGGTTGGCACACCAAAAATACAGTTGGCCGGGTTAAGTATCATCTTATAAACCCGGAGATTTTCAAAGGTCTCCTTCAAATCCTCAATCAAGGTTTCCTTCTTTTTGTATTTCAGCACAATGTCATCCACATAGGCATGCACATTACGATCGATTTGATTGTGGAGGCAATTTTGCACACACCGTTGGTAAGTCGGCTGGGCGCTCTTGAGCCCAAAAGGCATAGACACATAGCAGAAGGCTCTAAACAGAGTGATAAAAGACGTTTTCTCCTGGTCCTTAACTTCCATTTCGATCTGATGATAAGCAGAATAAGCATACAAAAAGATCAAACGCTCACAACTCGCCGTAGCATCAATATTCTGATCAATATGAGGGAGAGCAAAGGGATCACCCGGACAAGCCTTGTTTAAGTGTGTGTAATCCACACACACACGCCACATGTCGTTCTTCTTAAGCACCAGCGCTGGGTTAGCCAACCACTGAGGGTGAAAAACTTCAACAATGAAACCAGCCGCCAAGAGCCGGGCTACCTCTTCACCAATGGCTTTACGCCTCTCTTCATTAAAACGATGAAGAAATTGTTTAACCGGTTTAAACTTTGGATAAATATTAAGAGTGTGCTCAGCGAGTTCCCTCGGTACACCTGGCATGTCAGAAGGTTTCCATGCAAAGATGTCCCGGTTCTCACGGATGAACTCGATGAGCGTGCTTTCCTATTTCGGATCCAGATTAGCATTGATGTTGAACTGTTTGGATGAATTGCCAGGAACGAAATCGACTAGCTTAGTATCATCTGCCGACTTAAACTTCAAGACCGGATCTTGCTCCGTAGTTGGCTTCTTCAGAGATGTCATATCAGCCAAGTTAACATTATCTTTGTAAAACTTCAACTCCTCTGTTGCGCAGACGGACTCAGCTTAGGCTGCATCACCTTCCTTGCACTCCAAAGCTGTCTTCGGGCTTCCATGCACCGTGATGGTCCCCTTGTGACCCGGCATTTTGAGCTGCAGATAAACATAACAAGGCCTTGCCATAAACTTAGCATAAGACAGCCATTCAAACAGAGCATGGTAAGGGCTCTTGATCTTTACCACTTCAAAGGTCAATGTCTAAGACCTGGAATCATAGTCATATCCAAAAGAAACCTCCAAAGATATTTTTCCAACCGGTTATGCCGGCTTACCAAGCACTACACCGTGAAAAATAGTATTCGACGGCTTAAGGTTTTTGTTAGTCAATCCCATGCTGTCGGGGATATACCCCACGGTGTAAACCGGCCGGAAGTTAACCCGACCGGACTTGGCGGTTTATCTGAAGACCCCGCTGACACTTGGCGAGTTACTGGCGACCCGCCCTGACCTGGCGGTTTACAAGCAACCCACCTGGTCATTATGACTCACTGGTGATCCGGCGAGCGGGACAGACGGATGACAAGGCCCAAGGCCCAGAAGGCCGGTTTATGTTAATGGTGGGCCGGTTTAAGAGGAAAGGCATGAGGAATATTTATCTTACAAGGAGTTAATGTTGGAAATATGCCCTAGAGGCAATAATAAATTGATTATTATTATATTTCCTTGTTCATGATAATCGTTTATTATCCATGCTAGAATTGTATTGATAGGAAACTCAGATACATGTGTGGATACATAGACAACACCATGTCCCTAGTAAGCCTCTAGTTGACTAGCTCGTTGATCAATAGATGGTTACGATTTCCTGGCCATGGACATTGGATGTCATTGATGACGGGATCACATCATTAGGAGAATGATGTGATGGACAAGACCCAATCCTAAGCATAGCATAGATCGTGTAGTTCGTTTCCTAAAGCTTTTCTAATGTCAAGTATCATTTCCTTAGACCATGAGATTGTGCAACTCCAAGATACCGTAGGAATACTTTGGGTGTGCCAAACGTCACAATGTAACTGGGTGGCTATAAAGGTGCACTACAGGTATCTCCGGAAGTGTCTGTTGGGTTGGCACGAATCGAGACTGGGATTTGTCACTCCGTGTGACGGAGAGGTATCTCTGGGCCCACTCGGTAGGACATCATCATAATGTGCACAATGTGATCATGGAGTTGATCACGTGATGATGTGTTACGGAACGAGTAAAGAGACTTGCCGGTAACGAGATTGAACAAGGTATCGGGATACCGACGATCGAATCTCGGGCAAGTACAATACCGCTAGACAAAGGGAATTGTATACGGGATTGATCGAATCCTCGACATCGTGGTTCATCCGATGAGACCATCGTGGAACATGTGGGAACCAACACGGGTATCCAGATCCCGCTGTTGGTTATTGACCGGAGAACGTCTCGGTCATGTCTGCATGGTTCCCAAACCCGTAGGGTCTACACACTTAAGGATCGATGACGCTAGGGTTATAAAGGAAGTTTGTATGTGGTTACCGAATGTTTTTTGAAGTCCCGGATGAGATCCCGGACATCACGAGGAGTTCCGAAATGGTCCGGAGGTAAAGATTTATATATGGGAAGTCCTGTTTTGGTCACCGGAAAAGTTTCGGGTTTTATTGGTAACGTACCGGGACCACCGGGAGGGTCCCGGGGGTCCACCAAGTGGGGCCACAAGCCCCGGAGGGCAGCATGGGCCAAGTGTGGGAGGGGACCAGCCCCAGGTGGGCTGGTGCGCCACCCCACCAAGGCCCAAGGCGCAAGGGAGAGTGGAAGGGGGCAAACCCTAGGCTCAGATGGGCCTAAGGCCCACCTAGTGGTGCGCCCCCCTCTCTCCCCCCTTGGCTGCCCCCCTAGATGGGATCTAGAGCTGGCCGCCACCCCTAGGGGTGGAAACCTAGGTGGGGCGCAGCCCCTCCCCTCCCCCTATATATACTTGAGGTTTTGGGCTGCCAGAGACAAGAGTTCCTCTCCTTCTTGGTGCAGCCCTACCCCTCTCCCTCCTCATCTCTTGCGGTGCTTGGCGAAGCCCTGCTGGAGTACCACGCTCCTCCACCACCACCACGCCGTTGTGCTGCTGCTGGATGGAGTCTTCTTCAACCTCTCCCTCTCTCCTTGCTTTATCAAGGCATTGGAGACGTCACCGGGCTGTACGTGTGTTGAACGCGGAGGTGCCATCCGTTCGGCACTAGGATCTCCGGTGATTTGGATCACGACGAGTACGACTCCTTCAACCCGTTCTCTTGAACACTTCCGCATAGCGATCTACAAGGGTATGTAGATGCACTCTCCTTCCCCTCGTTGCTGGTTTCTCCATAGATAGATCTTGGTGACACGTAGGAAAATTTGGAATTTCTGCTACGTTCCCCAACAGTGGCATCATGAGCTAGGTCTATGCGTAGTTTCTATGCACGAGTAGAACACAAAGTAGTTGTGGGCGTTGATTTTGTTCAATATGCTTACCGTTACTAGTCCAATCTTGATTCGGCGGCATTGTGGGATGAAGCGGCCCGGACCGACCTTACACGTACTCTTACGTGAGACTGGTTCCACCGACTGACATGCACTAGTTGCATAAGGTGGCTAGCGGGTGTCTGTCTCTCCCACTTTAGTCGGATCGGATTCGATGAAAAGGGTAGCAATTGGCATATCACGTTGTGGTTTTTGCGTAGGTAAGAAACATTCTTGCTAGAAACCCATAGCAGCCACGTAAAACATGCAAACAACAATTAGAGGACGTCTAACTTGTTTTTGCAGGGTATGCTATGTGATGTGATATGGCCAAAAGGATGTGATGAATGATATATGTGATGTATGAGATTGATCATGTTCTTGTAATAGGAATCACGACTTGCATGTCGATGAGTATGACAACCGGCAGGAGCCATAGGAGTTGTCTTTATTTATTGTATGACCTGCGTGTCATTGGACAACGCCATGTAATTACTTTACTTTATTGCTAACCGGTAGCCATAGTAGTAGAAGTAATAGTTCGCGAGAAACTTCATGGAGACACGATGATGGAGATCACGATGATGGAGATCATGGTGTCATGCCGGTGACAAGATGATCATGGAGCCCCAAGATGGAGATAAAAGGAGCTATATGATATTAGCCATATCATGTTACTATTATTTGATTGCATGTGATGTTTATCATGTTTTTGCATCTTGTTTACTTAGAACGACGGTAGTAAATAAGATGATCCCTCATGATAATTTCAAGAAAGTGTTCCCCCTAACTGTGCACCGTTGCGACAGTTCGTTGTTTCGAAGCACCACGTGATGATCAGGTGTGATAGATTCTAACGTTCACATACAACGGGTGTAAGACAGATTTACACACGCGAAACACTTAGGTTGACTTGACGAGCCTAGCATGTACAGACATGGCCTCGGAAGACAAGAGACCGAAAGGTCGAGCATGAGTCGTATGGTAGATACGATCAACATGAAGATGTTCACCGATGATGACTAGTCCGTCTCACGTGATGATCGGACACGGCCTAGTTGACTCGGATCATGTAATCACTTAGATGACTAGAGGGATGTCTATCTGAGTGGAAGTTCATAAGATGAACTTAATTATCCTGAACATAGTCAAAAGATCTTCACAAATTATGTTGTAGCTCGCGCTTCAGTTCTACTGTTTAGATATGTTCCTAGAGAAAATTTAGTTGAAAGTTGATAGTAGCAATTATGCGGACTAGGTCCGTAAACTGAGGATTGTAATCATTGCTTCATAGAAGGCTTATGTCCTTAATGCACCGCTCAGTGTGCTGAACCTCGAACGTCGTCTATGGATGTTGCGAACATCTGACATACACATTTTGATAACTACGTGATAGTTCAGTTAAACGGTTTAGAGTTGAGGCACCGAAGACGTTTTGAAATGTCGCGAAACATATGAGATGTTTCGAGGGCTGAAATTAGGATTTCAGGCTCGTGCCCACGTCAAGAGGTATAAGACCTCCGACGATTTCTTAGCCTGCAAACTAAGGGAGAAAAGCTCAATTGTTGAGCTTGTGCTCAGATTGTCTGAGTACAACAATCATTTGATTCGAGTGGGAGTTGATCTTCCAGATGAGATAGTCATATTTCTCCGAAGTCATTGCCACCAAGCTGCTAGAGCTTCATGATGAACTATAACATATCAGGGATAGATATGATGATCCTTGAAATATTCGCGATGTTTGACACCGCGAAAGTAGAAATCAAGAAGGAGCATCAATTATTGATGGTTAGTGAAACCACTAGTTTCAAGAAGGGCAAGGGCAAGAAGGGATACTTCATGAAACGGCAATTCAGCTGCTCCTCTAATGAAGAAACCCAAAGTTGAACCCAAACCCGAGACTAAGTGCTTCTGTAATAAGGGGAACAGCCACTGGAGCAGAATTACCCTGGATACTTGGTAGATGAGAAGGCTGGCAAGGTCGGTAGTAGTATATTGGATATACATTGTGTTAATGTGTACTTTACTAGTACTCCTAGTAGCACCAGGGTATTAGATACCGGTTCGGTTACTAAGTGTTAGTAACTCGAAATAAAAGCTACGGAATAAACGGAGACTAGCTAAAAGGTGAGATGACGATATGTGTTGGAAGTATTTCCAAGGTTGATCAAATATCGTACGCTCCCTCTACCATCAAGATTGGTGTTTGCGTTGAGCATAGACATGATTGGATTATGTCTATCGCAATACGGTTATTCATTTAAGGAGAACAATGGTTACTCTGTTTATTTGAATAATACCTTCAATGGTCTTGCACCTAAAATGAATGGTTTATTGAATCTCGATCGTAGTGATACACATGTTCATGCCAAAAGATATAAGATAGTAATGCTAGTACCACCTACTTGTGGCACTGCCACGTAAGTCATATCGGTATAAAACGCATGAAGAAGCTCCATGTTGATGGATCTTTGGGCTCACTCGTTTTTGAAAAGTTTGAGACATGCGAACCATGTCTATTGGTGTATATGCATGAAGAAACTCCATGCAAATGGACCGTTTGGACTCACTTGATTTTGAATCACTTGAGACATGCAAATCATACCACATGGGCAAGATGACTGAAAGCCTCGTTTTCAGTAAAATGGAACTAGAAAGCAACTTGTTGGAAGTAATACATTTTGATGTGTGCAGTCCAATGAGTGCTGAGGCATGTAGTGGATATCGTTATGTTCTTACTTCACAGATGATTTGAGTAGATGTTGAGTATATTTACTTGATGAATCATGAGTTTGAATTATTGAAAGGTTCAAGTAATTTCAGGGTGAAGTTGAAAGATCATCGTGACAAGAGGATAAAAGATCTATGATATGATCATAGAGATGAATATCTGAATTACGAGTTTGGCACAGAATTAAGCATTGTGGAAATTGTTTCACAACAAATACAGCCTGGAACACCATAGTGTGATGGTGTGTCCGAACATCATAACTGCACCCTATTGGATATGATGCATACCATGATGTCTCTTATCGAATTACCACGATAGTTTATGGGTTAGGCATTAGAGACAACCACATTTACTTTAAATAGGGCACTACATAATTCCGATGAGATGACACCGTATGAACTATGGTTTAGAGAAACCTAAGCTGTCATTTCTTAAAAGTTTGGGGCTGCGACGCTTATGTGAAAAAGTTTCAGGCTGATAAGCTCGAACCCAAAGAGGATAAATGCATCTTCATAGGACACCCAAAAACAGTTGGGTATACCTCCTGTCTCAGATCCAAAAGAAATAAGGGATTGTTTCTAGAATTGGGTCCTTTCTCGAGGAAAAGTTTCTCTCGAAAGAATTGAGTGGGAGGATGGTGGAGACTTGATAAGGTTATTGAACCGTCTCTTCAACTAGTGTGTGGCAGGGCACAGGAAGTGGTTCCTGTGGCACCTACACCAATTGAAGTGGAAGCTTATGATAGTGATCATGAAACTTCAGATCAAGTCACTACCAAACCTCGTGGGATGACAAGGATGCGTACTACTTCAGAGTGGTACGTGATCCTGTCTTGGAAGTCATGTTGCTAGACAACAATGAACCTACGAGCTATGGAGAAGCGATGGTGGGCCTGGATTCCAAAATGGCTCGAGGCCATATAATCCGAGAGGGGATCCATATATGAAAACAAAGTGTAGACTTTGGAAGAACTACTTGATGGTCGTAAGGCTGTTAGGTACATATGGATTTTAAGAAGAAGACGGACGTAGACGATAATGTCACCGTCTATGAAGCTCGACTTGTGGCGATGAGTTTTTCACCAGTTCAAGGAGTTGACTATGATGAGACTTTCTCACTCGTAGCGATGCTAAGAGTCTGTTGGAATTATATTAGCGATTACTGCATTATTTATGAAATCTTGCAGATAGGATGTCAAAACATTGTTTCCTCGATGATTTTCTTGAGGAAAGGTTGTATGTGATACAACCGGAAGGTTTTGTCAATCCTAAAAGATGCTAATAAGTATGCAAAGCTCCAGGACTCCTTCTAAGGATTGGAGTAAGCATCTCGGAGTTGGAATGTATGCTTTGATGAGATGATCAAAGATTTTGGGTGTATACAAAGTTTATGAGAAACTTGTATTTCCAAAGAAGTGAGTGGGAGCACTATAGAATTTCCGATGAGTATGTGTTGTTAGCATGTTGTTGATCGGAAATGATGTAGAATTCCTAGAAAGCATGCAGAGTTATTTGAAAAGTGTTTTTCAATGGAAAGCCTGGATTAAACTACTTGAACGTTGAGCATCAAGATCTATAAGGATAGATCAAAATGCTTAATGGTACTTTCAAATGAGCACATACCTTGACATGATCTTGAAGGTGTTCAAGATGGATCAGTCAAAGAAGGAGTTCTCGCCTGAGTTGTAAGGTATGAAGTTAAGACTTAAAGCTCGACCACGGCAGAAGAAAGAGAAAGGACGAATGTCATCCCCTATGCTTTTGTCATAGGCTCTATACGGCATGCCATGCTGAGTACCGCACCTGATGTGTGCCTTGCCACATGTCTGGCAAGAGGGTACAAAGGTGATCCAGGAGTGGATCACTAGATAGCGGTCAAAATTTTCCTTGGAGTAATAAGGACATGTTTCTCGATTATGGAGGTGATAAAGAGTTTGGCGTAAAGGGTTACAGGGATGCAAGCTTTAACACCTATCCGAATGACTCTGAGTAGCAAACCGGATACGTATAGTGGAGCAACCATTTGGAATAGGTCCAAGTGGAGCGTGGAAGCAGCACTTATAATATGACCTAGAGATTTGCGAAGTACATACGGATCTGAATGTTGCAGACCCGTTGACTAAAACCTCTCTCACAAGCAAAAAATGATCAAACCCAAAACTCATTGAGTCTTAATCACATAATGATGTTAACTAGTTTAGTGACACTAGTAAACTCTTTGGATATTGGTCACATGGCGATGTGACCTGTGAGTGTTAATCACATGGCGATGTGAACTAGATTATTGACTCTAGTGCAAGTGGGAGACTATTGGAAATATACCCTAGAGGCAATAATAAATTGATTATTATTATATTACTTTGTTCATGATAATCGTTTATTATCCATGCTAGAATTGTATTGATAGGAAACTCAGATACATGTGTGGATACATAGACAACACCAAGTCCCTAGTAAGCCTCTAGTTGACTAGCTCGTTGATCAATAGATGGTTACGGTTTCCTGGCCATGGACATTGGATGTCGTTGATGACGGGATCAGATCATTAGGAGAATGATGTGATGGACAAGACCCAATCCTAAGCATAGCATAGATCGTGTAGTTCGTTTCCTAAAGCTTTTCTAATGTCAAGTATCATTTCCATAGACCATGAGATTGTGCAACTCCCGGAAACCGTAGGAATACTTTGGGTGTGCCAAACGTCACAACGTAACTGGGTGGCTATAAAGGTGCACTACGGGTATCTCCGAAAGTGTCTGTTGGGTTGGCACGAATCGAGACTGGGATTTGTCACTCCGTGTGACGGAGAGGTATCTCTGGGCCCACTCGGTAGGACATCATCATAATGTGCACAATGTGATCAAGGAGTTGATCACGTGATGATGTGTTACGGAACAAGTAAAGAGACTTGCTGGTAATGAGATTGAACAAGGTATCGGGATACCGACGATCGAATCTCGGGCAAGTACAATACCGCTAGACAAAGGGAATTGTATACGGGATTGATCGAATCCTCGACATCGTGGTTCATCCGATGAGATCATCGTGGAACATGTGGGAACCAACATGGGTATCCAGATCCCGCTGTTGGTTATTGAGCGGAGAACGTCTCGGTCATGTCTGCATGGTTCCCGAACCTGTAGGGTCTACACACTTAAGGTTCGATGACGCTAGGGTTATAAAGGAAGTTTGTATGTGGTTACCGAATGTTTTTCGGAGTCCCGGATGAGATCCCGGACATCACGAGGAGTTCCGGAATGGTCCGGAGGTAAAGATTTATATATGGGAAGTCCTATTTTGGTCACCGGAAAAGTTTCGGGTTTTCTCGGTAACGTACCGGGACCACCGGGAGGGTCCCGGGGGTCCACCAAGTGGAGCCACAAGCCCCGGAGGGCAGCATGGGCCAAGTGTGGGAGGGGACCAGCCCCAGGTGGGCTGGTGCGCCCCCCCCCACCAAGGCCCAAGGCGCAAGGGAGAGTGGAAGGGGGCAAACCCTAGGCTCAGATGGCCCTAAGGCCCACCTAGTGGTGCGCCCCCCTCTCTCCCTCCTTGGCCGCCCCCCTAGATGGGATCTATGGCTGGCCGCCACCCCTAGGGGTGGAAACCAAGGTGGGGCACAGCCCCTCCCCTCCCCCTATATATACTTGAGGTTTTGGGCTGCCAGAGACAAGAGTTCCTCTCCTTCTTGGCGCAGCCCTACCCCTCTCCCTCCTCGTCTCTTGCGGTGCTTGGCGAAGCCCTGCTGGAGTACCACGCTCCTCCACCACCACCACGCCGTTGTACTGCTGCTGGATGGAGTCTTCCTCAACCTCTCCCTCTCTCCTTGCTGGATCAAGGCATGGGAGACGTCACCGGGCTGTATGTGTGTTGAACGCGGAGGTGTCGTCCGTTCGGCACTAGGATCTCCGGTGATTTGGATCACGACGAGTACGACTCCTTCAACCCGTTCTCTTGAACGCTTCCGCATAGCGATCTGCAAGGGTATGTAGATGCACTCTCCTTCCCCTCGTTGCTGGTTTCTCCATAGATAGATCTTGGTGACACGTAGGAAAATTTTGAATTTCTGCTACGTTCCCCAACAGTTAAGACCTAGACTTGTATCCGGTTTGTATTAGAGATAGACTAGTCCTAATCCTAATAGGACTCTACATGTAACCCGCCCCTCCAACATATACAAGGAGGGGCAGGGCTCCCCAAGAGGGAGAAGATTCGCAAGTTCCACGAGTTGGACAAGTTAGGTTTAGACAATAGCTCTCGAGACAGAGCACTCTTATAACCGTGGTCATCATCATCAATATCAATGAAGCGGGATGTAGGCTTTTACCTCCACCGTGAGGGGCCGAACCTGGGTAAAACATCGTGTCTCTCGTCCCGCTCAACCCCTCTCAAGCTACCACATAGATGTGCTGGCCTCGCGACTAAGTCCTGATACTAAGGACATCTGCCGTGACAATTCCACAACAGTTGGCGCCCACCGTGGGGCTCGCGCACGGTGGTGTTGAGTTTTTGGAGGGATCTTTCTCAGGGATCGAGAGATTCATGATTGATTGGATAAAGAAGAGCCGGCATGGAACGACCGCATGAATCGTTGGACAACCTTGGACAGAGCCGACAAATTCATTATTTCTGATCAGAGTTATGATCAAGTCTGGAGCTGGCGGTATGAGGTTAAAAGTGATGAGACGAGGGTTACATCGCGTGCAGCCGCCGCGTCAAAAAGACCGACATGAGTACGATCTATCCAATCCGCCTAGCTGAAGTTTTCACTGAGACCGACAGACATAAGTTCAACCGAGACCGGCAAGATTTTTTGCTGCCGTTAATTGAAGGAGTTGGACCGGCCCGACATGTATTTTTTGTTGTACCACGGTCAGATTCGATTACGGACAGTGCCTACGCTGGTTACAAGCCCCGAGGGCATCAACTGATAGCACATGACGCTCAGAGGCTGCAAATCAATTGGCAAGCACGTCTGTACATATGAGCAAGCACATATCAATCAAACAAGTACTACTTGTCATATCAGGTAAAAAGACTAGAGTCACGTTTCTCAATGGCCAGAGTCACGTTTAATCTGCTGACAAGATAGATGGAAGAAAAGTCAAAGAAAAGAAAAGGCCACTACCCAGAAGGGAACACGGACGTGGATTCATTGAACCAGTCATGACTCGGAAGCAGATGTCTCCACAGACTCACACTCCACCATTGACCCACCTCGGCTGGCGTCTGACATCGCCTCCGAGCCAGCCGCCACCGCGGCAATACGCAAGCCGCCACGGCCCATGCTGAGTCGCCGGGCCGGCCATCCACTCCTCCGCTGCCGTCCCGCGCTGAGTCGCCGGACCGGCCCTCCATTCTTCTACTACAGTCGAGGGTGTGGACTTGTTCCACCGCCGCCGCGGCAATCGCTGCACCACGAGCCCGCTTCCGAGCCGCCCTCTGCCGGCGCTGTGGCCATGGCCGCACCCCAGACCGGATGCACCTGGCCGGTCGGCTTCTACGGCAAACCGCCACCGGTGATCCGGCACCTCTGACGTGGTTTTTCAGTCTCAACCCGGGCGAGGCCTCGTACCGGAACCTGCCGACATCAGGCCGCCGCCTTGTCTTCGCCTCCATCAGCGGCGTGAGCTACCCGATGTGCCAGGCCCACGTCCGCTGCTACCATAGCACTCCGAGCTGTCACTATTAAATCGCCAGCCTCAAGACGCCCGTCGCTGAGCCGCTGGCCGCCTCTACTGCCTATCTCCACCGAGTCGTCAACGTACTGCCGATATTAGTACATGGAGGAAGAGAGATAGAATAACAACCATGCATGGCACATCTACACTGATATTTGGTCCGATCAAATTCTAGCCTGCACGCGGATCATTTGTCGTCCGGATAAATCAGGTGATATTCATCCGAGTCTACTTTTAACACATATTGTTTTTTGTCAAAAAACAATCTATCTTTGTTGCAATGTTTTTATGCAGGACAATTATTTATGACAAATGTATTGTTATACCGCGGACATGGGGCGCGTGCCAGCATAGTTTTGCAGTGGCGTTCTTCCGGGCCATGCTACTCGATGGATACACATGCAAACCGCCGCCCCCGCTGTTCGGTTTACATCCGTCCGCGCATGCGGCCGACTCATTGTCCGCGCCGGTTTACAAACATCACGGCCGACTCACCCGTCCGCACTGGTTTACCACAGTGCGACCGGTTCACCCGTGATTAATTTCAGCTTCATACAGTTATCATCAACTTCATGGCGGGTTATTTCCGCCCTAAACACATCAGGTCATATCCATCTAAAATATATTTTATTAGCACATGTCAAAGAGTAGTTTATCTTTTCCTTGGTCTGCAATACTGTTTATGCAGGACAATTGTTCATTACAAATGAGGCGCTATGTTACGGGCACGGAGCACGCGCTAGCAACGTTCTGCACTGGTGTTTCGTCCGTGTCCTACCATCCTGTGAATGAACGTGAGAAGGTCGTCGTCCCTGTGGCCCGGTTTACATCAGCTTGCCGGGACCGCGTCCACGATTAACTCGCCCGTCCAAGCCGGTTTACGACACCGGCGCCAATCTTCCCCGTCCGCACCGGTTTACAATGCCGTGGCCGACTCATCTGGCTGTGCCGTCTCTGAAGCTGCGGCCGTCTTTGTCGTCCGTCTCTCGCGGCCTGGGCTACATCAACATACCGGGCCGCACCTATCTACATGAGCTGTTTATTGGGCGCACAAGTCACCGCCACTACAGTTTTGATTAACTTCAAATCGCCAGTTGGAAGGAACCATTGGCCGAGTTGCTGACACGGCTCATATGGGATCATTTACAACCCGCTGCAGTCACCTCAACCTTCTATGGATTCACATCATGCTATCAACGCCAATGATATACAAGTTATGCCGGTTTATATCACGGTCAAATATGGGGAGTCTCAAGCCAACTCCTCGACTCACCTTTGAGACTTGGGGGCTACGATGACATGACTCAGTGAATCTTGCCAGTTTCAGCAAATTTAAGAACCCCAGGACGATGGAGGGAAGGATAACCCGGTCCCGGAGGCTACTGTTATATTGATGAAAGTTTAAAGGCCGTCAGAAAATTTCCGGCTTAGAAAGTATATGACAGTTATAAAATCCCGGCTCGATGAAGAAGTTCTAGGTCATCAGAAATGACTCCAGTTTAAAATCCGGTTCAAGGGAAAGATATCTCCCACAAAGCTTTGAAGGTCTCCATATCCGGTTCAAGATCCCGGTTCAAGAAGAATTTATCTCTTACAAAAAGTTAAAAATTGCCAAAGAGGACCTGCTGCCATGATGTGCGGTTCAAACATGGGTATCCCGCCTTACTGGCCTGACATATTATTGATCACATGGGGGCTTCTGCTTCATAAAGCGGGGTCTCTGTTCTTTTACATCATGTGTGGTTACACGGAGTTGTTGTAAAGCGGCCTCCGGTTTACCCCTTGAGTCCGCTTTTTAAAAGCATCATGTTATATCACTTGGAGGATTGGTCGTGTCCGAACCAATATCATACCTCTTGATAGGCGAGAGCCACCAGATCACTTGGGGACTTGGTCACATCTGAACCACTCATGCCTCTTGATCGGCCTAAGGCCACAGAATCACTTGGGGGCTTGATCGAACCCGAACCATCGCCATGCCACTTGGTCGGCATAACTGCCACGGTTTCATTTGGGGACCTGGCTGAATAGAACCATAGTTACACCTAACAGGAGCTTGGTCGTGTTCGGCCATGGTAACCCCATTTGATCAGCTCAAATAAATCTTTTTTGCAAACGGTTTTGTCCTTGCTTTTGCTTCGCACTTTCCTTTGAAAGATATTTCTTTCTTTTTATTGCATTTTTTTAAACCGACAAAGTTTTCAACCAATCAATTGACGGAACACAGTTCACGTCAATCCGGAGACTATTTGCCCGGTTTGATCTTTGTTGTTAACATCCTCTTATGGAGTAACACGGTGTTTATCACAACCCGGCACGGTTTTATCATAAACTGGCACAATATGGAAGGAGTTATCAGTACTCAAGATTTGGGTTATCACCCTTACTACAAAAAGCTGGTAAAACCAACAATGTGATTCAATGTCACAGGTATGATATATTTCATATTTTATTATTCTTAAGTGCAGCCTTGGTTATAAACCCGGGTTATATGTTGGGCATTATGACCCGTCCGGCGGTAAATCGCCAGGACACTTTAAATTTGTTGTATGCAGAAACAGGTGGAATAAAGTATGACGATAAATTATCCGGTGTTTATTAACCCAACCTGGCTTTGG
This sequence comes from Triticum urartu, assembly GCF_003073215.2. Lineage (NCBI taxonomy): Eukaryota > Viridiplantae > Streptophyta > Magnoliopsida > Poales > Poaceae > Triticum > Triticum urartu. The sequence goes on along the minus strand of NC_053025.1, from coordinate 178,948,058 downwards.
ACTATAAGTCGCCAGTATGAGATAAGATAATATCCGGTGTTTATTGACCCGACCTGGCTTTCGACTATAAGTCGCCAGTATATATTTGGATTGCGCCATTGGAATCATGCGCTTATAAATCATTGGGTTATATTATTCAAATAGCCAAACTTGGCTGAATTTTCATTATGATATTGAATGAATAAGGTTTTCATACCGGATTATATTATCTTGAATAGCCAACATGGCTGGATTTTTATTATTAAGGTTTTCAAAGTCGCTATAGCGCAATGTCTACTCTTTTATCAAAGGATATGATTTATTCTACAATGGAAGGAATAGTCCCGAATCGTTGCAGGCTTACAACCCGGCACTTGGGGGCTACATTATTCAAATCGAGATTACATGCAAGTCTCATGTCGCTGCAAGCATGCATCATGATACTTGGGGGCTAATGCAAAGTCATTTTTACTAGTCTTATTGAAGACCCGACTCATCATATTATAATGAGCCGACCCTTGGGGGCTACCAATTGCTCCTGTCAACAATTCAAGGTACACAAGTTTTTGTCCATAATATTGAAGGATCCATTGCTCAGTTGGTAAAGCACAAAGCTCTTAACCTTGTGGACGTGGGTTCAAGCCCTGCGATGGAAGCTACATTATAATATGTTATTTTCATTGAAGTATATATATATCAAGTCCCGGTTCAGTATTATCTTACTAAGCCGACCCTTGGGGGCTACACGTTGCTGTTCAAAGTTTACAAGATTATATTTACAAAGTCCCTGCTCATTATTTCATAATGACCCGGCCCTTGGGGGCTACACTGATTGAAGTTTTTATAAGCAATTACAAGTCCCAGGTTGCTGCAAGCATGCCAACCCGGCACTTGGGGGCTACATATATGGAGTATTCAGTTTATATAATTGAGATGAACGAACCGGATTTCTTCAAGATTGAAACACTTATTGGAGCAAGTCTTAAGTTATCACTATGTTCCCCTCTTAAGACTTGGGGGCTACAGGTATTATGCATATAAAGGAGAAACATCTTCATTTTATCAGTTTTGAGCAAATCAGGAAGATCAATTACATGACCCGGTGTCGACAACAATTATGACCCGGCGCCATCAATATTTATAAACCGGCCATTTTGGTAATATTAAACCGGCAAGTTTTACATCTTCAAACCGGCTGAATATCAGATAAGTATTTTCAGACCCATATTTCTTAAATCGGCGCTTTGGGAGCTGAGTCAAAGGAGTTATTCTTCACAATATTTCTCGGTGACAAACCAATGTCGGAAAATTGATTATGAAGCTGGTCTGTTGACCCGGATTTCCCAGAAGGAGGAAATAACAAGGACTTAAGGATGATCAGGTACCGGTTTTACAAAAATTCTTAACCCGGAGCATAACCTGTCAAATTTGTTCTTGTGTTTATTTTGCAGTATAAGCTTACCATGAATAAATCCAAGCTAAACTTGGGGGCTAATGATGGGGATATACCCCGCGGTGTAAACCGGCTGGAAGTTAACCCGGCCGGACTTGGCGGTTTATATGAAGACCCCGCTGACACTTGGCGAGTTACTGGCGACCCGCCCTGACCTGGCGGTTTACAAGCAACCCACCTAGTCATTATGACTCACTGGTGATCCGGCGAGCGGGACAGATGGATGACAAGGCCCAAGCCCCAGAAGGCCGGTTTATGTTAATGGTGGGCTGGTTTAAGAGGAAAGGCATGAGGAACATTTATCTTACAAGGAGTTAAGACCTAGACTTGTATCCGGTTTGTATTAGAGATAGACTAGTCCTAATCCTAATAGGACTCTACATGTAACCCGCCCCTCCAACATATATAAGGAGGGGCATGGCTCCCCAAGAGGGAGAAGATTCACAAGTTCCACGAGTTGGACAAGTTAGGTTTAGACAATAGCTCTCGAGACAGAGCACTCTTGTAACCGTGGTCATCATCATCAATATCAATGAAGCAGGATGTAGGCTTTTACCTCCACCGTGAGGGGCCGAACCTGGGTAAAACATCGCGTCTCTCGTCCCGCTCAACCCCTCTCAAGCTACCACATAGATGTGCTGGCCTCGCGACTAAGTACTGACACTAAGGACATCTATCGTGACAATTCCATGACACATGCGATGGAAAGTTTCATAATAGAGGATATTGATGTTGCTGCCTCCATCCATCAATACTTTGGTGAATTTGTATCCTCCCACCTGAGGCGCCACCACCAAAGCCAAATGACCATGATTATCAACCCGGGGTGGGTGATCCTCGTGACTCCACACAATGGGTTGCTCAAACCATCGCAGGTAATGAGGAACCGCCGGCTCAACGGCGTTTACTGCCGTTTTATGGAGCTTTTGATCCCGCTTGCCTAAAATTGTGGTGAAAACATGGTAGTGCCCACTGTTCAACTATTTCGGGTTACTCTGATAACCGGATTTCTGCTCCTGATTCCCTTGATTGTTCTGTGGGCCGTAACTGCCCTGATTGCCTTGGTTTTGAAAGCTAGAATTAGAACCTCCACCACCATAACCCGGGCCGTGAGAGCCGGAACCTGAGCCGCCACCTGGCCCATAATTGTTTTGAAAAAGATTGGAATTTTTGTACTCCTTCATAATGAAGCCATCCTTCCCGAGGTGAGTGGATGGCCTATCCCAGGTACCATGCCTTTGGCAGGGCATGTTTAGCTGCCACTCAAGATCAAAACCTAACCCTCCGATCCGTGGAGGCGGCTTTCCCTTACGCCGTTGTCCATTATTCTGTGTATTCGTGTTTGCCATAAAATCCAAACTATTGTCAGCTTTGCGCTTACCGTTGCCTCCCTGATTTGCCAGGTTCTGCTGTTGTCCTGTGTTACTGCCGCTCTTCTTGCCCTTCCCTGGCTTTTCCTCAGACTCGGGGTCCTTGGTACCATCAGAGTCGGCATGCTTAAGCAGAGCCGCCATCAGCTCCCCCAAATCATTGCAGTGACGCTTGAGCCGCCTTAGCTTCTGCTTAAGGGGCATAAAACGACAGTTCTTCTCTAACATAAAGACTGCTGAGCTGGCATTAATGCGATTCGACGAATGTAGGATAGTCGAGACCCGATGCACCCAATGGGTTGTTGACTCACCTTCTTCTTGGATACAGGAATCTAAATCCATAATCGACATAGGCTGCTTGCATGTATCCTTAAAATTCTGGATGAACCGGGCTTTTAACTCGGCCCACGATCCAATGGAGTTAGCAGGCAGCCCATTCAACCAATTGTGGGCCGTCCCCTCCAACATCATCGTGAAGTACTTAGCGCATGCAACACCATCAACATCCAACAGCTCCATTGCCATCTCCTAACTCTCAACCCATGCTTCAGGGGGTAAGTCGGCTGTTTAGTTGGGCACCTTAAGAGGACCTTTGAAATCCTTGGGCAAGCGTACGTTGCGTAAAGCCGGCACCAAACATGGCACTCCCAAGGTTCTGGAGGTTACCCCCGTCTCCAATGAAGTTGTCGGATAAACCAGGGAACATTGATGATCCCCTTGCTGAGCCGCCAGCTCATCTTCTCGTCATGCTCTGCCCTGATCTACCAAATCCTGAGCATTAGCACCACCGCGCGCCGGTCGTGTCCATGGGGCGGGTTAGGATGTCTCTCACTGCTTGAAATGGCCGGTGAATCAATATGTCTACTATAACTCCGGCTTGGGCAAGGGGTTGAATGAATCCTCTCATGACTATAGGAATAAGCCTCCTGCTGTACCAATGTTATCTGAAGAAGCTCCCTAGCCCTCCGTGTTTCACCGTAGTTGGAGAATCGCCTTCCACCGGGAGAGCCGCCAATCGCGATGCCGCAGCGATCATGTTATTCAAAGGGTTAGAGTAATGACCCGTTGGTGTTGGAACATACTGTGGTGGAACATTGTTTAGACGAGGCGGATCCGTCACGCGTGGCTGAGTCGGCGCTCCAGCCCTAGGCGTGGTTACCACCCGGTTTACCTCTGGCAGGTCACTGGTCCTTGCACCAGGTGTGTTGAAGAGGATCCTCGCCTCGTAGACCGGAGGTAGATGACTCTGGTGCCTTCTCCTCATGACGTCATTCGAAGCTGATCCAACGAGAGCTGGAAGGAATCAGCCTGGATCCGTTGTGCCTGAGCATCCAGAACAACTCGTTCCACCGTCATCCTCGCATCCTTAGCTGCCAGATCCTCTTTGGCTTGAGCTATCTGATCTCGTAGTTTTGCAATTTCTGTGTTATGCTGATCTTGATCTGCTGGGTTGACTTCAGTTGTTACCAATGTTGTCAAGGTGGTCATTAAGTCGGACAAGACCTGAGTCGGCGGGCGTGCGGGGCCTCCTGCCTCGGCCGCCTTCACCGTTGCTGACCCGAAAATCATTGCTGTAGTCGAAGAATTCTGCATTAGCTGTGTACGTCCATGAAAATCATGACCCGGTTCGGCGGCTCACAGGGGTCCGGAATACTGTCGCCATCGGAACAGCCCCCAAGCCTGTCATCCTGCAGCTGATACAACAAAGTAGTGTCATCCGTGGACGAATCACCATCATACTAGATCTCTGTCTCACCACCAGACATAGATCCTTCCTCGAATTCTGCCCCATGGATGAACCCAATGAAGGCACGCTTCACGGCAGGTTGAACCTAGGTGGGTCGTGCTCGCTGAGCCGTCTCGATGATATCGGTGCAGATGTCCGGCTCAAGGCCTGGTTCGCCGATCTTGCCGATGAAGACGTGGATTCCACCGAAGGGGACCCGGTACGCGTACTCGATTGAGCCGGCCTCAGGGCCCCAGCTTGCGTCGTCGATGTAGATCTTGCCGCGACGACTCTTGGTCATCCGACCCACAGCGTATCCCTTGATCCCTTCGAAGCTGCCCTGTAAGAACTAGAAACCACCGTGCACTGGCCCCACGGTGGGCGCCAACCGTCGTGGAATTGTCACTGCAGATGTCCTAGTGTGAGGACTTAGTCGTGGAGCCATCGCACTAGGTTAGCTTAAAGGGGTTAAATGGGACAAAGGACACATGAGTTTATAATGGTTCGGCCCCTTGCGGTGAAGGTAAAGGACTACTCCAGTGGAGGTGGTATTGCTTAAGTCTCGATTACCAGGGAGCGAAAATGCTTGACCTAGCTTTTGATTTGTTGTCTCCTGCCCTAATCGCCGCTGGGTCGTCCCTTTATATACACAGGTTGATGCCCGACGGTTATAGAGTCCCGACCGGCTCATAAACAACGTGGCCGGCTCGGTGACTGACTACACATGCCTTATGATACAACTAGCACATATGCCCGTGCGTTGCAACGGGAAAAAAATGATGTTTTGTTCAAGCATAATGTCTCATAGCATCCTTCTATAAAATGAACATAAAAAATACGCTGCAATTTAGCCGTGTTATATTTTCTTTGCCGGGCATAATCTTCCATCGGTTCCATTTAAGTAAAATTCTTCCTTTAGTTACCATGACGTCCTCACCCGTTTTAGTCGGGAATCAAATTATTCCTTTTCTAATTTAATGTGAATGGTGTATAGGTCGTTGGTTGTTACATAAAACATTCAGATAGGAGTTCCTATGATCAATTCTGACAATATTGATTTATTTTGACCTAATTATTATTCATGGTCTCTATAAAATCCCATAAAAGGCCCATCAACGTACAAGTAGCTGGCCCAGATCGCTTAGCGTGCACTCAAACCAAACGAAAAGGACTAAACCAAACCAAGAATACCTATTCCCTTTAATAGTAGGTATAGATTTACATATATATATATATATATGGCAGTTTACACTTATTTGGGCCTTAAGTCTCCCGTGGGCTTCAGGCCCCTGATGAAACTGCGTAACGGACCACCATCCTAAGTATCTTCATGGGCTTTGTCTTGATAAACTGCCACGGTCTTAACCTAGCCCCTCTCGGATGGGTTAACCCAATAGTTATATCCCCAATAGGTGCCCTGCACTCGGAGGGGGCATGCTTCCCGGACTCCTTGCCGGAGGTCCTACAATCCCTCTTCTTTCCTTTGCTTTCCTTGGCGGGAAATGTCGTTGTTGTAGCTTCTACTGCAACTGCATCCTGATACATCTTGTCCACACAGATAATTGCATCCTTATCATCAGATGGGATAGTCAGGACCCCCAGTGGCCCAGGCATTTTCAGGGTGTTGTGAGCATAGTGGGATGCTGCCACGAACATGGCCAGGGCTGGTCGTCCAAGAATCCCATTGTACGGCAGGGGGAGATCAACCACATCATACACAATCTTCTCAGTCTGATAGTTCAGTTCTCCCCAAAACGTCACCAGCAACGTAATCTTCCCCTTAGGATGACTCCTTTCGGGATTAACTCCTTGAAGCGTGCTGATGACCTCTAGCTCTTCTTCTCCTATCTGAAGGTTGCTGATAACTGCTCGGGAAATCAGATTCAACCCGGCCCCGCCGTTCACTAGCATCTTTGTGACTTTGAGGTTGTGAATTGTCGGAGAGACCAACAACGACAAACACCCTACCGCAATGGTGCGATCTGGGTGATCCTCTTCGTCAAATATGATGGGTGTGCGAGACCATTTGAGCGGTTTCCGGGCCTCTGGCGCTGGTTCCACGGCATTGACCTCCCGTGCCCATCGCTTGAGTTGGGAATGAGAGGTGTGCAAAGATGCACCCCCATCAATGCATAGGGCATCAGTGGCCTTCTGAAACTCCTGCTCACTAGTTTCCTCTTCATCCCCTCCATCACTGGCATCATCACATATTTCCTTCTCTTGGCCCCTGGCAGGCTTTCCTTTGTTCTGAATGGGTCTACTAGCGCGATTTGCTTCACCACCCCAGCCCTTACCGCTAGCAGCATTCTGACCTTTCTCCTTATCACGCTTATCATACTCTGTCCTCTGCTTCTTGACGAGTTGCTCAACCTGATAACATCTTGAAGGTCATGACCTTTGGTCCGGTGGATCTTGCAGTATGACCCATCACCCTTCCCAACTTTTTCAATGGCAGCGGCTTCGTGGAAGGAAGTGCATGCGGTAGCTTCCTTGCTTGGGGGGCTCAACCTTGGCCTTCTTGCTGGTACTAGGTGTGCCCAATCCTTCCACATTCATTACTGCCTTATCCCTTGGCTTCTTATTGTGCGTGTTGCCCTTCTTCTGACTAGTTGATTCATCCTCATCTTCTGAATCAACATTAATGCAATCTCCTTCTCTAGGCAACTTCCTTCCTTCTTCCATCAGAGAGTTTCTCGTTCCTTCTGCTGGAGAAGCTGCAGGTCACTGGGCCTGCCGGGCTCTTGGTGGCCACCGGTGAAGGCACTGATGAACTTGTGGCACAGGTCTTCCCATGAAGAAATGGAGTTCTCCAGTAGGTGCATCAGCCAAGACCTCACATTGGACTTGAGAGCCAAAGGTAAGTAGTTGGCGAACACCTTCTCATCTCTTCCCCCGGCAGCCTGAATAGCGATGGTGTAGATGCTCAGAAACTCTGTCGGGTTTAGCCTCCCGTCATACTTCTTAGGTATCTCTGGCTTGAACTTACGAATGGACGGCCAACAAACTTTCAGCAGCTCTCGTGTAAAGGCAGGGCAGCTGACCTCGAAGGGCAGGCACCCGCTAACACCGAGCACAGGCTCATCGATGTCGAGGCCGTCGCACCCATCGGTCTGGCAGGGGTCATTGCGGCACCGTTCGGTGACGACGCGCGCGTCTCCCCGCCGCCTGTCTTCCGAGATTCAACGTTGGCCTGGACGTGCTTGAGGGGCATAAGAGCCCATCGAGACATCGTCGGGGTCCTGATTCTGCTGCACCCTCGTCGGCTGCCGTGGTGGGCACGGCCCCCTCCGTACGACCAACATTGCGAGCGGTGGTTGTCGCTTGGGGAGGTTGCAGTGGGCAAGCTCATCGTGAGCCCCCAGCTTCGGTGAAACCGAGTACGCTTGGGATGGTGGCACGCCATTCACCCATCTACTCTGCTGCTGGCGGGAACCTTAGTAGTAGCTATGCTCGCTCGATAGCCTCTATGGCTGTGCTTCGCATGGATGTCGATGACATTGACCGCACCATCGCCTGGCTCCTTATGGTGCCAGCGGCGGCGGTAGCGGCGCCGCGCCCACGCTGTTGTGGGAGGACCACCGGGGCAGCGGGGTCATGCGGAAGTGGTGCTCGAAGATCAGTGGCTCCGTTGAGCACAGTGGTTTGGTTGGCTCGTCCGGGAGGAGGCGCATGGGCCGCGGTCACTCCCATGGTGGGGTCGACTGGAGGGCGATGGCTCGCCCTGGACCGAGCATCGTTGCTGCGGCTGTGTTCGTCGGTGAGAGGAGGGGGCATGGACAGAGTAACCCCCTCGCCCGCACCTTGTAGAGCATGACCATCAAGACATTGCTGATGTTGTTCTCCTCCGGTAGCTCCGGCCCCCGTGTCGACCGCGGGGGAGGTGGTAATGGCACCACTTGCTCCAACCACGTCCCTAGCAGCGTCCACATCCTCGCGTGCCCCTGTGTCCCCTGCGGCGTTAGAGTCCGCAGGCAGCAGAGCCTTCGAGGTGGATGGATGGGCCGAGGTACCATATTTCTTCTTGGGCGCCATGGTCGATGGAGGTGTCGAGGATGAAAATGGTGATGAAGATGGCACGCTGCGTATGCTTTGAGGTTCGCGCAAGCGCCCCCCTACCTAGCGCGCCAAAGATGTCGCGGGATATCCATGGCCACCTATGGGACCGGGTGGCCCCTTGATGGTTCGGCAGGGGAGGTCACTTTGCGCAAAGAGCAGAGCAGCACACGGCAGTGCAATAGAGAGCACACAAGAAATTTACCCAGGTTCGGGTCGCCGCGAGACATAAGACCCTACTCCTGCTTTGGTGGATTGATGGTGGAATGAACATGGTGATGTGTAGTACACTTGCCTGACAGGGTTCACATCGGGGCCACAGCGACTACGCACGTATGGTGGCTTGGGTTCATCAACTTTCCAACCCCTCCTACGAGTGCCATGGGCCTCCTTTTATAGATTAAGGGGTCACCACAATGGCAAAAAAGTCATTATCCACTGATATGATAGCGAACAGTGCTATAATACCTAACTCTACGGGCTGACAATGTGCATTAAATGTGCCACTTGGTGTCACATCACTAGTCGCCTAAGAAGGCTTGCCGGGCTATCTTGCCAGCTCCACGCATGTTCCCTTGACATGTCGCAGGAGGGGTGTCATCTGTAGGCTTCTCCTATAGGAAATGGATGCCATGTGGCGAACGGTTGCCACTTAATCATCTTGCTGCTTGACACCGCGCTGATTGATGATGTGGGTCATGCTTGAGTGGTTGGTGGGGTGTTTCTGCCCCCGCGAGCCCCGACAGACCTTGCTGGGGTGCCTCGGTTGCCTACTCCATGTGGTGGCCTTGCCCCTTGCCAGGTTCGCCAGCCCGGCAAGGGAGGCCCTTCTCTTGTCGATATCTTGCTCTTCAGGCTAGATCTTGGTCTCTTTGGACTGCGTGTTGGTTCCTCAAATCTCTTAGTCCTTCAATTTTTGACTTGGGTTGGTGCTTCAATCTTGATCTCTTGCGTGTGCATAGTTTGGGCAACAGACCTAGGGTTTATTGCATCGACATGAGGCGAGGTGGAACGGAGCTAAAGGACAAACTTCAACACGCCCCTACCTGGCATTCCAAATGTCGAAATTGGGGCTCCGCAGACCCAAACATGGTTCGAACTCTGGGGCGTGTACGAAGGATCTAGCCTAGTTGTTGCCCTCTAGTCACTGCCTCATGGGTTGGCCTCATTGGGTTCAAGCGGATGGGAAGAAGAGATGGACTAATTGGTTTACCTAGGTTCGGGCCACCTTGCGGTGTAAAACCCTACTCTTGCTTTGTGGTGGATTGCCTCGCGAGGAGGATGAGTGTGAACTACAAAAAGTGTGAGCTGCCTCGGGATAGCTCTATGGACGATGGTTCGATCCTCTTTGTGGTGGAGTCTAACCTATATAGTGGTCTTGGTCCTCCTCCCTCATGGCTTAGGTGGGAAGGGATACCATTGCGGCAAATTTGAAAGTGGACAGGAGTACAGCCTATCCGGACTAAAGGTGATCTTCGTTTGCAAAGCTTCTGGTCGTGATGCAGCGGTGGGCTCGGTGATGACCTAAATCCTGTCAAGCGAGCGGTCTTGGTCTTGTTGCACTGGAATGGAAACATTTGGGGGATTGCTTAGGAACCCGCGTATGTCCTTGTCTCCTATGCACCAAAGAGGAAACTGTCCTGGACTGCAGTTGCTGGCGCCCGCCTGGCCTTGGTCGTCACGGCTCACGTCATCGCGTGCCTTGTGAGGTGAGGTGCTTTCATAGATATGTCCGCTCCTCAGGAGGCAGCCCAGGGAAGCCACTCCTCGGGAGGCCTTGGTGTCGTTCGCCTCGCGGGGTTGGGGGCCCTCGCGTGGGTCTTGGTAGTGTGTCCTTGGAACTGGGCCACGTCGGGCCGTCGATTGGGCCAAGTGCTGGGCCGCACGCAGGCAGGCCTAGGTACCCCCGATCCTAGAACACTGAGATCTACTTTGATCAAACTTTCAAAAAAAAGTTTCAACATTCCATAATGCCCAATCAATATTGTTTTATTCAAACAAAAAATGGTTTCCAGTTTGTATTCAAACACATGAGTGCATGTCTAGTCAGTCCAATAGCAGTATTTTTTTAGCTCCCAGTTGAAGAATAGTAGGAGTAGTAGAATTGATAACATTTGCAGTAGAGTATGGAGTGCTCCTACCTAATTACTACTAGTACTAATGCACAGCCCACCTCACACTCTCAACAAATTTCTTCGAATCCTTGCTACAGTCTCCCCATCCATCCATCCTCGTGTCTCTATTCTAAATTTAGCCGACGCGGGCAGGGGAGGGGAAAGTTTGCCTAGCGTCAGTTTGCTGCCAACTGCGGTCCCACAAGCGAGCAAAAACGCAAGACAAAGCGCCTTCCATTTGGTGAGTGACGTGTAGGGTCCATCATGCCAGAGGGGGACGTGAACATGACAAGAGTGGTGTACACCATCCGCTCCTTATGAACTTGCATACTTCGAGTACTCCTTTTTTTAATATAGTACAGACACGAGCGCTCATACGTATGCGCATACACAAACCCCTATGAATGCACATATGCACACCTTACCCTAGAGCACCTTCGAGAGACTGAGCCAGCATATCATCTTGAGATTTCTGAAGTCATCATACACACCTCATTGTCGATGGGAACAGCGGGGAGGTCAGGACATTTGCCACATGGAACTCCAAAACTTTGGTCCCATCTCAACCCACAACTATCCACACTCCACCCATCCAGCTTTGCAAACTCCGCACAGTCAAAAGCGATTGACAGGTCATCACCGTACAACTATTCACACTAGAACCTTTGCTGCTCGGCCTATGCCAACTACTTGCTGGCCGATCACCACTACCCCAAAACAAGACCTCCTCTCCGTCCCATTCTCCCACCTTTCGATCCCCTAGCCCACATCAGCTCTCCCCTACTACACTATAGAGCCATGGTGTGCAACAAGATCATGTACTACAAGATGTTGACGCCGGAGCGCCGCATAGAAACTGCGGTGGCGGTTGGCGCCATAGACCTTTGTTCCCAAGCTTGTTTTGAAGCGGGCCAATCCCTGTATCCTCTAGAGCCGAGCTCTGAGGAGGGGGAAGCCTATCCAATGTTCATGGTGGAGGTCACAGCGTAGAAGGCCCCCGATGTCGATGAGACGATGGACGTCGACTTCGTGCCGGTGTCTGGGCCCCCCATGGTACAGGTGGACCGGCGGTTCCACCTAGCAATGCTAAAAGAGCATCGAGTGGTGGAGGCCCAACTCGATGTGGAATGTGTGCGGATGCCGCTGCCATCGAGGCCCTCCTGCAGGTGGAACTGAAGGTCGTGGACATGAACCGGATGGCGGAGGCTCATGTGGAGTGCGCGGATGCCGCTGCCATCGAGGCTCTCCTGTAGGCGGAACCAAATGTTGTCAACTTGAACCAGCTGACAGAGGCTCAAATCAAGCGAGAGCGCATAGATGCCGCTACCATCGAGGCTCTCCTGTAGGCGGAATCGAACATCATGGGCATGAACTAGGCGGTGCTCACGTCCGTGCAGCAGCCCGCACGCTCCACGTGAACGAGTAGCTGGAGGCCAAGGACAACCATGCTTCAGAGACACATGTCAGCAGCTCCAGCTGGTTTGTGCCGGCAGTCAAAAACGACAAGGCCGGCTCATTCCGTGAGCAGTGATAGTTTCTCTTTATGTTGTTGTTTTTAGGGATCTTTTGTTATGTTAGAACATTTTTATGCAAGTCGCCTGACTTTCATCATTTGGGTCGATCAACCATTTCAGTCGATTAGATGAAGATCCTACATCTCCTAACCCTTCTTCATCAACACCTCTTCTTCTTCCCCAACAGACCACCGCACAGGCCGCACAGATCTTCCCCAACAGATGGTTGGATAAACATGTTGTTTGAACAAAAATAAGGTGTCAGTGGTTGGATGGATAAGTTTGGTTTGATCACATGCGATACCACATGTCAGTGAAAAAGGCAAGCCGAGGAGCGTTCCCATGGGTTTGCGGCATGCAGGACCGACTGTGTGATGGAGCGGTGCGACCATAATAGGCGTGCGTAGGTGTACCTCCTCTTCATTTTTGAACTTGTAAATAATAACAATTGGTTTTCGAGGGTGAGCGACTTTGATTTTAGTATGTACTGTGTTAAAAAAAGGGCGGGATTTTCCTTCATGGGATCGATCGATACAAATCCTAATTAGAAAAGTTTGCCCCATGGTCGGATTGCTGACATGCGTTCCCACATGACATTCAATTGCTAAGCCGATTTACGTTGAGTGGTGGGGCAGATCAAATGTGTGCTGGTCTGATGCGAATGCGACAGGCATGCTACGAGTGTTCATTTCCCTCATTTTAAACTTGTGAAGATAATACTTGGTGGTTCTTTGCCTTCGCACGATACATCTATGGAAATCCCAATTATAATGATGCTGATTTTTTTACTAAAGCCCATAAATAGGCATCATCTTCGCCACTTCGGCCACAATCATCGCTCTAATCATATACTCCCCCCATTATTGTACTCCCTCCATTCCTGAATATAAGTCTTTTTAGAGATTCCTACTGGGACTACATAGGGAGCAAAATGAGTGAATGTAGATTCTAAAATATGTATATATATACATATGTATGTAGTTCTTATTGTAATCTCTATAAAAGACTTATATTTAGGTTCAGGGGAAGTGTACAAGGCCACAAACTCATACTATAGGAACCTCGGTAAGCATTAAAGTCGGTTTAAGCCAATGTTAAAAGCTAGCTTTCCTCCTTGTTTGACAAGTCAATTATTGCATATTTCTTTTCTCCAATGACAAACAAGCCAACCCTCTCAGTCCTCATTGGTTGATTAATGCAGAGCATGCAAACCAACCTTGTCACTTCCGCATGGATCCAAAGGATATTAATGTCCTTGGTTGCTAGTATGCGGAAAACCCCATCAATTTTGCCTCAATTACTGTCAGTTGCCTTGTATAGATGCAAATTGTAATTTTTATGGTGGCCTTGTATACAAAAAATGGAAGGAGTACCTATTTGAATTCCTTCCCCATTATGTTGACACTGATGATATCTCGATCGTTGTGGCTTTGGTGAAGTGCGTTCAACAGAGCCCACCATTGAGGTAGATGACAGTCATGTCATTCGCATGTGCTGCCTGCAAGCTGAGACAACTTCCCTCTTTGCATCCAGGATATCCATTCAACCCAAGGAGGCCTAAAATGTAGTAAAATAGCATCATCCTTCCAGCTTACTGCGGAAAAGGTGGTTTCTCAAAGAAGACGATGGAGAAGCGGAGTCAGCGAACAGTAAAACGATGGCTGCTTTTTCCATGCTTTGTGATTTGATGCCTCACTTCTTTGTGATTGTGATAGAAGGGAGTAGACTCTCTGATCTGTGCATGCGTCCATGCAAGGCAGAAAGAGAAGAGAGGTTGCATTTTTCTATTCGTTTAATCAATTTGGCATCGGCGCACCAGGCAGCTTCGGTTCCCTCTTTTTTGGCTTTGGTATCACCCTACATAATTGTTCCCATTAATACCAAAAACTATTTTACCATTTGGCTACCCATTGTGGATTCCCTTAAGCGTACCATTTGCTTTTTGCTTCTTGGTGCGATCTACACAAATCTCGATTACATTGATCTAAAACATATATCCAAATTGGTACTTCCTCCATTCCTAAATATAAGTCTTTTTAGAGATTCCAATATGAACTAAATACGGTGCAAAACGAGTGAATCTGCACTCTAAACTATGTATAAATACATCCTTATGTAGTTCATATTGGAATCTCTACGAAGACTTATATTTAGGAATGTAGGGAGTAAAAAGGAGGTGCTTTTGCCACACGGAAGGCGGGGTAGGCTGACCTGGCAGTCTGCTAACATGTGGTCCCATGTGTTAGTGATGTACCAAGCCGATCCGCATCCCACATGGGACAGAACAACAACAGAAGCAAAATGTGGTTACCTTGAAGAAGATGAAGGGGAAGCAGATTCAACAAAGAGTGAAATGATGGTTGTTTCTTCCCTCCAGCTTAACTGCGAGAAAGGTGCAGCTTTGTGATTTGATTCCTCATTGCTCATTAATACTACAGTGCCATGACCGGGGTGCATCCCCCTGCTGCTCTACACTATTATTTGGTGCATGACTCATGGACCTGTTTGATGGATGTCCCACATGTCAGCGAAAGGGAGTATAACATTCATGAAGCAAGCAATCCACTCTTACGAAAGAGGTGTACACGACACGGCGGCCTAGTGAATGGTGACTTGTACTGTACTACAATAGTTTCGTTGTTTCACAATATCCATCAATACAAACCCAACTAAACAGGCAAGGGTGGGATTTTTCCCGCACAGTAGACAGGGTAGTTTGGTATAGTCGATTTGACACACAGAGCGAGAGAAAGATGTCAAACACTTGAACGTTCAATGGGCCTTTCTCTCTCTCTCTCTGTGTGTGTGTGTGTGTGCATGTGTGTGTGTGTGAGAGAGAGAGAGTGTGTGTTTAGTCGGTCCTTTCGTATCACTAGATGATACTACTAGCCATACATCTCAACGCAATTTTAATGTATGTAAACTGAAGAACTGAAGTAGCAATATGAGATCAAAACTAAAACACATATGATTTATTGTGTTAGAGTATAGTAGTATTGTATTGCATAGTTCTTAGATGTAACATGCGAGAACGAGTAGGGATGTACTTTTTGAGGGCCTACATAGAGAAATTGGGCATAAACTGCATTCAAATATTTGTATTCATCATCGTAGCATTTGTAAGTCATATCTAGAGTTTGTACAGTAGACTTGAATGCTTCTTCACTCTTGCAAAAACCAGTGCAACAATATTGAGGTGGCGTGTGCCAATTTGGGCGGTGGGAGGTTGGCCTACAAGGCTCAACGGAGAGAGCGAGAACTACAAAAAATACACTTCCATGATGATACGCGTTTGTCATAGTAGGTCACGTTTACTTCCATGCATGTACATCCATGATGATTTTATGAAAGAATCAAGATAGTCATACCTCTGCTGTCGTAGAAGTGTTCCGTGACAATACCAAAATTATCATCCCAGAAGTGTCCACTTTCATGAAGATAAATGGCATGTCATGGAAGTGCTTTCGTTAAGGGTAACCGACATGTGGCATCCACTGTAATGGGCCGCCGTTAAGCTATCAGGTTCTAGTCTGGATCCGATAACCCGTTAACAGTCTGGACCAATGGGGATTTTCAACGTGTAAAATTCTTATTGTGTGTAGCAATCACGTGTCAGCTCCGCGTTGGGGCAGATGCCAAACGCACAATGGACAGGAGGCGCCTATGATATGTTGACATGTAGAAAGGCCCAACAGCGGCCCATTTAGGTTAAAAAGGTCAGCCCATTTGACTTGGTCAAAAGGTAGTGGGCCGTGCCCCGAAAGCCTGTTAACGGCTTGTTTGCATATAGCCCATTTACAGTCCGCTAACTCACGGACAGTTATGGCCTATCCGAATTAGGCCCATTAGTGTCATCTAGGCCCTCCAATGTGACTCCAGACCATTGTAACTTTCAGACCGTGTATGGCCCATGATCTGTTTCGGCTCATATGAGGCCCTTTAACGGCCAGTGGTGAAACTGGCCCATAATGAATAGTAAATCTCTTTATACCCATTGACGGCCCATTATTCTGTTGAACCGTTTCTAGCCCATGTTACCTTTCGGCGTTCTAAGGGCCCATTTATTCCTGGGCTCATTTCCAGCATACGATTACTTATAGTCCGTTACTGGCATGTTTCGCTGATGGGCCAAATTCAGCCCGTGGTTAGAGTGGACCCATTTGTAGCGCGTTAATCTAGTGGGCCATTTTCATAGCATCATCCAATAAGGCCCATTGATGACCCGTTATGCCTATCGATAGAATTAAGCACGTTATACATACCGACCTATTAATGTCCTATTAATGTTGGCCCATAAATAGATGATTCCCATTCTAGACCGTTTATGGCCCACATTGCGAACCAGTATTGGTTAACGAATAGTACGGCCCATGTTTGACCAATCAATCATACGGCCCATAGAAGGCCTACTAATTCTATGGCCTATATAAGGCCCATGGACCAAACGGACCTTAGGAGGCCCATGGTCACTACAGCAGGCAGCAGGACCATGGTTACAGCGGTCTATGTTGCCTAGGTTTATTGTGGCCTAGTTCTAAATAAAAAGGTTACCATGGAAAAAGAACTCTAGTGACTACAAGAAAAAAACAAGATAATTAGGAAATAAATAAGGAAGCAAATTACGCTAGGATATTATGGTTATTACAAATATTACATCCACTGGGCATCAAATTCTCCACCAGAGCAACCATAGTGAACAAAACAACATATTACATACAATGGGTGTCTAAATTGGACACTAGTGCAAATAAACGTGTCAGGGGAAACGACACCTATGGGATCACTGGGATCCCTTTTGCTACGGTGGCGGGCGCGAGGTTGTGCAAAGAGCGGGTCTAGAAGCCAGCACGAGGATCGTTTACCCAGGTTTGGGCCGCGAGAATGCGTAATACCCTAGTCATGCTTTGGTGTATATTTGAGTGTTCTTGAGTTCTTGAACTATCTACGATGCGTGTGTCCTCCAAAAGATCAGAATCCCTCTCCAGTACGCCTCAGGCCTCCTTTTATAGTCAAAAGGGGCTGCCACAGTTGCATACAGGAGGTGGAAAGATATATAGTGTACAAGCTTATTGCTTGTCATTACAGGACAAAGTGCATTAAATGCGCTACTTAGGTGTCCACTTGCTTTATCAGGGGCGGTAATGAGGCCCGTCCCGTCCCGTCCGTTGCCGCTCCGCCTTGCTCCGACACATCCATGCCAACGAGGCATGCAGTGCCATGTAGGCTGGCAGGCTGCTGAGTTGGCATGGTGGTAGGGTCTTCACGAAGATCTGTATGACACCACGCAGGTGTTTGGCTAGTTGGATTAGTACCCACGTACTGCCACGTGGGTACTTGCTTCAGTTGGTGGGTTGGCCGCTGAGCTGGGGCGGTGATGGGGCGGCAAGGTCTTGCCGCGGTCTCACGTATATTCCCGGCAAGGGTCTTGTCGAGGTCTTGTGAGCGCCCTCGGCAAGAGTCTTTCCGGGGCCTTGCGAGTGTCTTCGGCTAGGAGCCTTGCCGGGGCCTCGTGGGCATCCTCGGCAAGGAGACTTGCGATTGTCTTGTCTTCTGGTCCTCATCTAGGGGTTGTAGGCTCTCTGTCTGTAGCGACCTGACCCGAATGGATCAAGTCTCTGTGCTTACGTGTCATCCCTGGATCGGTATGCTGACACACACAGTACTCGAAGGATTTATAACAGAGGTAAATCACATGGATAAAGTAATGTAAATACTATTACCTCAATCCATATAGCGGAAGCAACAAGGTTGTGGATTCCCATCAACACCAACGGCAAAGTTGAGTGTAGAAATCGTAACCCTAACGTATCACTTACTCATCGTATGATAATCCTGCAACATGAGACGTTGCAGCCACAGAGGGTCAGTACATTGAATGTACTAGCAAATTCACACCATAGAGAAAATGATGAACAATGGCTATCACTATATGCATATATGGCTGGTGGAAAAGCTCTATGGTTAATAAGGTTTTTGTGTAAAGCCAATTTTTCCCTACTGCAAAGGAATACATTTTAATTAACTATCATGGTGGTTGTTGAACGTTGAGAATGGTTGACAGCATTCTCAATCCCAATTAAATAATTAAAACCCAACAACATTAATTAGAAGTAACATGATGAGATCAACAGGATAATCCAAGAACTAGATACTCAAGATGTCGATAACCGGGGACACGGCTAATCATGATTAGTTTGTACACTCTGCAGAGGTTTGCGCACTTTTCCCCACAAGACTCGATCGCCTCCGTTGGATTTCTCGCACTACATGGTGTTTGAGAAATGGATGACCAAGACACAGTCTTTCAGAAGCGCTAGCACCTTACGATGGATAGACCGGTACACCTACTTTCCCCTACATCTGCTAGTCTACCCTGTAAGACTTTGCACGACTTACTCAACTATGCCAGAGCCCATAATGGCTTGTGGCTGCACACGGAAGTTTCTAGCATGAAAGATCTTATGATCCCTTTGAGCCTGGGTGGCGGTCCAAAAAAAACAGGCAAGTCCTGATAGACATCAGGTGCCTCAATCCACCCAGATGTGTGTTTAAGTTGCCACCTTAGATAAACCATTAAAATTATCAACTCACATCTGTCATGGATATCACTCACCCAATCCACGTCTCCTAGCATAGCATGGCATAAATAAGCAAACGTGGAAGTAACTCCCAAAGGTTTCATAATAATACAGGTGATAGGTACTACCTCATCTACTTCCCATCCCACAATATAATTAGATCCCAATCATGCAAAGTGAGAGGATTGAGCTAATGCAATAAAACATGGGTTGGAAGGGGATATGATCAAAGTGTGAACTTGCCTGCAAGGTTGATGAAGATGATTCGCACTTAAAACTCTTGATAGATCTACTCATCACACTCCGGTCAATCTATCGTAAGCAAACAATTGTAACCACACAATAAGTACTCATCTAATGCACAGGTAAAACTCGAACAAGAGAACGAACCAGAAAGTTCAACTTAAGAACTCCGGTTGCAAAGAAAGAACGAACCAAACAAACGACGGAAAACAAACGGCGGAAGAAAACAACTTGGTTCTAGCAAGTTGAAACTAGGTCAAATTTTACCATAGCAAAAACTTGTTCAAGTTGATTAGACGGAACGGCGGTTTCGAGACGAAACTCCAGGCGCTTGAATCACCTGATTCCGATAAACGAGCGAGAAGATAAACTAGAACGAAGATCGGATCTGAGATCGCGATCGCGGAATAAATCCGACGAAAAGAAAGAGAAGAACGGTTAAACGAACGGATGTTTGTTAACCGGGAATAATCGGTGATCACGTTCGTTGAGACGAACGGTCCGAAAGAAGAACGAAAACCGATCTAGGATTTTCGGAAAAGAAACCGAAAAAGAAAACGGAAAACCGGTCTAGGGTTTCGGAAAAGAAACCGAAATGAAGAATCGGAGAGAAAAACCAGAAAAGAAAACCAGAACGGCTTCTTTTAGAAGAACCGAACCGCGGGGAAGAAAAAGAGAGGCGCGGGGCTACCTCCGGCGAGGCGGGGCAAACGGTGGCGACGACGGCGTGCTAGGGCGGCGGCGGCGGCGCTATAGGGGCGGCGGCGGCGGGTGAGGGGCGCGGCTTGGTTAGAAGAGGGGGTTTGGGTTTTTGGTGTGAGGAGAGGGGAGTCTATGGTGGTATTTATATAGGAGAGGGGAGAGATTACTTGGGGTAGGGGACAAGAAAATAGAGTAGAAAAAGGAAAACGAAACAAAGGAAAGGGGAGGGGCTAACCCTAGAGTCCAAGCCGGACTTGGCTTAGAGCGAGGCGGTGGCCTGGCTGGCGCCTGGCGCTGGCGCTGCGTGCGGCTGGGGTGGCCGGCCGGCTGGGCCTTTGGCCCAAGCGAGGCGCTGTTCCTTTTTTTTTAAATAGTTTCGCCTGCAGAAAAACAAAGAAAAAGAACACTAAACGAACTCCAAAATTTATAAAGTAAATTTTCCCCGACTCCTAAAAATGAGCCGAACAAAATGAACTTTACTCCGGACCAAAAAATGCAATTTTTGAAAACACGCATTTTTCCCTATCCAAATAAAATGCAAATAGACTCCGGCAAACAAAATTTGACCTATTTACTAAATATTCATTTTCCTTAATTTTGGGGAAGTCATATTATTCCCTCTCTTATATTTTTATATCGGAAAAATAATTGAAGATGAAATAAATAAATCAAATGATCCTCTTTTCAAATTCGAGAAGACTCTCAAATATGAAAATAACGAAATCTCCAACTCTCTCCAAGGGTCCTTGAGTTGCGTGAAATTTCTAGGATCGACTGAAAAAAGCAAGAAAATAAGATATGCATGATGATCTAATGTATAACATTCCAAATTGAAAATTTGGGATGTTACAAACCTGCCACCCTTAAAAGGAATCTCGTCCTTGAGATTCGGAGAGGCTAGCAAGAAAAGGTTAGGGTTTGGGGGTATCCTCAAATTCCATCAATCATCACCGGGGTCTGGGGTGCTACCACCCTTAGAATCATTGTTACGGTTCCATCAAAACTCATATACTCCATCCTTATTCTTGACAGTGTCGGTCTTCTTAGATCTTCAGGATAATTCCTTATCTGAGCTCTTCAGGTAGTGGCATAACCTTTTACTCAATTCTTCTGTCATTACCTCTTAGTAAGGTTATTCCGAGATTGGGTCTTCTTAGCTGACGAGTCTAGCGCCAAAACTAAACAACTATCGATATCTCATGGTGTTCAACAATGTATGGTTTCTCCTGCAGAAAATGGGTCTTGGTTGATCCTCACCGTATAACCTACGGTTGGCACAACTGCCGCGTACAAGGGAAAAATACTTATACCATTCTATGGTTTAAACAAGGTTTAATATCGTCGTCTCTCTATTATAGGTAAGTCACTCCGATTTACCATCCCATATAGCAAGGCGAATAATAATAGTAAGTCGGTGTGGTGATCAATCCATCCCGCACCCAAATCATTACCTTGTATATGGTTTAGCGAATCTCACATTCTAACACTCGGTCATCCTCACAAGCATTGCAGAATTTCTCTCGTTGACGAACCAAGTTCGGAATAATCCATTGATTCTGTAGGCTAGACAAACATCTATCGTTCCTTCACAACTCTCAAGTTTTGCATAACTCCTATAAAATTGTCTGCCGATAAACGTCGTATATTCCTCCAGGGTTCTTCCTTCAGCAAGAATGTGCATTTCTTCTTGGCAGGTCTTGGGGCCTGTGGGTTATGGCACATCTCATCACTTGTAGTCCTTGAACTTATCATCGGGCAACCGATCATTATTCCAACTTCCAATCTTCCTAGTATTCTTAAATCCATCCAATTGTATTGTCTTCCTTCCTTCTATTGGCACCAAAACTAGGACATGATTACTCAGACTCATCATGGAATTTTCATTGATCCATATTTCCAACATCATACCTCCTTTATATCCAATAGTAATTCATCTCTTCATCCTCGTGGGATATCCCTCATACCGAGATAAAAACTTATACTTATGAAGTCCATATTCCACTTCATGGAACATCATTATCCTTTCCGCGGTCAAGCGTCCTTACAGGGGAATATTGGCCATCTCTACTTGGCACTTCTTCAACTGGGAAACGTGAAACACATCCTGAACTCCTGACAGTACTTCGGGTGAATCCAACTTGTTGGCCACTTCTCTCATATGCTCCAAAACTCGGTATGGTCCTACAAATCTCGGGGCTAACTTTACCTTAACTCCAATTCGTTTAACTCCTCGCAGAGGGAACACATGAAGACATGCTCTGTCTCCAATTTCATAGACTACCTCTTCGCGTTTTTTTTGAGTCTGCATAACTCTTCTGCCTGGACTGAGCTACCTTCAGTCTATCTCGAATCAGCTTAACATTCTCTTCTGACTCCTTGATCACATTTGGTCCAAACAACTGACGGTCTCCAACTTCATCCCACATACTCTTGGGGCATCACACACATCGAGACAAAACTCGTATTCATTTTTGTCCGAAATCCACTCAGTGGAGTATCCTTATCTTTTCCAGGGGTCAACGGTTCTTACAGGGTACTACCACCTTTAAAATGCACAAAACATCCATAGACCATATTTCTCATATCCTTAGAATGGCCAAAATTCTTCTTCATAGAGTAACAACTCATAAAATCCATATCAGTACCAACGATGCTACTTTATTCATTCTCAAATGATTACAATCTCTCGCTTCTCCATTACATGTCTCAACTCAACACCTCAATATAAAAGAAAAATGTTCTCACTTCTACTACTCCATTTCTTTTGTTGCAAACTCAACTAGCTAGCACAAGTTTCCTTCTCCTTGGGGCATTCTCTAGCAAAGTGCCCTGCTATATTACAACGAAAACATATTACTTCCGACAAGTCTCGAGGTTTTCGTTTTGGGCAACTTTTGAGGTAGTGCCTGACTCCTTGCACCTGTAACAGATGATATGACTCAGGTCCTTCCTGGAATCCAATCGGTTTCTCTTTCTGGACCTTTCCATACCAATCATGGCCTCTATTTCCTGTGGGTCATATTCTACTTCCTCTATCAGGAATTCTACTAGATCCCCATTCATACAATTCTGGGAGAGGTGTCCTTCTTCTCCACATGAATAGCAAGACTTGGTGTAGGGTTTAATTGGTTCCTCTTTGGGTGTGTCCTCCACCTCTTTCTTCATCACATGTTCTTCTAAACCTTCCATGAGGGCTCCTTTCATTGCTTCTTCCTTCTGCTAGATGGTTCTTTGTACCAAGGGGTAAATGTGACACTGATCAGGGTAGTGGGTAGTCCCTTCACACAAGAAACAAGTGATCTGCCTGGTTGGGCATTCTACAACTGGGTGACTTGCTTCACAATTAGGGCATTCATCCTTGTGTTCTTTATGGTGTGTCCGATTTCTCCACAAATCTTGCATGCACAAGGTTTCTTCATATCCTTTCCATAAGGCTTCAACTTCTGGGACACAAACTGAGACTTTAGCAAAGTCAACTTAAATTCTTTCCAAGTGGTTACTCCTTGCCATCCATTGATGGTTTGGTACATCCTCCACCAAGTAGCAGCACCTCTTTCAAAGCATTGAAGAGCATACTGGGCCATATCCTTTCCGACTATAGGGTTGTTCTCCATATTGATCCTCCATGTTCTGAATCCATCGGTCTGTCTCCAATTGACTCATGGTCCAGAAAATACAAGCTCATCTCCATTCATCATCTATTGGGTCCATGGGTTTGGGGTGAGATAAGAGAAATCAAGAGAGGGATACACACAATACAAACAAAAGTTTTGAAAAGACAGATTTTATTGTGGCTGTCGGAAAACATCAAACAAATGACAGCTCACAATCGTCGCATCTAACGTAGGTATAAAACAGGGGTTTCGTCTTCTAAGGGTCAATAAACCTTCAAAATCGCCAACTCTTCAAGTCTTGTTTATGTCTCCGATGGCTTCTTCCCATCGTGCTTGTCTTCTCAAGTTCTTTTGCCAGATCAACTCTGTTGACGCGAAGTCTCTTGTGACATCCTTGAATATTCTGGAATTGCATTCCAAACTTCTAGGTTTCAACATCCTTGGCATGAGCCGTGGTCATACTGTCCTTCAGTTCCTGACAAATCTCCGGTATCTCGAGGTTGTAGCTCCTCCATCTTGGCTACTTTCAGCTTTTGGTTCCTGAGTTCTTCACGAAATGCTTGTCTAATATGCTTTCATGGAGTTCCACCTTAAACTTCTTTATGTACTACTCCAGATCCTGGTGATACACCTGCTAAGTTTAAAACTGCATCCTTTGCTGATAGATGCTCCATCAGCCTTCTACCATCCAATCCTTCTGAAGGAATGCATGCTTAGCTCAGCTTGGTGACCACAGTATCAATGGTGATGACATCACGGATAACCGTGTTTCTGCCCTTGTCATTGCCATGAGCTATCTTGCCAGTTGATATCTCCTGCCTTAGGATTTTCTTGACAAAACTTTGAGTTCTCAATTCTCCATGTTTTGGTCTTTCTCCAACATACCTTGATCTCGGGTATTGACAACTTCCATAGTCTGCCAAGTTCCATAAGGGTAGCATTCCTAGGTCATACAAATCTGGGGATTCTTCAGAGCCTTCAAATTCTACTTGTCTTCGGCCTTCAACCGTTGTAGTTTCCATTATCATAATGTATGGTAAAATCCTCTTCATTCAGAATGGTCTCGGTTGTCCGATATCTTGTACATATTGGAGTGGTCTCATCAGTCGAATCTGTGTGTGGTCAAAAGGGGAAAAGGGATATGGTCTCACTAAAAAAAATTTGAATAAGCTCAGAAGAGAAGAGAGGTAAAAGATTTTTTTTGAAAGGGAAAGTTGTAGAGAAAAATCTTTGCTATGGGCTTGCCAGTTTCTAGGGTCACGTCCTACAGTCAACATGTGCTCTGATACCATCTTGTAGCGACCCGACCCGAATGGATCAAGTATCTGTGCTTACGTGTCATCCCTGGATCGGTATGCTGACACACACAGTACTCGAAGGATTTATAACAGAGGTAAATCACATGTATAAAGTAACGTAAATACTATTACCTCAATCCATATAGCGGAAGCAACAAGGTTGTGGATTCCCATCAACACCAACGGCAAAGTTGAGTGTAGAAATCGTAACCCTAACGTATCACTTACTCGTCGTAAGATAATCCTGCAACATGAGACGTTGCAGCCACAGAGGGTCAGTACATTGAATGTACTGGCAAATTCACACCATAGAGAAAATGATGAACAATGGCTATCACTATATGCATATATGGCTGGTGGAAAAGCTCTATGGTTAATAAGGTTTTTGCGTAAATCCAATTTTTCCCTACTGCAAAGGAATACATTTTAATTAACTATCATGGTGGTTGTTGAACATTGAGAACGGTTGACAGCATTCTCAATCCCAATTAAATAATTAAAACCCAACAACATTAATTAGAAGTAACATGATGAGATCAACAGGATAATCCAAGAACTAGATACTCAAGATGTCCATAACCGGGGACACGGCTAATCATGATTAGTTTGTACACTCTGCAGAGGTTTGCGCACTTTTCCCCACAAGACTCGATTGCCTCCGTTGGATTTTTCGCACTACATGGTGTTTGAGAAACAGATGACCAAGACACAGTCTTTCAGAAGCGCTAGCACCTTACGATGGATAGACCGGTACACCTACTTTCCCCTACATCTGCTAGTCTACCCTGTAAGAGTTCGCACGACTTACTCAACTATGCCAGAGCCCATAATGGCTTGTGGCTGCACACGGAAGTTTCTAGCATGAAAGATCTTATGATCCCTTTGAGCCTAGGTGGCGGTCCAAAAAAAACAGGCAAGTTCTGATAGACATAAGGTGCCTCAATCCACCCAGATGTGTGTTTAAGTTGCCACCTTAGATAAACCATTAAAATTATCAACTCACATCTGTCATGGATATCACTCACCCAATCCACGTCTACTAGCATAGCATGGCATAAATAAGCAAACGTAGAAGTAACTCCCAAAGGTTTCATAATAATACAGGTGATAGGTACTACCTCATCTACTTCCCATCCCACAATTTAATTAGATCCTAATCATGCAATGTGAGAGGATTGAGCTAATGCAATAAAACATGGGTTGGAAGGGGATATTATCAAAGTGTGAACTTGCCTGCAAGGTTGATGAAGATGATTCGCACTTAAAACTCTTGATAGATCTACTCGTCACACTCCGGTCAATCTATCGTAAGAAAACAATTGTAACCACACAATAAGTACTCATCTAATGCACAGGTAAAACTCGAACAAGAGAACGAACCAGAAAGTTCAACTTAAGAACTCCGGTTGCAAAGAAAGAACGAACCGAACAAACGACGGAAAACAAACGGCGGAAGAAAACAACTCGGTTCTAGCACGTTGAAACTAGGTCAAATTTTACCATAGCAAAAACTTGTTCAAGTTGATTAGACGGAACGGCGGTTTTGAGACGAAACTCTAGGCGCTTGAATCACCTAATTCCGATAAACGAGCGAGAAGATAAACTAGAATGAAGATCGGATCTGAGATCGCGATCGCGGAATAAATCCGACGAAAAGAAAAAGAAGAACGGTTAAACGAATGGACATTTGTTAACCGAGAATAATCGGTGATCACGTTTGTTGAGACGAACGGTCCGAAAGAAGAACGAAAACCGATCTAGGGTTTTCGGAAAAGAAACCGAAAAAGAAAACGGAAAACCGGTCTAGGGTTTCGGAAAAGAAACCGAAACGAAGAATCGGAGAGAAAAACCGGAAAAGAAAATCGGAACGGTTTCTTTTAGAAGAACTGAACCGCAGGGAAGAAAAAGAGAGGCGCGGGGCTACCTCTGGCGAGGCGGGGCGAACGGTGGCGACGGCGGCGTGCTAGGGCGGCGGCGGCGGTGCTATAGGGGCGGCGGCGGCGGGTGAGGGGCGCGGGGTGGGGCGCGGCTTGGGGAGAAGAGGGGGTTTGGGTTTTTGGTGTGAGGAGAGGGGGGTCTATGGGGGTATTTATATAGGAGAGGGGAGAGATTACTTGGGGTAGGGGACAAGAAAATAGAGTAGGAAAAGGAAAACAAAACAAAGGAAAGGGGAGGGGCTAACCCTAGAGTCCAAGCCGGACTTGGCTTAGAGCGAGGCGGTGGCCTGGCTGGCGCCTGGCGCTGGCGCTGCGTGCGGCTGGGGTGGCCGGCCGGCTGGGCCTTTGGCCCAGGCGGGGCGCTGTTCCTTTTTTTTAAATAGTTTCGCGCGCAGAAAAACAAAGAAAAAGAAAACTAAACGAACTCCAAAATTTATAAAGTAAATTTTCCCCGACTCCTAAAAATGAGCCGAACAAAATGAACTTTACTCCGGACCAAAAAATGCAATTTTTGAAAACACGCATTTTTCCCTATCCAAATAAAATGCAAATAGACTCCGGCAAACAAAATTTGACCTATTTACTAAATCTTCATTTTCCTTAATTTTGGGAAAGTCATATTATTCCCTCTCTTATATTTTTGATATCGGAAAAATAATTGAAGATGAAATAAATAAATCAAATGATCCTCTTTGCAAATTCGAGAAGACTCTCAAATATGAAAATAACGAAATCTCCAACTCTGTCCAGGGGTCCTTGAGTTGCGTGAAATTTCTAGGATCGACCAAAAAAGCAAGAAAATAAGATATGCATGATGATCTAATGTATAACATTCCAAATTGAAAATTTGGGATGTTACACTGTCTTCACAAAGATCTGCATGCCACCACGCAGGCACTTCCCGAGCCTTGGTTCCAATGCTGTCGATGGCGTCGAAACTCTCAGGCTCAAGGGTGGTTGTGATGTTGGTGCTGGGCGAGCTGCCCCAGAAAGGCTCTTGCTGAGGCTGTGTAGGCCGCCCTGATAAGGGTCTTGCTAGGACGAAGCCTGTCTGATTGCTCCGTGTTCTGCGCCCTTGGTTGGAGCGCTGCTCTGGTAGCCTTGTATTTCTGTTTTCCTCCTCTGCCCTGCTGAGTGTGGTCACACGCGTGGCTCTGACTGCCCATGCACAAGTAAAGGGGTACAAAGGAGAGCCCGTACTTTTGTACACCGACAAAACACGGCAGCAAAACAGGTATAGAACTGAAACCACTTCAGAGGAGCTCAAGAAATGATATCCTAGATACCCACCATGCGAGCAAGAAGCTCAGCAAGCTTATTAGTTTGGCACTAAAATCCTCTAGTGCTTGTGGTTGCACTAGAAAGTATGCATCTGAATACTGCAGGGACTTCCTCAATCATTCAACTTCTTGCCGCAGCATAGCTTATTGATGCCTTTTAGCTTGTAGATGAGACTGAAGAAGCCGAAGTGATTCAGGTAGCAAGTTCGAAGAACTTGTGCCAGCAGTAGTGGCTAGTAACTCGAACACTACATCAATGCACGACTTTGGGGTTGTGTCACTATCCACAGGATAGTTTCTGTCACCTTTCATGGTGACCAACAGGGTTGTCTCACTATCCTGAACCTTATCTGCATTACTTTTTCTACCATTTCATAATGGGGTACTCTTCTACAATATTTTGTTCGCATTCTACAATAGAAATATGTAGACACATCATAGGTTTAGCATGTAGTATATGAAACTCATTTTGGTAAACCGGTTCAGTAGTAAAGTGGATAGGATAAAAGCATGAAACAAACATATATCTATGCATTATGGTCACTATGTGGCCTATATCATTCTAGTTTATCTTGCCAAATCAAGATAGAGACACAGTTCAAACCGTATCTTTTTAAGACACACAACAGCATACACAGAATATAAGTGTGGGAAACTACACAACACAAACAACACTTGTAATGTGCATGCCATGAGAACATAACTATTTATTCAATTGAAACTGAAACCAACATACAACAAGTTACAACAGCAAACCAGTTAAAGAAACAGGTTTAAAACATACCTGTTGCGCGATTGGAGTTTCAGTTCCATCTTCAAATTTAAAATTAGTTGGTATGAGTAAATACAGTGAAGCAAGAGCAAAGGAGTATGAACCATAGCTATGGAACCTAACCTGAGAACAATTCTCCTTCTTCTTTAAGCGTTGAGTTGGGTTTCAGAGTGGTGGTCCTCGTGCTTTGGGCAATGTAGTTGGCTTACTAATAGCTCGTGTTTGGGTGCTCTGTGGTGGAGACAGTGTTATGTCTACTGGAACTGGGTTACTATCTGCTGGGGTTAGGGTTAGAAGGGGTGTAGCTGGTTCTCTATCGAATTAGGTAGGGGTACAATCTGTGAGAGTCTAGGTTCTGTTTGGTGGGGCTGGTTCATGGACAAGTACAACCGTGGTTCTATCTCCATCGACTCGTAGCACAATCTTTTCTGAAGACCGTGTTGTTACTCCCTTAGATACTGCCATCATCCCCTCCAATTCAAATGGCTGATAAACAAGAAAAGTAATTCGATGTACAGACATTGTATGATAGACATGTGCAATGGATAGTTGGAAATAAAAGAGGGCATGAAATAGTTCACAGTTATGGTGTCTAAACAAATAGGATAGCATGACACAATTTCACATATATGATGGCTAACTAAACATGATAGCATGCCAAAATTTCACATATATGATGGCTAACTAAATAGGATAGAAAGGCATAATTCAAAATATGATGACTATGTAAACAGGATGACATGAAATTACTATATGATGTGTTTATTAAAAAAGGTTGGCATGCCATAATTCACATACATGCTGCCTATGGAAACCGATGGCATGATATAATTCATGGATCGAATTACATAATTCAAAATATGATGGCTTTGTAAACACTAAACATGATGAGATGATGTAACTATATGATGTCTTTATTAAATGGGCTGGCATGCCATAATTCAGATAGATGTTGTCTATCTAAACATGATGGCATGATATAATTCAAATATATGATTTATATACTAATCAACTATGCATATGGAAATCGCATATATGATGTCTAAACTAAGAAGATGGCATTCAATATTGTGTATATGATGTAAAAACTAAGCAATGCAAGACAACATATGCATGATATAAGTAATATAATCCTAGCAAGTTTGAGCATACACCTTAGGAGGGAAATAGGAATGGTCATATGTCTCTGAATCCTCCTCTGAGGACCTATCTATAACCAGCAAGATGTCTGCAACAGGTAGCATTGTGTGCTTTGAATACCTTGTTTTCACTCCAGATACTTCCATCACCGATTCAAATCGCTGATGCAGAGGAAGAGTGGTCGAATATACAAACGTTGTCAACAAATGGAATACGTAACACAAAAAAAGATAGCATGATATAATTCACATATATGATGTGTGGCTAAACAACATGGCATTGCATAATTCACATATATAATGCCTTGCAACAAGATGGCATTACATAACTCACATATATGGTACTTAGACACTAAACAGGTGGCATTCACACAAAGCATGTCTAAACTAAGCCAATAACATAGCAATGCAACAGACCATACACACGATATGAGCAACATAACCCTGCCAAGTTAGAACATACACCTTAGGGGGGAAATAGGACTGGTCATCTATCTCTGAATCCTCCTCTGAGGAGCAACCCATAACCAACAAGATATGCGCTTCATCAGATAGCATTGTCTGCTCTGAAGACCTTGTTTTCACCTCAGATTTTTCCATCATTGTGTCAGAGTGCTGATTCACACGAATAGTAGTTGAATGTACTAATATTGTTGACAAATATAATAGGTAATGAAGAAAAAGGATGGCGTGATATAATTCACATATAAGATGACTGGCTTAGCAAGATGGCATTGCAAATTTCACATATATGATGCCTGGCAAAACTAGATGGCATTGCATAATTCACATACACAATACGGAAACTAAACATATGGCATTCACACAAAACATGTCTAAACTAAGTAGGTGACATATTTGATGTATAAAGTAAGAAATGCAAGGCACCATATGCATGATATGACCAACATCAGCATGCCAAGTTAGAGCAAAGACCTTAGGGTGTAAATAGGAGTGGTCTGCTCCTTTTGAATCCCCCTTGGAACAGTTATCTTCCTCTTGATTACTATCTAAAATGGGGGGCTGCCATTGCGCCCACCATGGAGCAATAACTGCATGAAATTTTATTGCCACGCAAGGCTCGTCTCTTTTGATCTACCTGTTCAGTACCATTGTGTACAATAATTGACATGCATAGGAATAAAACATAGTGAGATTATGTAAGGAGTGCATGCAGAAATCTAGAGTGATGGTAGAAACCTATGAATAGACCCAAAACCAATGATAGTAGGAAGATAATAGCTTTAGTTAAAAAATACAGATAATGGCTTCTTTACTGTTCGTTTCCCACCCAACATGAAACTCATAGGAGACACCAGAGATTAACTAGATAGTAGACAGATACTATTGATTGCAGCCCTGATATGTATCCCACAACCATTTAAAAACTCAAGTTTGAGCATTAGTTTGCAGCTGACTCAGAGTCTAATCGGTGAACAGGACGATAAAGTAGCACATATTATTAAGCGATGCATAACGTAAGCACACACGAAAGAGTGCAACCACTCTTGCGGACCCGTGTAGTTCTCAAGGTCATCAGCTCAGTTGATGATGGTAATGCAGTTGTCGTGGCCGCCAGTGGTGGGTTAGAAGATCGGAGGCGGCAAAAGACAGTCTGGTGGGCGGATCCCTGTTGTGGTGGACCCTTTCATCGTTGGAGCAGCTGAGCTGGGGTGGACGATGGCGCGGCAGGAGCAGGACAAACCACATAAGGTTTTCCTTGACAACTATATGTAAGAGAAGTGATTCTGTAAGGGCTCGTTTTAATTGGAGGATTCTAACAACCCAGGGATAGGAAATACACAGTAATAGGACAAGAATGCATGCGGAAATAGAGAATTTAAAATCATAGAATTTCTGTCAATCTGGGTGTTTGGTTCATAGGAATTGGAAGGTCAAAGGAATGCAAAGAAGCATGGTCAAATTAAGTCGAACCACAAGAAAATGTACAGTTTTAATGCTAATATGCTACTATAACTTAGTCTTCTTCTTCATGAAAGGAATTTGAAAAGGAGGGCCAAGTAGATATCAAAATTCATACGGTTTTTCTTTGAAAGAGACACTAAAGGAACAAATCCTATAGTTTTCCTTTCTTCTATTCCATTGAACCAAATGCATGAATAGTAGTACCGTAGGAAACTTTCCAATTCCTATGTTTTCCTTCACTTATCCTATCAACAATGGCAATTCTAGTAGGTAGCCTTCAACAAGGAAAAGACTACACTCCAAAAATGTTTTTGTGCTACTTCTACTACTTTGGACCCAGGACACTGCCCTACTAGCTCAACTCCCAAGCCCATCTACACATGCACAGCTCAAAGGCACAAAAATAAATAATGACGGCTACGTTGCCAGGTACCTCACTTCTTTTTATAAAGGCAAAACTAATCGTATTTCATGTTACTACATGTGCTCAATGGACAATATATATAACACGTAGAGTAAAAAAGCGATGCAGCAAGTGCACAACCTCTTTGATGAAGGCATGTCGATCTCAACATCATTGGGTTGGTCACTGAGGATATTGCGGCTGATGTGGCTGTCGAAGGAGGGAAAGAAGATCTTAGGTTTCTCGACATGGAGCCAAGGGTACTGCTTCGTTGTGATAGATAGTTTCGTCGTCGGAGCAGCTCCAGTGAGGTGTACAACGGCGAGGTTGAAGCAGGACAAGAGAGACACCATTAACCTGGAGTGATATTCTAATAACATCTCAAATAGATGATGTAAAATACATATCCAAAAAGTGCTAGATGTAAAATATAGCAGCCGGTCATCTCTGAACTTAACTGTCGAAACTGAAATTAACTATCAAAACTAAATTTTACTGTCGAAACTAAATTTTGCTATCGAAACTGAATTTTACTGTTGAAACTGAACGCACTAGTAGCAGAAAAGCAGTGCACTAATAGTTTTGGCCGCTCGAGCACTAGTGGCATAGTAGTAGTGATCTAAGTCGGTAGCCGCTCCAGCAGGGAACGTACTACCAGAGAGCGGCCCGAGCAGAGCAGCAACAGTGCCTAAAGTAGCAGTGCGTGCGAGAGTCGTGGCAATTGGTCATGTAGCTGGAGCTGCTGATGCTTCTCGTGCAGCAGAAGTGCGAGCATGAGTAGACCAGCAGCGCAAGAAAGAGCAAGAGTAGCAGCGCAAGCAAGAGCCAAAGCAGACCAGGCAAGGCACCGAGAGCAAGAGCCTCAGTGCGATCAAGAACCAGAGCAGACTAGGCAAGGGACCGAGAGC
Source organism: Triticum urartu (assembly GCF_003073215.2). NCBI lineage: Eukaryota > Viridiplantae > Streptophyta > Magnoliopsida > Poales > Poaceae > Triticum > Triticum urartu. Next base: position 178,915,049 of record NC_053025.1, on the reverse strand, counting down.
AATAGCAGAGTAGCAGCACGAGCGAGAGCCGAAGCAGTAGCAGCAGCAGGGCCAGCAAGAGCCAGAGCAGCAAGAGAAGCTCCTACTGATGTGGATGTAATCCTCGAGGGAGCAACACCATGGAGGAAGTGGCCGGCGACGCCGCCGTAGATGGAGCTGTGCCATGGCGGCTCGGGACCGAGCGCCGACAGCACCGTGAGATCTAATCAAGAAGAAAATGAAGTGATAAGTGTAGAACCACTTTGGCGGCACTGATTAGGCCTCAGCTTCATCCAAGGAATCGGTGATGGTGCTGCTCTTCTGGTTGTGCAGGTGAAGACGGCGCTGTGGGAATGGAGGTGGTGCAAAAGACGAGGCGAACGTCCGGGCAACTCCTTAGAGGTGGAGGACGGGGTGGCTGAACCGGCAAGATGACAAGATCGACAGCGGATCCTCATCTGGTGTGTTTGATAAGGGATATCGAGCTATTGTTGTGGACGACATCGTCGAGAGAGAGGCTCCGGCTAGGTGGCGGACGGAGAAGGGTGTGGGGCTTCACGGGTTTTCGCGGCCATGGTGTACAAATGGGGGTGGAGGGGATGGGAAGGGGGAACCATGGCTTAGGGACGCACTTGCCCAAGATGTGGGGTAAGTTACAAAAGTACCCCCACCTATTTGAACTAGGTGGTTCTTTTAGTTCAGGGGTATCACGGGAATTTCGCGTGTTAGGATTTCACAGGAGGTGGGAGTTTTCACGCGTGGTGTAATTTTGGGATAACAATGCATGGGTTGAGATGAAGGGAATTTTGGGAGCACAATGGGACAAAGAGATATCTTAAAATTTCGGGATAACAAGGCACGGGTTGAAGAGGCGGGAGTTTCGCAGCATGATGGACAAAGATGCTAGCTTGAAATTTCGGCATAACAAGGCGCGGCATGAAATTTCGGGATAACAAGCTTTATGTGTACAAAAAACAAAAACAATAAAGACAATTTGCACCCCACTAGAGAGAGCCATGTCCTGTTTTACTATATTACTAGAAATGACATTCAAAAACAATAACAAAAAACTAAAAAAATAGGACAACAAGCTAAACGTGTACAGTACCAAATCAATTTGCACTTCCCTCAAAAAGAAAGAAACAATTCATATTGTCTAGCATATGCACTAAATTTGAGTATATTTTTCCTGTTGGAATGGGACTGTACTCGGGGTTAGTTATAGAACCATCTAAATATTATCTTCACAACACATAACATGAATATAGGAGTAGAAAATTCCCATATAAATATGAACTACATGTACATATGATCTTGAATTCAAATATATCTATCCATTTTATCTTGAATTCAAATCATAGTACATGTATGCTCTAGCTAGATGTCCGGAATCTAAACCATGTATGATATTATGTACGATGTGCTTAACACGCACAACACACATACACACCATTTAGATATGTGCTGCGAAATCCACCCATCATCTCTAATTTGAAAAGTGTGTCCATGCATGGATGCAATGTGGCCAAACGATGCCTGCCATCTGTATCTCAAATTCAAATCAGTTTGACCTTGTTCAATGTGTATACAGTATAGGATGCGCGTTTCAAAACCACCATGCATATCTCCATTATATTCATGCATGCATGGGTTTCAAACATCATGATCTCTTATTCAAATATTTGAATTCAAGATTACATTGATTATGACCTCACCAAGTATTTTACAACCACACAATCAATTTCCCTTTACAGTTGTACCACTAACTTTCTCTCATGCAAGCATGCACACACACTACCACTCAACATTATCCGTCGCACAAATGCAATCTTTTTCTTCAGGTTAGTCTCCCATGCATGCATGCATGCACACAAACACACACCTCCCTATCTTCATCACTTCACCATTCTTTATCAATCACATGCATGTGCAATGATGGATGTTGCTCTATGTGTGTGTGTGTATAGTTAGGTCTTTCCCAGTTTTCCACACATACCGATCGATCTATATCTCTAGTCAGGTCTCACCCTGCTCTTTCCCACATACACATCGATCAAATCTACCTCTCTATATAGGACTACATAGCTAATACACATACATTATCTATCCATCGTCTCCCTCTCATCATCCATGCCTTCCGCTTCATCTCTAAGACGCGGCCACAGTGGCTAATATGAATGTGGTTAGTAGATCAATTGCTGGTAAAATGGTTAAATTGATGAATTGGCCCTCCCCATAAAGGATTAGCAATGCTTGGCCCCTTAGCTCATTTAATTTTCATGGCCCCGCCACTGCGCACAACCACTGGCAATTCTAGTAATAAGCTTGAACAAGAGAAAGCCTACACTCCAAAAATGTTTTTATGCTACTTCTATTACCTAGCACCCAGGCCACTACCCTACTAGCTCAACTCCCAGGCCCATCTACACATGCACAACTGAAACATGCAGAAATAAATAATGATGGCTTTCGAGAGAGTCCATCATGGATAGCTAAGTTGCATGGTACCTCACTGCTTGTTATATAGGAGAAACTAATTGTATTTCACTTTACTACGTGTTCTCAGTGGACAATATATATAAAATGTAGAGTTAAAAAGCGATGCAACAAGTGTACAACCTCTTTGGTGAAGCCATGTTGATCTCAGCATCATTGGGTTGGTCGTTGAGGATGTTGCGGCTGATGGGGTTGTCGGAGGAGTGAAAGAAGATCTTAGGCGTCTCGACATGGAGCCATGATACTTCTCCATCGTATCTATAATTTTTGATTGTTTCATGCCAATATTATACAACTTTTACATACTTTGGTAACTTTTTATATGATTTATTGGACTAACCTATTGATCCAGTGCGCAGTGCCAATTCCTGTTTTTTTCATTTTTTACGGAGTCCAAATGCAAAAAAATTTACGGAGAATTATTTTGAAATATATGTGATTTTTGGGAGTTGGAATCACTGCAAACGGAGGTCCACACAGCCCACAAGACACTAGGGCGTGCCCCAGGCCCCTGGCGCGTGGTGGTGGGTGGCGCCCTCCTCGAACGTCGGTTGGAGCTCTACTTCGACCACAAGGAAGCTTATATTTGGAAAACAAAATATTGTTAAAATCTTAGCGCAATCGGAGTTACGGATCTCCCGAAATATAAGAAACGGTTTTCGGCCAGATCTAGGGAACGCGAAAGAGAAGAGAACAGAGAGGCGGATCCAATCTCGGAGGGGCTCCTGCCCCTCCGCCTCCATGGAGGCCATGGAACAGAGGGGGAACTCTCCTCCGATCTAGGGGGATGCCAACGAAGAAGAAGAAGGATGGGGGCTCTCTCTCCCCCTCTCTCCCGGTGGCGCCGGAATGCCGCCAGGGCAAGGATCGTGACGGCGATCTACATCAACAATCTTGCTACTGTCAACACCAAATTTCTCCCCCTCTATGCAGCGGTGAAACATCTCTTCTCCTTGCTGTAATCTCTACTTAAACATGGTGCTCAACTCCATATATTATTTCCCAATGATGTATGATTATCCTATGATGTTTGAGTAGATCCATTTGGTCCTATGGGTTAATCGTGATCTTGGTTGGTATGATTGTATATTTTATTTATGGTGCTGTCCTACGGTGCCCTCCGACTCATGCAAATAGGAGGGGTCCCCATTGTAGGGTGTTGCAATATGTTCATGGTTTGCTTATTGTCAGTGTTGCAAGGGTGACAGGAGGCTAAACGCGGATAAGTGGGTTATGGCGCATGGGATTAAAGAGGACTTGATACTTAATGCTATGGTTGGGTTTCACGACCTTAATGATCTTTAGTAGGTGTGGATTTTTGCTAGGGGTCCAATCATAAGTGCATATGATCCAAGTAGAGAAAGTATTTTAGCTCATGCCTCTCCCTCATATAAAATTGCAAGAATGATTACCGGTACTTGTTATTGATTGCCTAGGGAGAAATGACTTTCCTGTTGACACAAGCTATCCACTTTTATGACGTTGCAATTTATTCATTGTTTTATTCTTGCAAACTACTCATAGTTTTACCCTTGCAAAATAGTTTCATAGTTGTTTTAGGTAAAGAAAATGTCAAGTGTGTGTAGAGTTGCATCAGTGGTCGATAGAACGTGAGGGAATATTTGTTCTAGCTTCAGCTCCTCGTTGGGCTCGACACTTTTATTTATCGAAGAAGGCTAAAAACTATCCCCTACACTTGTGGGTTATCAAGACCCTTTTTTTGGCACCGTTGCCGGGGAGCAATAGCGTGGGGTGAATATTCTCATGTGTGCTTGTTTGCTTTATCACTAAGTAGTTTTTATTTCCTGTTCTAACTTGTTATCTATCTTTAGTAATGGATACCGAACACAAAACACCAAAAAATATTAGTTGTACTTGCTACTCATGGATATGGGGAACCTCCTAAAACCCTCGATGCTCATTATGTCAAAAATATTATGATCTACTTTGATAATCCTGAGAAAACCCCGTTACACTTGATAATGGGAGTAACATTGGATCAACGTGAATACTTTAGGGATTATCTCTTGACACAAAAGGGAAATTATTATGAGATCAAATTCATATGTTGCATTGGTATGCTCGAGCTATGCTTCAGATATGATTATACTTGTTGCTCTAGGATGAACGCTCCACACCTTACTTTTTCATGCAAATTTAATGTTAATGAAACCTTGGCTTCTTATGATAATGGTATATATGATTATTATGATGTGGAACGAATAGAAGAATTTGTTTCTTTTGAGGGTGCTTATGAAATTGAATCTTTGTTTGAAAAGTTTGAACATTTTGATGATTCAGTTTATAGACCTGAAAATTTTTCTATCCTTAAATATTGCTATGATAATTATAAATATAATTCCTATATTGATGAATTTATTGAGAAAATCTCTGCTGTCCGAGAAGAGACTAATATTTTGCAGGAGTCTATGGAAGAAGGAATTGATGAAACTGTGAGCTCATTGGATGAAAAAGATGATGAGAAGAGCGAAGAACAAAAGGAGGAAGAGCGGATAAGCTACCCGTGCCCACCTTCTAATGAGAGTAACTCTTCAACTCATACATTGTTTAATTTCCCTTTGTTCTAACCGAAGGATGAATGCTATGATAATTGCTATGATCCCATTGATTCATTTAAAATATCCCTTTTTGATGAACTTGATGCTTGCTATGCTTGTGGCCAAGATTCCAATATGAATTATGCTTATGGAGATTTACTTGCTATAGTTCCTCATGTTAAGAATGAAATTGTTGCTATTGCACCCACACATGATAGTCCTATTATCTTTTTGAATTCTCTAAACTACACTATATCGGAGAAGTTTGATCTAATTAAGGTTTACATTGATGGGTTGCCTTTTACCATTACACATGATGATTTTGATGAATATAATAAGCATGTCTTTGCTACTCCTACTTGCAATTATTATGAGAGAGGAACTACATCTCCTCCTCTCTATGTTTCCAACACGATAAAATTGCAAGAAACTGCTTATGCTATGTATTGGCCTTTACTTGATGTGCATGAATTGTTCTTGTATGACATGCTGACGCATAGGAAGAGAGTTAGACTTCTTCATTGCATGATATATGTTGCTTTGTGCTCAATACTAAATGCCAAATAATTGTTAGTTAAAATTGGCTTTGATATACCTTGGGATCCAGGTGGATCCATTAATTGAGCACTCTATGCCTAGATTAATGGCTTTAAAGAAAGCGCTGCCAGGGAGATAACCCAGAAGTTTTATAGAGTCATTTATTTCTGTTGAGTGCTTTTATAAAGTTTAAAAACAAAAAAATATAGAGGGGAACTTAAAACTTCACAAAATAAAAGTGAATGTGAGATAGACGAGCACCGTGGAAGCGGGAGCATGCCTTGAACTTTGTTGATGCCCATGGAAACTTTGTGAATCATGAATTGGAGAAACTTTTCAACAAAAATAATTATCCCCATATACAATTCCATTGTATTATTAAAATAGTGTGCCAAGATTTGCCTTTAGGATGTTTAGATTGCTTGTTGGTATGTGCGGTGCAAAACCAGAAACTTTGGCTATAGTGCGTGATTTTACATTTTCTATTGGAACGTCAAAAGCTTGTACAACTTTTTGCAAAGTCTTTCTATACAAAATTTTTATTTTGTCCTAATTTGTCAGAATTTTTGGAGTACCAAAAGTATGGTGAATGTTCATATTACTACAGACTCTCCTGTTTGAGAAAGATTCAGTTTTTGATGCATTGTTTTGCTTGTTTTGATGAAACTATTGATTTTTATCAGTGGTATAAGCCATGGAATAGTTATATGACAGTTTCTACAATGTAAAAAAATATGAATTGGTTAGCAACAGTACTTAGAGTAGTGATTTTCTTTATTATACTAACGGATCTTACCGAGTTTTCTGTCAAGTTTTGTGTGGATGAAGTGATCAAAGATCGAGGAGGTCTCAATATGAAGAGAAGGAGGAGAGGCAAGATCTCAAGCTTGGGGATTCCCAAGGCACCCCATGTAAATATTCAAGGAGACTCAAGCATCTAAGCTTGGGGATGCCCCGGAAGGCATCCCATCTTTCTTCAACAAGTATCGGTATGTTTTCATCTTTGTTTCGTTCATGTGATACGTGTAAATCTTGGAGCGTCTTTTGCATTTAGTTTTCATTTTTCTATTATGCGCCATGCTGGTTTGAGATAGTCCATGGTTGATTTATAGAATGCTCATTGCACTTCAGTAATATCTTTTGAGTATGGCTTTATAGAATGCTTCATGTGCTTCACTTATATCATTTGAAGTTTGGATTGCCTGTTTGTCTTCACATAGAAAACCGTTGTTTGTAGAATGCTCTCTTGCTTCACTTATACTTATTAGAGCATGATATTTTGTAGAAAGAATTAAACTCTCATGCTTCACTTATATCTATTTAGAGAGTCAACAGGAATTGGTCAACTGCATGGTTAGTCATGAAATCCTACATAAAACTTATGGGTCACTGAATATGACATGTTTGATTCCTTGCAATAGTTTTGCGATATAGAAATGGAATATGTGGGAGGTACTAGTAAACGATTGTGGTTAGTAAGAATATTGGTATTAAGGTTTGTGGTTCCCGAAGTATGCATGTATAGTCTCTCGTTATGCTATGAAGTTGGAGCATGATTTATTATTGATTGTCTTCCTTATGAGTGGCGGTCGGGGACGAGCGATGGTCTTTTCCTACCAATCTATCCCCCTAGGGGCATGCGTAGTAGTACTGTTCTTCAAGGGCTAATAAACTCTTGGAATAAGTATATGAGTTCTTTTATGAGTAATGTGAGTCCATGGATTATACGCGCTCTTACCTTTCCGCAATTTGCTAGCCTCTACGGTACCGTGCATTGCCCTTTCCCACACCGAGACGTGGTGCAAACTTCGCAGGTGCATCCAAAGCCCGTGATATGATACGCTCTATCACACATACGCCTTATTATATCTTCCTCAAAACAGCCGCCATACCTACCTATTAAGGCTTTCCCATGGCCATTCCAAGATATATTGCCATGCAACTTCCACCGCTTCCGTTTGATGACTTGAGCATTCATTGTCATATTGCTTTGCATGATCATATAGCTGACATAGTAGTAGCACGAGCGAGAGCCGAAGCAGCAGTAGCAGGGCCAGCAAGAGACTCCTACTGATGTGGATGTCACCACCAAGGGAGCGACACCGTGGAGTAAGTGGCCGACAACGCCGTCATAGATGGAGCCGCGCCATGGCGGCTCGGGACCGAGCACCGGCGGTACCGTGAGATCTAATCAAGAAGGAAATGCAGCGATTAGTGTAGAACCTCTTTGGTGGCGCCGATTAGGCCTCAGCTTCATCTGAGGAATCGGTGATGGTGCTACTCTTCTAGTGGTGTAGGTGAAGACGGCATTGTGGGAATGGAGATGGCATGAAAGATGAGGCGAACGTCGAGGCAGCTCCTTGGAGGTGGTGACGGGGTAGCTTAACCGGAAGGATGACATGATTGATGACGGATCATCATCCGGTGCGTTTGATTAGGGATGTCGAGCTACTGCTGTGGACGACGTTGTCAGGGAAGAGGCTCCAGCTCGATGGTGGATGGAGGAGGGTGTGGGGCTTCACTGGCTTTCACGGCCTCGGTGGACGAATGGGGGGTGCAGGCGATGGGAGGGGGAACCATGGCTTAGGGATTCGCTTGTCCGAAATGTCACGAAAGTTACAAAATACCCCCACCGATTTGAACTAGGAAGTTCTTTCGGTTCAGGGGAATCACGGGAATTTCGCATGTTGGGATTTCGCAAGAGGTGGGAGTTTTAACGCGTGGTGTAATTTTGGGATTGCAATGCGCGGGTTGAGATGGAGAGACATTTCGGAGAAGAACGAGACTAAGAGATATGTTAAAATTTCTGGATAACAAGACGCGGATTGAAGAGAGGGGAGTTTCCCAGCACGATAGACAGGGATGCTAGCTTGATATTTCGGCATAACAAGGCGCGGCTTGAAATTTCAGGAGAACAAGCTTAACGTGTACAAAAAAACAAAAACAAAAAAGACAATTCCCACCCCACTAGAGAGACCCCTGCCCCTTTTACAATATTACTAGAAAAGCCATTCAAAAACAACAACAAAAAACTGAAAAAATTAGGACAACAAGCTTAACGTGTACAATACCTAATTAATTTGCACCTCCCTCAAAAATAAAAAAATAATTCGTTTTGTCTAGCATATCGACTAAATTGGAGAACATTTTCCCTGTTGGAATGGGATTCTACTCGGGTTAGTTATACAACCATCTAAATATCATCTTTACAACACACAATATGAATATAGGAGTAGTAAGTTCCCATATAAATATGAACTACATGTACATACGATCTCGAATTCAAATATATGTATCCATTTAATGTATAATTCAAATCATAGTAAATGTATGCTCTAGCTAGATGTCCGAAATTTAAACCATGTACGATACTATGTACAATGTGTCTAACACACAAAACACACACACACACACACACAAAGACATACACACACCATTTATATATGTGTTGCGAAAGCCACCCAACATCTCCAATTTGAATAGTGTGTCCATGTCTGGATGCAATGTGGCCAAACGATACCTGCCATCGGTATCTCAAATTCAAATCAGTTTGACCTTGTTCAATATGTATACAGTATAGCATGCTCGTTTCAAAACCAGCACGTGTCGATGCAATAGACCCTAGGTCTGTCGCCCAGACTGTGCACAGGCACGGGAACAAGATTGAGGCACCAGCCCAAGTCAGAGATTGAAGGACCAAGAGATTCAAAGAACCAACATACAGCTCAGAGGGACCATGATCGAGCCAGAGGAGCAAGATATCGACAAGAGAAGGGCCTCCCTTGCCGGCCAGGCAAGCCAGGCAAGGGTCAAGGCCACCACCAGAAGTAGGCAACCTAGGCACCCCCGCAAGGTCTGTCGGGGCTCGCGGGGGCAGAACCACCCCACCAACCATTCAAGCGCGACCCACGTCATCAATCATTGCGGTGCCATGCCGCAGAGTGATTAAGTGGCAGCCTTTCACCGCATGGCAGCCATTTCCTACAGAAGAATCCCACAGATGACACCCGTCCTGCGACGTGTCAAGAGAATAGGTGCGGAGCTGGCAAGATAGCCCGGCAAGCCTTGTCGCGCAAGCAGTGATGTGACACTAAGCGATGCATTTAATGCATCCTGTCAGCCCACAGAGTTAGGTATGATAGCACTGTTTGCTATCATATCAGTGGATAATGACTACTTTGCCATTGTGGTGACCCCTTAATCTATAAAAGGAGGCCCACGGCACTCATAGGAGGGGTTAGAAGGTTAGAAAGTTCACAAACCCATACGCGTGTAGTCACAACTACCCATAGGCAACCCCTACCAGGCAAGCGTACTACGCCTCACCACCTCCATTCCACCATCAATCCACCAAAACAGGAGTAGGGTCTTACGCCTCATGGTGGCCCGAACCTAAGTAAACTGCTTGTGTGCTCTCTGCCATGCCGTCGTGTGTTGGTCTGCTCTTTGTGCAACGCGATGTCCCCCTACCGAACCAGCAAGGGGCCTCCTGGTCCTAGAGGTGGCCGTGGATATCCCGCGGCATCTTTGGCGCACCAAGTAGGGGGCTCGCTTGCACGAACCTAAAACCATGCGCAGCGCGTCATCTTCATCACCATCTTCGTCTTCAATGACGCCCATGACCACGACGCCTAAGAAGAAGAAGTCCATCCCTTCAGCCCATCCGTCCACCTCGAAGGCTCCGCTGCCCGCGGCCTCTAGTGCCTAGGAGGATGCGGGGGTGAGCGAGGATGTGAACGCTGCTGGGGGCGCGATTGGAGCAGGTGGCGCCATTGCTGCTCCCCTCGCGGGCGGCACGGGGGCTGGAGATGTCGGAGGAGAACAACATCAGCAATGCCTTGGCGATCATGCTCCAAAAGGTGCGGGTGAGGGGGTCAATCCGTCTGCACCCCTCCTCCCACTGATGGGCATAGCCGCAGCAACGACACTCGGTCCGGGGTGAACCATCGCCCTCCGGCCGCCCCCACCGCGGGAGCGACCGCGGCCCATGCACCTCCTCCCAGACGAGCCGACCGGACCGTTGTGGCCGACGGAGCCATTGACCCTCAAGCACCACCGCCACACGACCCAGCTGCCCAGGTAGTCATCCCACAACTGCGTGGACACGACACCGTAGCCGTCACCGCCACTGGCACCGTCAGGAACCAGGCGATGGTGAGGTCGATGTCATCAACATCTATGCCAAGCACAACCTCGGAGGCTATGGCGCGAGCTCAGTTGCTATTGAGGTTCTCGCCAACGGCCGAGCATATGGATGAATGGCGTGCCACCATCCAGAGCCTGCTTGGTTTCACCAAAGTTGGGGGCTCACAACGAGCTGGCCCGCCACGACCTCCTCAAGCGACAACGACATCCCATACCGCTGGCCGAACGGAGGGGCCATCCCCACGGTGCATCCCCCACCACGGGAGCCGACGCGGGCGCAGCTGAATCAAGACCCCGACGACGTCTCGATGGCCTCTTGTGACACTCGAGCACGTCTAGGCCAATGTCGAGCCCCGGAGGATAGGCGCCGGGTGGACGCGCGCGTCGTCATAGATCGGCGCCACGACGACCCCCGCCAGACCGACGGGTGCGGCGGCCTCAACGTCAATGAGCCTGCACTCGGTGTTGGCGGGTGCCTACCATTCGAGGCCGGCTGTCCTACCTTTACACGAGAGCTGCAGCGGGTCTGTAGGCCATCCGTTCGCACGTTCAACCCAGAGATACCTGAGAAGTACGACGGTAGGCCGAACCCGGCAGAGCTCCTAAGCATCTACACCATTGTTGTTCAAGCTTCCAGGGCGAGAGATGAGAAGGTGTTCGCCAATTACTTCCCATTGGCCCTCAAGTACAATGTGAGATCTTGGCTAATGCACCTGCTGGGGAACTCCATTTCGTCATGGGCAGACCTGTGTGACGATTTCATAGGTGCCTTCACCGGTGGCCACCAAGAGCCTGGCAGACCCAGCGACCTGCAACTTCTCCGGAAAAAGGAAGGAGAAACTCTCTGTAAGTATTTACAGCGATTCAGTAAAGTTCATCAGAATATTCCAAATATCCATTCGGCAGCCGTTATAGCAGCCTTCCAGTCTAATGTGCGCAACCGTCACATTAGTTCTAAGATGAATGTGTGGTTGGGCAAGACTATGAAGGAGCTATACACGCTGGTGGATAAGTATACTCGGATGGAGGAACGAAGGAAGTTGCCCGGAGAGGAGGATTGCATCAATGTTGATTCAGAGGATGAAGATGAATCAACCAGTTAGAGGAAGGGCAAGAAGCATGGTAAGAAGTCAAGAGATAAGGCAGTTATGACTGTAGAAGGTTCGGGCACACCTAGTACCGACAAGAAGGCCAAGGCTGAGGCCGCCGGCAAGGAAGTTTCCGCTTGCACAGCCTGCCGAGAAGCCACTGCTCGAGAAAGCTTGGAAACGCGATGGCCCGTACTTCAAGATCCACCGGACCAAGGGCCATGACCTTCAGGAGTGTTACCAGGTTGAGCAGCTTTTCAAGAAATAGGGAGTAGAATATGATAAGCATGACAAGTAAAAAGTTCATAAAGCCACTGGCATAAAGGGCCGAGGCGGTGAAGCAAATCGCCCCGGCAAACCCTTTCGAAACCAAGGAAAACCCACTAGGGTCCAAGAAAAGGAAGTTTGTGATGATGTGAGTGAAGAAGGGAATGAAGAGGAAACTTGTGAGCAGGAATTTCAGAAGGCCACTGACGCCCTATGCATTGACGGGGGTGCATCTTTGCACGCCTCCCAACGCCAGCTCAAGTGATGGGCACGAGAGCTCAATGTCGTGGAGCCAGCACCAGAGGCCCGGAAACCGCTCAAATGGTCCCACACGCCAATCATCTTTGATGAGGACGGTCATCCTGGCCGCACCATTGTGGTAGGATGATTGCCATTGTTGGTCTCCCCAACAATTCGCAACCTCAAGGTCACAAAGATGCTAGTGGATGGCGGGGCCGGGCTGAATCTGATTTCCCCAGTAGTCATCAACAAGCTTCAGATAGGAGAAGAGGAGCTAGAGGTTACCGACACATTTCAAGGAGTTAACCCTGGCAGGAGCCATCCTAAAGGGAAGATCACGTTGCCGGTGACATTTGGGGAGAGATGAACTACCGGATAGAGAAGGTTGTGTTTGATGTGGCTGATCTACCCCTGCCGTACAATGGGATTCTTTGGCGCCCGGCCCTGGCCAAGTTCATGGCAGCATCCCACTATGCTTATAACACTCTGAAGATGCCTGGGCCACTAGGAGTCATCACTATATCATGAGATGAGAAGGATGCAATTATCTGCATGGACAAGATGTATCGGGATGCAGTCGCAGCAGAGGCTGTGGCACCAACTGCTCCTGCCACGGAAAGCAAAGGAAAAAAGGGATTGTAGGACCTCCGACAAAGGGTCTGGGAACTGTCCCCCTCCAAGTGCACGACACCCTTGACGACGTGTCAGAGTGTTCCAATAGCAAGAGATCCAAGGTTGCTGCACCCCAAGTGAAGAAGGTCCCGGCAGGGCTAGCTGGCGTTGACGGTACTTTCACCATCTGTGCCACCCTTGATGACAAATAAGAAAGCGCGCTCGTTGCCTTCCTCCGGGCGAATATCGATGGGTTTGCCTGGCAACCATATGATATCCCCGGTGTTCCCAGGAAGGTAATCGAGCACCACCTCGCTATCTGCGCACATGCCCGACCTGTCAAGCAGAAAGTCAAGAAGCAGGCCTTGGAATCGCAGCAGTTCATTGTCGAGGAGATCAAGAAACTAGAGGCAGCTGGTTTGGTCAGAGGAGTACTGCATCCTACATGGTTAGCAAATCCTGTGGTACTCTGGAAGGCTAATGGGAAATGGAGGCTTTGCATTGATTTCACATATCTCAACAAGGCATGCCGGAAGGACCCATTTCCCTTGCCACGTATCGACCAGATTGTAGAGTCCACTTCGGGGTGTGAGTTTCTCTCCTTTCTAGACCCGTATTCCGGATATCACCAGATCTTTAGGTCCAAAGAAGATGAAGAGAAGACATTGTTCATCACTCGATGTGGTACGTTCTGCTTTGTCTACATGCCATTCGGACTAAAGAGTGCCGGGTCCACTTCTGCAAGGGCAGTTCAGCTTGGTTTTGAGCAACAGTTACACAGAAACATAGAAGCCTATATGAATGATATCATGATCAAAACCAAGGATACGACCACTCTTATCCAGGATTTAGAGGAGACTTTTGCTAATATGCGCAAGATCAATTTCAAGCTTAATCCGGAGAAGTGTGTGTTAGGAGTCCCCTTCGGCAAGTTGCTTGGTTTGTTCGTGTCCCACCGGGGAATCGAAGCTAACCACGACAAGATCAAAGCCATTGAGCAGATCCAAGCACCGAGGACAGTTAAGGATGTGAGGCACTTGACGGGATGCATTGTCGCGCTAAGTAGATTCATTTCCAAGTCTGCCGAGCATGCCCTAACGTTCTATAAAATTTTGAAGAAGGCAGGACATATGAAGTGGACCCCGGAAGCAGATGCAGCTCTGCAGGAGTTGAAGGCCTACCTATCGTCTGTGCCTACCTTGGTTGCACCCAAACCTCAAGAGCCGTTGTTGCTATACTTGGCGGAAACCAACCAAGTAGTCATTGCGGCCTTGGTAGCACAGCGAGAAGTGGATGAGGCAGAAAGTGGGAAGATAACGGCAGAGTCAGAAAAGGATCAAGACTGCAGTGAGCACGGCAACGAGAGCAACCCCAAGGACGTGGCAAGGAAGAAAGTGGTGCAGCGCCCAGTGTACTTCGTCAGCTCCTTGTTGCAAGGGGCTATATCGAGGTACTCTGGCGTGCAAAAATTGATCTTTGGTCTCATTGTGGCCTAAGGAAACTGCACCACTACTTCCAGGTGCATGACATCACGGTTGTCACTCGTTTTCCGTTGCAAAGGATACTCCGAAACCCTGAGGCCATCGGCAGAATAGTGGAGTGGGCTTTGGAGTTATCCAACTTTGGTTTGAAGTTTGAGAGAACATCAACTATTCAGAGCAGGGCGCTGGCAGAGTTTATTGCAGAATGGACGCCAACCCCTGATGAGGAAGTGACAGAGATAGCTATCCCCGGCAAGGAATCACCCAAGAATGGATTATGCATTTTGGAGGTGCATTTTTCCTACAAGGTGCAGGGGATGGCGTGCTTCTTGTTGCCCCCTCCGGGGAGTACTTGAAGTATGTCGTCCAAATGCACTTTCCCCGGGAAGAAGCAAGGACTCTATTGGCCCATAGCCCTCCAAGATGTGGTCAAGCTCCTCACGACATGTGAAGCTTGCTAGTTCCATTTCAAGAAAACACACTGGCCTGCTCAAGCCCTTCAGACAATTCCTTTATCATGGCCATTTTCGGTCTGGGGGATCGATATCCTCAGCCCCTTCCCCCGAGCAATCGGGGGCTTTGAATTCTTTTTCATCGCTATCGACAAGTTTACAAAGTGGCCATAAGTGACAGCCGTGAGGAAGGTGACTGCTCAGTCAGCTATCAAGTTCTTCAAAGAATTAGTGTGTCGCTTTGGAGTTCCGGCAAGGATCATCACCGATAATGGTACCCAATTCAGGAGCCACACCTTCATATAATATGTTCATACCCTCAGATGCAAGATCTCATTCGCCTCTGTCGCACACACCCGGAGCAATGGACAAGCTGAGAGGGCGAACGCTGAAGTGCTACATGGACTCAAGGAAAGAACTCTCGATACACTGGAGAAGCACGACAGGCGGTGGATCGAGGAGCTGCCGGTAGTTCTCTGGTCCCTCAAAACAACACCTAACCGAGCTACCGGGCAGACTCCCTTCTCCCTGGTCTACGGGGCAAAAGCAGTTATCCCCATACAACTCATTTACGGGTCCCCTCGAGTGCTTGCCTACAATGAAGTAGTGCAAGTTCAACACTGGCATGACGAAGCTGTGCTACTCGAGGAGAACCGTCTCCGGGCTACTACGCGTACTGCACACTACCAGCAAGCCTTGTGTCGCTATCGCAGCCACAGGGTTCATGCCCGGTGTCTTGAGGAAGGTGACCTTGTCCTTAGGGGCATTCAGTCCTCCAAGGGTACAAACAAGCTATCACCAAAGTGGGAAGGCCTTAACCGGGTGGTACGAGTCACCAGACCCGGCGCAGTCCGTCTGGAGACCGGAGATGGCACTCAGTTGCAAAACTCATGGAATATTGAGAATCTCCGGAAGTACTACCCGTAAGGCGCGAGGCTGTCGGGCAATGCCCGGCAGTCACCCTTTTGTACAGGCCTTGCCTCAGCTACATGTAAACCCTCGTACGAAGCCGGGGAGATGACCCCATGCAAGAGAAAATAATGAAGCGTTGTAGGGGCCCCCAACTAAGATTGCATGCATGCATGAGCTCACCAAGATCACTGAATAAGCATTTCATGAGCATTTGCATATGCATATAGATAGGATCGCATCCTGCATTCATTCTCATCTACGTGAAGTAGCAGGTTCCTGCCATGAACTTGGCTTCGACAAGAGACGAGAAGATTGCATGGCACAGCGATCCACGACAAGCCAAACAGATAAGTTTTACCTCTTGTCCATTAGTGTTCTGTAAAGTTATAACTTTGCATGAGAAAACCTTGCCTCTCTTTTGAAACTTAGGTTCTCCCATTCATGACTCGAACGTTGCTTTAGTCAGGATGGTCATAGTGGCATTTGGCAGGGGGCTGGCCCCTCGTAGCTCTCTGGCAGACAAAGAGGGTGCCGGTAGGATATCCTATCGGGGAAAACTCGTTTATTTTCATTAAAGAGGCACTCCACCTCTGTATGGACATACACATGCACGAGTTCCCGGCAAAGTTCATCTTTTTCATTCATATGATAATACAAGTACAAGCATTACAGAGCACAAAGATGGACTTGAGAGATTACATTATTAGAATTAAAATTTGGCGATTGCCTACAATTTAAGATTGAAAAAGATAAGTGCCCTATAATCCGTCTTTTCCTTTCTCTGCTCCACCTCCCCGGGGTATTGAAGCAAGAGGGAAAGGAGAATAAAATGAGCACTTAGGATAGGGCGGCGATGATGTGGCCAGCGGAGCGGTCATCCGCCACGGTCCACGGGTGGCGTGCACTCAGGAGCTGCACAAGGTGATGAGCAAGGCCCGTCGCCCCTCCCAAACATAAAATGGGGAGAGAAGAGGGAGGGGCAAAACGGTAGCGGCATCACCCACAACGGGCATGCAGCGCTATCTTCGCTCCGGCGGACAGGAAGGCGTGCCTCTCATCGACATCAGCCCCAAGACCTACGGGAGGGGAAATGCTCGGATTACCAACGATCTCCAGCCAAGCCTCCCGGCCGAGCCTCTAGGAGACCAAGAGATTCGCCACGCCAAGGACCGGGCTCACTCCCCAAGCGTTAGCACCTGTATGGGGCAACAATAACCCCAAGCAGGATCCTGGGGGCTGGCCCCAGGCTCTCATCTTCGGCATCGCAGACGGAAGGAGAGAACAAGAGCAGAAGAGGGGGAACGCATAGATGGATGACTCTGCTCTCCTCCGCCCCTCCCTTTAATAGGACGGGGGGAAAGGGCAGCCTCTCCATCAACGGGTGACCACGGCCCTCCTCCACCAATTCAAGGCGGGCGGACCCTCTCCAAGATGCTCCCCCACGCCACGCGCCTCCGTTACCTACCCCGCGCAATGCATGCAAAATACGTGGCCAAGGATAAGGGCGCACTGTGGGAAGAGTAAATTGGCAGTTTCTACCTGGTGCATTCAAGTCATTCACGGGCTATCACTGGAGCGGCCCCACCACTACTGGCTTTACACCACGCGCGGGGAAACAGGAAACTGACACGAAATCAAGGCTAATGAAGCAGTAATGGAAACCTCAAGGGGGCATCCCCTACAACAACCCTGCCTGTGCAATTATTAAGCCCTGCCCTAACGATGCTCAGCAGCGCCTTCGGGGCAGGCTCAGGGGCTTCTATCGGTGCAACAAACCTTGGGTCTGTCGCCCAGACTGTGCACAGGCTCGGGAACAAGATTGAAGCACCATCCCAAGTAAGAGATTGAAGGACCAAGAGATTCGAAGAACCAACATACAGCTTAGAGGGACCAAGATCAAGCCAGAGGAGAAAGATATTGGCAAGAGAAGGAACTCCCTTGCTGGGCAGGCGAGCCCGGCAAGGGGCGAGGCCACCACTAGAAGCAGGCAACCCAGGCACCCCGGCATGGTCTGCTGGGGCTCGCGAGGGCAGAACCACCCCACTGTAGCGACCTGACCTCAGACGGTCAAGTCTCTGTGCTTAAGTGTCATCCCTGGATCGGTATGCTGACACACACAGTACTCGAGGATTTATAACAGAGGTAAATCACATGTATAAAGTAACGTAAAATACTATTACCTCAATCCAAAATAGCGGAAGTAACAAGGTTGTGGATTCCCATCAACACCAATGGCAAAGTTGAGTGTAGAAATCGTAACCCTAACGTATCACTTACTCGTCGTAAGAACTCCTGCAACATGAGACGTTGCAGCCAAAAAGGGTCAGTACATTGAATTTACTGGCAAATTCACACCATAGGGAAATGATGAACAATGGCTATCACTACATGCATATATGGATGGTGGAAAAGCTCTATGGTTATAAGGTTTTTGTGAAAAGCCAATTTTTCCCTACTGCAAAGGAATAAATTTTATTTAACTATCATGGTGGTTGTTAACATTGAGAGTGTAGACACCCTCTCAATCCCAATTAAGCATTATCATTAAAAACCAACAATATTAATTAAAGTCACATGATGAGATTCACATGATAATCCAAGTACTAGATACTCAAGACGTCCATAACCGGGGACGCGGCTAATCATGATTAGTTTATACACTCTGCAGAGGTTTGCGCACTTTTCCCCACAAGACTCGATCTCCTTCGTTGGATTTCTCGCACTACAAGGTGTTTGAGAAACGGATGACCAAGACATAGTCTTTCAGAAGAGTTTGCACCTTACGATTGGTAGACCGTACCACCTACTACCCCTACACCTACTAGTATACCACTTTAAGAGTTCACACGACTTAATCAACTATGCTAGAGCCCATAGTAGCTTGTGGCTGCACACGGCAGTTTCTAGTATGAATAATCTCATGATCCCTTTGAGCCTGGGTGGCGGTCCATAAAAAACAGGCAATCACTGGAATACCCAGGTGCCTCAATCCACCCAGATGTGTGTTTAAGTTGCCACCTTAAGTAAACCATTAATTAACAATCTCACATCTGTCATGGATTTCACTCACCCAAACCACGTCTACGAGCATAGCATAGCAATATAAGCAATACGTAAAAGTAACTCCCAAGGGTTTGATAATAAACAGGTGAATAGGTACTACCTCAACTACTTCCCAACCCACAATTTAATTCAGATCCTAACCATGCAATTGTTTGAGGATTGATCTAATGCAATAAAAACTAGGTAGTAAGAGGTATGATCAAAGTGTGAACTTGCCTGCAATGTTGATGAAGATGATTCGCACTCAACACTCTTGATAGTTCTACTCGTCACACTCCGGTCAATCTATCGTATGCAACCAATAGTAACCACACATAAGCAATCACTCAAAAGATCGGAAAGAATGAAGAAATTTTTTGGAAAACATCAAAACCAAGCAAATAACTCTTGCAACATAAAACAATTTCTAACAGTACCAAAATTATGTGAATTTGTCCTTATCAGAAAGTTTAGGTCAAGAGCTTTAATTTGCAAAAAGAATCAATTCAAATGGAGTTATAAAACTGAAGTTATGTTAAAACGAAGTTTGAATTCAAATCTGGTCTAATTCAAATTTTAAACTATCAAAAACATGTTTGAGTTGGATTACTAGATAGTGGGGATCATAACAAAGAAGTGGGCGTTGGTTTCGTTGAATTTGGACAAACGAGTAAAAAGTAGTGAAGGTTTGAAAATCAGGGATTAATCTGTAAATAAAAATATTCATGGATGGGTCCCTGGCCGAAATTAAAAAGAAAAAATTCTATAGAACGAGCGTTCGCTACAGAAGCATAAGTGATGAATTTGTCCACTATAGAGGCTAAACTGGTGAACGTTTGCTATTTAGAGATAATGGTTGAGAGAGATAGAAAAAAACATATCCTAATTAAACGGGGCCGTTGGAGCGAGATCGGATGGACGAGGCGCCTACCGCGGCGGTTGACGGTGCCGGTGGTGAGGAAGACGGCGGCGACGGCTCGGGTCCGATCGGGGCCACGGCTTCGGTGGTCAGCGGTGACAGCGGAGCAGCCGGGGAGGGGCGGTGCGTCGGGGCGAAGGCGAAGGCGGCGCCGGCGTCGGTCGACGAAGGCGGGACGGTGCGAGGCAACGGCGGCGGAGCTTGGCGAAGCTCGCAACTCCGGCGAGATGAGGGAAAGGAGAGAGAGGCGCCGGGATGCCCGAATTTATAGGAAGGAGGAGCGGTGCGAAGCTTGGAGGAGGGGGCACGGAGAGGCGGCGCGAGGAGTCCGAGGCGGGGACGGCGTCCATGGCGGCGGCGAACTCCCGATCGGATCTCGCTTGGGGACGGGGCGACGAGCAAGCTGGGCCGCGGCCTGGCCTGGGAGCTGGGCCGACCCAATCGGCAGAAGGGATTTTTTTTAAAAATAAAGATTTTCCCAGACGATTTTCAGAAAACGATTTTCTAGAGCATGAACATTTTTCTAGAGTCAAATAAAATTCATACAAATTCAGATAATTCAAACAGTGCTCCTGCTCTAATAAAATCCAATAAAAATCATTTTAAGAATGCCAAAATGATTTCAAATTTATTTCTCTCCAATTTTCTATTGTAGGGAATCATGTTACCCTATTTTTCATATATTTTATTTTTGGAGAAAAATAATTTGAATAAAATCCAAATAACTCCAAATTAAAAATAATTTCCAAAAGGACTTTGAATTTGTTCCTTTGAAACTCCCAACTCATATTTCATATGTTTTGAATTCGATCCTTTGAAACTCCCAACTCATATTTTCAAAAGGACTTCTTCGCTCGTGAAAATATTGAGTTTCTTGAAGTTTCTAAATTTGAAATATTTTCAAATATTTTTAACACCCTTTGTCATTTAAATAAATGGAAGAAGTCATGTCATCTTCTCTCCAGGGTTTTGTGGTGAAAAGAATTTGAATTCATGGAGATCAAAATGCAAAATGAAAGTTTGGGAAAGTCCTTTTATTCCCTCTCATTTAACTTTCAAAAAGTTTCAAATTCACTCACTTTCAGCCAATCAATCAAAGAATCAATCAAATCTATCTATTTATATAACATTCCAAAATTTAGAATTTTGGGATGTTACAAACCTACCACCCTTAAAATGAATCTCGTCCTCGAGATTCAGAGAGGCTAGAAAGAAATAGGTTGGGTTTGGGGTCTTCTCAAAATCCATCGATCATCACAAGGGGGTCTGGGGTGCTACCACCCTTAGAAGTAGGGTTATTGTTCCATCAAAACTCATATGCTCCATGCTTATTCCTGACAGTGTCGGTCTTCTCAGATCCTCGAGAAAATTCCTTCTCTGAGCTCTTTCAGTAGTGGCATAACCTTTTCCTCAATTCTTTTGTCCTTTCCTCTTGGTAAGGTTATTCCGAGATTGGGTCTTCTTAGCTGACGGGTCTGGTGCCAATACTAACTAACTATCGATATCTCATAATTGTTAACAATTTAGGGTTTCTCCTGCACGAAATGGGTCTGGTTGATCCTCACCGTATGACCTACGATTGGCAACAACTGCCTTGTACAAGGGAAAAAATACCTATACCATTCTAATGTTTAAACAAGGTTTAGATCGTCGTCGCTCCACTATGGGTAAGTCACTCAGATTTACCATCCCATATAGCAAGGCGAATAATAAGAGTAAGTCGGTATGGTGATCAATCCATCCCGCACCCAAATCATTACCTTGTATATAGTTTAGCGAATCTCGCATTCTAACACTCAGTCGTCCTCACAAGCATTGCAGAATTTCTCTTGTCGACGAACCAAGTTCGGATAAATCCATTGATTCTGCAAGCCAAACAAACATCTATCGTTCCTTCCCAACCCTCAGGTTTTGCGTTGCTCCTATAAGATCGTCTATCAATAAAATCGTAACTTCTTCCATGGTTTTTCCTTCAGCAAGAGTGTGCTTGCTTCTTGGCAGGTCCTGGAGCCTGTGGGTTATGGTCCATCTCATCACTTGTAGTCCTTGAACTTATCATCGGGAAACTGATCATTATTCCAACATCCAACTTCCTAGTATTCTTAAATCCATCCAATTGTACGGTCTTCCTTCCTTCTATTGGCACCAAACTAGGACATGATTACTCAGACTCATCATGGAGTTTCCATTGATCCATATTTCCGACATCATACCTCCTTTATATCCAATAGTAATTTATCTCTTCATCCTCGTAGGATATCCCACATACCGAGATAAAAACTTATACTTATGAAGTCCATATTCTATTTAGTGGAACATCATTATCCTTTCAAGGGTCAAGCATCCTTACAGGGGAATATTGGTCATCTCTGCATGGCACTTCTTCAACTGGGAAAACGTGAAACACATCATGAACTCCTAACAGTCCTTCGGGTGACTCCAACTTGTTGGCCACTTCTCCCATATGCTCCAAAACTCGGTATGGTCCTACAAATCTCGGGGATAACTTTCCCTTAACTCCAAATCGTTTAACTCCTCGCAGAGGGGATGCACGAAGACATGCTCTGTCTCCAATCTCATAGACTACCTCCTTGCATTTTTGAGTCTGCATAACTCTTCTGCCTGGACTGAGCTACCTTTAGTCTATCTCGAATCAACTTAACATTCTCTTCTGACTCCTTGATCACATTTGGTCCAAACAACTGATGGTCTCCAACTTCATCCCACCTACTCTTGGGGATATCACACATATCGAGACAAACTCGTATTCATTTTGTCCGAAATCCACTCAGTGGAGTATCCCTATCTTTTCCAGGGGTCAACGGTTCTTACAGGGTACTACCACCCTTAAAATGCACAAATCTTCCATAGACCATATTTCTCATATCCTCAAAATGGCCAAAATCCTTCTTCATAGAGTAACAACTCATAAAATCCATATCAGTACCAATGATGCTAACTTTATTTATTCTCAAATGATTACAATCTCTCGCTTTTCCATTAAATGTCTCAACTCAACACCTCAATATAAAAGAAAATGTTCTCACTTTAACTACTCCATTTCTTTTGTTGCAAACTCAACTATCTAGCACAAGTTTCCCTCTCCTTGGGGCATTCTCTGGCAAAGTTCCCTGCTCCATTACAACGAAAACATATTACCTCTGACAAGGCTCGAGGTTTCCTTTTTGGGCAATTGCTGAGGTAGTGCCCTGACTCCTTGCACCTGTAACAGGTGATATGACTCAGTCGGTTTCTCTTCCTGGACTTTTCCATTCCAATCAGGGCTTCTATTTCCCGTGGGTCGTATTCTACTTCCTCTGTCAAGAATTCTACTAGATCCCCATTCAAACAATTTTGGGAGATGTGTCCTTCTTCTCCACATGAATATCAAGGCTTAGTGCAGGGTTTACTCGGGTCTTCTTTAGATGTGTCCTCCATCTCTTCCTTCATCACAGTTTCTTCTAAAATTTCCATGAGGGCTCCTTTCATTACTTCTTTCCTCTGCTGGATGGTTCATTGTACTATGGGGTAAATGTGGCACTAAGCAGGATAGTGGGTAGTTCCTTCACACAAGAAACAAGTAATCTGCCTAGTTGGGCATTTTTCAACTAGGTGTCTTCCTTCACAATTAGGTCATTCATCCTTGTTTTCTTTATGGGTGTGTCCTATTTCTCCACAAATCTTGCATGCACAAGGTTTCCTCATATCCTTTCCATAAGGCTTCAACTTCTGGACACCAATCGAGACATTGGCAGAGTCAACTTAAATTCTTTCCAAGTGGGTACTCCTTGTCATCCATTGATGGTTTGTTACATCCTCCACCAAGTAACAGCACCTCTTTCAAAGCACTAAATAGCATGATGGGTCATATCCTTTCCGACTATAGGGTTATTCTTCATGTGATCCTCCATGTTCTGAATCCATTGGTCTGTCTCCAACTGACTCATCGGTCCAGAAAATACAAGCTCATATCCATTCGTCCTCTATTGGGTCCATGTGGGTTTGGGGTAAGATAAGAGAGAGGGGGAGGGATGCACACAATACAAACAATGGTTTTGAAAAGACAGATTTTATTGTGGCTGTCGAAAAACATCAAACAAATGACAGCTCAGAAACGTCGCATCTAACGTAGGCATATAACAAGGGCTGGGTCTTCTAAAGGTCAATAAATCTTCAAGGTCGTCTAACTCTTCAAGTCTTGTTCATGCCTCTAATGGTTTCTTCCGATCATGCTTGTCTTTCTCAAGTTCTTTTGCCAGATCATCTCTGTTGATGTGAAGTCTCTTGTGACATCCTTTAATATTCTGGAGTTGCATTTCCAAACTTCTGGGTTTCACATCCCTGGCATG
Source organism: Triticum urartu (assembly GCF_003073215.2). NCBI lineage: Eukaryota > Viridiplantae > Streptophyta > Magnoliopsida > Poales > Poaceae > Triticum > Triticum urartu. The sequence continues at coordinate 178,890,972 of NC_053025.1, read as the reverse complement.
AACCATGGTCCTACTGTCCTTCAGTTCCTGACAAATCTCCGGTATCTCAAGGTTGTAGCTCCTCCAGCTTGGCTACTGTCAGCTTCTGGGGTCCTGAGTTCTTCACGAAGTGCTTCCTTGTCAAATATGACTTCCTGCAAGTCCATCTTAAACTTCTTGATGTATTACTCCAGATCCTGGTGATACACCGGCCTAGGTTAAAACTTCATCTTTTGCTGATAGGTGCTCCATCAGCCTTCTTCCATCCAATCCATTCTGAAGACATGTATCCTTAACTCAGCATGGTGACAATAGCATCAACGGGCGGTATCATCAGGGATAGCCGTGTTTCTGCCCTTGTCATTGCCATGAGCTATCTTCCATAATTGATATCTCCTGCCTTAGGGTTTTCTTGACAAAACTTTGAGTTTTTAACTCTCCATGTTCCGGTCTTTCTCCGATACACCTTGATCTTGGGTATTGACAGCTTCCTTAGTCTGCCAAGTTCCATAAGGGGTGCCTTCTTAGGTCATACAAATCTGGAAAATTCTACAGGGCCTTTAAATTCTCCTAGTCTTCGGAGTCTTCAACCGTTGTAGTCTCCATTATTATAATACACGGTAAAAGTCCTCTTCATTCCAAAGTGGTCTTAGCTGTCCAATATCTTGTACTTCTTGGAGTGGTCTCATCTGCCGATTCTTTGTGTGGTCAAAAAGGGGAAAAGGGTATGGTCTCACTAAAAGGGAATATTTGAATAAGCTTAGAAGAGAAGAGAGGTAAAAGATCCTTTTGAAAAGAAAGTTGTAGAGAAAATCTTTCCTATGGTCTTGCCAATTTCTAGGGTCACGTCCTACAGTCAACATGTGCTCTGATACCATCTTGTAGTGACCTGACCTCAGACGGTCAAGTCTCTATGCTTAAGTGTAATCCCTGGATCAGTATGCTGACACACACAGTACTTGAGGATTTATAGTAGAGATAAATCACATGTATAAAGTAATGTAAAATACTATTACCTCAATCCAAAATAGTGGAAGTAACAAGGTTGTGGATTCCCATCAACACCAATGGCAAATTTGAGTGTAGAAATCATAATCACTTACTCGTCGTAAGAAGTCCTGCAACATGAGATGTTGCAGCCACAAAGGGTCAGTACATTGAATGTACTGGCAAATTCACACCATAGAGAAATGATGAACAATGGCTGTCACTACATGCATATATGGCTGATGGAAAAGCTCTATGTATAAGGTTTTTGCGAAAAGCCAATTTTTTCCTACTGCAAAGGAATAAATTTTATTTAACTATCATGGTGGTTGTTAACATTGAGAGTGTAGACACCCTCTCAATCCCAATTAAGCATCATCATTAAAACCCAACAAGATTAATTAAAGTCACATGATGAGATTCACATGATAATCCAAGTACTAGATACTCAAGACGTCCATAACCGGGGACACGACTAATCATGGTTAGTTTATACACTCTGCAGAGGTTTGCGCACTTTTCCCCACAAGACTCGATCTCCTCCGTTGGACTTCTCGCACTACATGGTGTTTGAGAAACGGATGACTGAGACATAGTCTTTCAGAAGCGTTTGCAACTTACGATGGGTAGACTGTACCACCTACTACCCCTACATCTGCTAGTCTACCACTTTAAGAGTTCACACGACTTAATCAACTATGCTAGAGCCCATAATAGCTTGTGGCTGCACACGGAAGTTTCTAGTATGAATAATCTCATGATCCCTTTGAGCCTGGGTGGCGGTCCATAAAAAAACAGGCAATCGCTGGAATACCCAGGTGCCTAAACAGGCAATCGCTGGAATACCCAGGTGCCTCAATCAAACTAGATGTGTGTTTAATTTGCCAACTTAAGTAAAGCATTAATTAACAATCTCACATCTATCATGGATTTCACTCACCCAAACCACTTCTACGAGCATAGCATAACAATATAAGAAATACGTAAAAGTAACTCCCAAGGGTTTGATAATAAACAGGTAAATAGGTACTACCTCAACTACTTCCCAACCCACAATTTAATTCAGATCCTAACCAGGCAACTGTTTGAGGATTGATCTAAGGCAATAAAAACTGGGTAGTAAGAGGTATGATCAAAGTGTGAACTTGCCTGCAATGTTGGAAGATGATTCGCACTCAACACTCTTGATAGTTCTAATCGTCACACTCCGGTCAATCTATCGTAAGCAAGCAATAGTAACCACACATAAGCAATCACTCAAAAGATCAGAAAGAACGAAGAAATAATTTGGAAAACATCAAAACCAAGCAAATAACTCTTGCAACATAAAAAAATTTCTAACAGTACCAAAATCATGTGAATTTGGCCTTATCAGAAAGTTTAGGTCAAGAGCTTTAATTTGCAAAAGGAATCAACTCAAACGGAGTTATAAAACTCAAGTTATGATCAAACAAA